>NC_054492.1:16145837-16493645 GCF_017639515.1 Carcharodon carcharias | reverse complement strand
TTTGTGTCACTTTGTCCCACAGTCGTTGCAGTGTGTGTCACTTTGCTCCACTGTCGGTCCTTTTTGTGTCGCTCTGTTCCACAGTCGGTGCAGTTTGTGTGTCTTTGCTCACAGTCGGTGTAGTTTGTGTCACTTTCTCCACAGTTGGTGCAGTTTGTGTCACCTTCTCCCGAAGTTTGTTCAGCTTATGTCACTTGGCTCCACAGTTGGTGCAGTTTATGTCACTTTGCCCCACATTCGGTGAAGTTTGTGTCACTTTGAACCAAAGTCGGTGCAGTTTGTGTCACTTTGCTACACAGTCAATGCGGTTTGTGTCTCTTTACCCGCAGCCGGTCCAGTTTGTATCACTTTGAAGCACAGTTGGTGCAGTTTGTGTCACTTTGTTCCACATCAGTTCAGTTTGTGTCACTTTGTCCCACAGTCGTTGCAGTTTGTGTCACTTTGTGCCACAGTCGGTGCAGTTTGTGTCACTTTGTCCCACAGTCGTTGCAGTTTGTCTCGCTTGGCTCCACATGTCGGTGCAGTTTGTGTCACTTCTCTTCACAGTCGGTGCAGTGCAGTTTGTGGTCACTTTGCCCTCAGCCGTACAGGTTGTGTCAATTTCTCCAAAAACGGTGCAGTTTGTGTCACTGTTTGCCCCTCAGTCGGTCCAGGGTGGTAACTTTTCCCAAAGTCGGTGCCAGTTTGTGTCACTTTGCTCTTAAGTCAATGACACTTTGTGTCACCTTCTGAGCAACAGTTGTGCAGTTTGTGTCAGTTTGCTCGCAGTCAGTGCAGTTTGTGTCTCTTTGTCCACAGTCAGTGCTGTTTGTGTCTGTGTGTCCCACAGTCAGTGCCGTTTGTGTCACTTTTCCCCACAGTTGGAGCAGTTTGTGTCACTTTGTCCCACAGTCGGTGCAGTTTGTGTCACTTTGTCCTTCAGTCGTTGCAGTTTGTGTGTCTTTGTCCCACAGTCATTGCAGTTTGTGTCACTTTGTCCCACAGTCAGTGCAGTTTGTGTCTGTTTGTCCCACAGTCAGTGCTGTTTGTGTCACTTTTTCCCACAGTTGGTGCAGTTTGTGTCACTTTGTCCCATAATCGGTGCAGTTTGTGTCACTTTGTCCTTCAGTCGTTGCAGTTTGTGTGTCTTTGTCCCACACTCGTTGCAGTTTGTGTCACTTTGTCCCACAGTCGGTGCAGTTTGTGTCACTTTGTCCTTCATTCGTTGCAGTTTGTGTGTCTTTGTCCCACTGTCGTTGCAGTTTGTGTCACTTTGTCCCACAGTCGGTGCAGTTTGTGTCACTTTGTCCCACAGTCGGTGCAGTTTGTCTCTCTTGGCTCCACATGTCGGTGCAGTTTGTGTCACTTTCTCTCACAGTCGGTGCAGTTTGTGTCACTTTGCCCTCAGTCGGTACAGTTTGTGTCACTTTCTCCCAAAATCGGTGCAGTTTGTGTCACTTTGCTCTATAGTCAGCGCACTTTGTGTCACTTTGAGCAACAGTTGGTGCAGTTTGTGTCAGTTTGCTCCACAGTCAGTGCAGTTTGTGTCTGTTTGTCCCACAGTCAGTGCTGTTTGTGTCACTTTTCCCCACAGTTGGTGCAGTTTGTGTCACTTTGTCCCACAATCGGTGCAGTTTGTGTCACTTTGTCCTTCAGTCGTTGCAGTTTGTGTGTCTTTGTCCCACAGTCGTTGCAGTTTGTGTCACTTTGTCCCACAGTCGGTGCAGTTTGTGTCACTTTGTCCTTCAGTCGTTGCAGTTTGTGTGTCTTTGTCCCACAGTCATTGCAGTTTGTATAACTTTGCTCCACAGTTGGTGCAGTTTGTGTCACTTTGACCCAGATTCGTTGCAGCTTTTGTCACTTTGTCCCAAAGTCGTTGACGTTTGTGTGACTTTGTCCCACAGTCGTTGCAGTTTGTGTCACTTTGTCCCACAGTCAGTGCAATTTGTGTAACTATGCTCCACATCATTTCAGTTTGTGTCACTTTGTCCCACAGTCGTTGAAGTTTGTGTGACTTTTTCCTCAGCCGGTGCAGTTTGTGTCACTTTCTCCCAAAATCGGTGCAATTTGTGTCACTTTGTCCTCAGTCGGTGCAGTGTGTGTCACTTTGTTCCTCATCGGTGCAGATTGTGTCACTTTCTCCCACACTCGGAGCATTTTGAATCGCTTCGCTCCACAGTCGGTGCAGTTTTTGTCACATTGTCCAACAGTCAGTGCTGTTTGTGTCACTTTGTTCCACATTGGTGCAGTTTGTGTCCATTTGTCCCACAGTCGGTGTAGTTTGGGTCACTTTGCTCCACAGTTGGTGCAATTTGTGACTGTTTGTCCCTCAGTCAGTGCTGTTTGTGTCACTTTGTCCGACAATAGGTGCAGTTTGTGTCATTTATCCCACAATAGGTGCAGTTTGTGTCACGCTATCTCACAGTTGGTGCAGTTTGTGTCACTTTGCCCCGCAGTCGTTGCAGTGTGTGTCACTTTGCTCCACTGTCGGTCCTTTTTGTGTCACTGTTTACCCACTAGTCAGGTGCAGTTTGTGTCATCTTTACCCACAGTCCGGTGCAGTTTGATGTCGAATTTTAACCCAAGTCAGGTGCAGCTTTGTGTCACCTTTACCCGCAAGTCGGTGCAGTTTGTGTTAACTTTTCCTCCACAGTCGGATGCCAAGTTGTTGTCCTCATTGTCCCACAGTCGGTGCAGTTTGTGTCACTTTTCCCACAGTCGGTGCAGTTTGTGTCACTTTACCCACAGTCGGTGCAGTTGTGTCACTTTACCCTCAGTCGGTGCAGTTTGTGTCACTTTTTCCCACAGTCGGTGCAGTTTGTGTCACTTTTCCCCACAGTCGGTGCAGTTTGTGTCACTTTTACCCACAGTCGGTGCAGTTTGTGTCACTTTACCCACAGTCGGTGCAGTTTGTGTCACTTTTTCCCACAGTCGGTGCAGTTTGTGTCAGCTCACCCACAGTCCGTGCAGTTTGTGTCACTTTTCCTGCAGTCGGTGCAGTTTGTGTCACTTTGCTCTATAGTCAGTGCACTTTGAGTCACTTTGAGCAACAGTTGGTGCAGTTTGTGTCAGTTTGCTCCACAGTCAGTGCAGTTTGTGTCTGTTTGTCCCACAGTCAGTGCTGTTTGTGTCACTTTTTCCCACAGTTGGTGCAGTTTGTGTCACTTTGTCCCACAATCGGTGCAGTTTGTGACACTTTGTCCCACAGTCGTTGACGTTTGTGTCACTTTGTCCTTCAGTCGTTGCAGTTTGTCTGTCTTTGTCCCACAGTCGGTGCAGTTTGTGTCACTTTGTCCCACAGTCGTTGAAGTTTGTGTCAATTTGCCCTCAGTCGGTGCAGTTTGTGTCACTTTGTCCCACAGTCGGTACAGTTTGTGTCACTTTGTCCTTCAGTCGTTGCAGTTTGTGGGTCTTTGTCCCACAGTCGTTGCAGTTTGTGTAACTTTGCTCCACAATTGGTGCAGTTTGTGTCACTTTGTCCCACAGTCGTTGCAGTTTGTGTCACTTTGTCCCACAGTCGTTGCAGTTTATGTCACTTTGTCCCACAGTCGTTGACGTTTGTGTGACTTTTTCCGACAGTCGTTGCATGTTGTGTCACTTTTCTCCACAGTCGGTGCAATTTGTGTAACTTTGCTCCACATCGGTTCAGTTTGTGTCACTTTGTCCCACAGTCGTTGAAGTTTGTGTGACTTTGTCCTCGGTCGGTGCAGTTTGTGTCACTTTCTCCCAAAATCGGTGCAGTTTGTGTCACTTTGTCCTCAGTCGTTGCAGTGTGTGTCACTTTCTCCCAAAGTCGGTGCAGGTTGTGTAACTTTGCTCTATAGTCAGTGCACTTTGTGTCACTTTGAGCAACAGTTGGTGCAGTTTGTGTCAGTTTGTCCCACAGTCAGTGCTGTTTGTGTCACTTTTTCCCACAATCGGTTCAGTTTGTGTCACTTTATCCCACAGCTGGTGCAGTTTGTGTCACTTTGTCCTCCAGTCGTTGCAGTTTGTGTCACTTTGTCCCTCAGTCGTTGCAGTTTGTGTCACTTTCTCCCACTTTTGGTGCAGTTTGTGTCACCTTGTCCCACAGTCGGTCCAGTTTGTGTCACTTTGTTCCTCATCGATGCAGATTGTGTCACTTTCTCCCACACTCGGAGCATTTTGAGTCGCTTTGCTCCACAGTCGCTGCAGTTTTTGTCACTTTGTCCAACAGTCAGTGCTGTTTGTGTCAATTTATTCCACATTGGTGCAGTTTGTGTCCATTTGTCCCACAGTCGGTGTAGTTTGGGTCACTTTGCTCCACAGTTGGTGCAATTTGTGACTGTTTGTCCCTCAGTCAGTGCTGTTTGTGTCACTTTGTCCGACAATAGGTGCAGTTTGTGTCATTTATCCCACAATAGGTGCAGTTTGAGTCACGCTATCTCACAGTTGGTGCAGTTTGTGTCACTTTGCCCCGCATTCGTTGCAGTGTGTGTCACTTTTCTCCACTGTCGGTCCTTTATGTCTCGCTCTGTTCCACAGTGGGTGCAGTTTGTGTGTCTTTGCCCACAGTCGGTCTAGTTTGTGTCACTTTTACCACAGTCGGTGCAGTTTGTGTCACTTTTCCCACAGTCGGTGCAGTTTGTGTCACTTTTCCCCACAGTCGGTGCAGTTTGTGTCACTTTTCCCACAGTCGGTGCAGTTTGTGTCACTTTTCCCCACAGTCGGTGCAGTTTGTGTCACTTTTCCCACAGTCGGTGCAGTTTGTGTCACTTTTCCCACAGTCGGTGCAGTTTGTGTCACTTTTACCCACAGTCGGTGCAGTTTGTGTCACTTTTCCCACAGTCGGTGCAGTTTGTGTCACTTTTCCCCACAGTCGGTGCAGTTTGTGTCACTTTTCCCACAGTCGGTGCAGTTTGTGTCACTTTTCCCACAGTCGGTGCAGTTTGTGTCACTTTTCCCACAGTCGGTGCAGTTTGTGTCACTTTCCCACAGTCGGTGCAGTTTGTCACAATTTTCCCCACAGTCAGAGCGGTTTGTGTCAATTCTCCCCTCAGTCGGTGCAGTTTGTGTCACTTTCTCCCAAAATCAGTGCAGTTTGTGTCACTTTGTCCAACAGTCGGAGCATTTTGTGTCACTTTGTCCTTCAGTCGTTGCAGTTTGTGTGTCTTTGTCCCACATTCGTTGCAGTTTGTGTCACTTTGCTCGACAGTTGGTGCAGTTTGTGTCACTTTATCCCAGAGTCGTTGCAGTTTATGTCACTTTGTCCCACAGTCGTTGACGTTTGTGTGACTTTGTCCCACAGTCGTTGCAGTTTGTGTCACTTTGCTCCACAGTCAGTGCTATTTGTGTAACTTTGCTCCACATCGTTTCAGTTTGTGTCACTTTGTCCCACAGTCGTTGAAGTTTGTGTCACTTTGTCCTCAGTCGGTGCAGTTTGTGTCACTTTCTCCCAAAATCGGTGCAGTTTGTGTCACTTTCTCCCAAAATCGGTGCAGTTTGTGTCACTTTGTCCCACAGTCGGTGCAGTTTGTGTCACTTTGTCCTTCAGTCGTTGCAGTTTGTGTGTCTTTGTCCCACAGTCGTTGCAGTTCGTGTCACTTTGCTCCACAGTTGGTGCAGATTTTGTCACTTTGTCCCACAGTCGTTTCAGTTTATGTCACTTTGTTGCACCGTCGTTGAGGTTTGTGTGACTTTGTCCCTCAGTCGTTGCAGTTTGTGTCACTTTGCTCCACAGTCGGTGCATTTGTGCAACTTTGCTCCCAAAGTCGGTGCAGTTTCTGTCACTTTCTCCCAAAATCGGTGCTGTTTGTGTCACTTTGTCCTCAGTCGGTGCAGTGTGTGTAACTTTCTCCCAAAGTCGGTGCAGTTTGTGTCACTTTGCTCTATAGTCAGTGCACTTTGTGTCACTTTGAGCAACAGTTGGTGCAGTTTGTGTCAGTTTGCTCCACAGTCAGTGCAGTTTGTGTCTGTTTGTCCCACAGTCAGTGCTGTTTGTGTCACTTTTTCCCACAGTTGGTGCAGTTTGTGTCACTTTGTCCCACAATCAGTGCAGTTTGTGTCACTTTGTCCTTCAGTCGTTGCAGTTTGTCTGTCTTTGTCCCACAGTCGGTGCAGTTTGTGTCATTTTTCTCCACAGTCGGTGCAATTTGTGTAACTTTGCTCCACATCGGTTCAGTTTGTGTCACTTTGTCCCACAGGCGTTGAGGTTTGTGTCACTTTGCCAAGTCGGTGCAGTTTGTGTCACTTTGCTCCAAATCAGTGCAGTTTGTGTCACTTTCTCCACAGTCGGTGCAGTTTGTGTCACTTTGTCCTTCAGTCGTTGCAGGTTGTTTGTCTTTGTCCCACAGTCGTTGCAGTTTGTGTCAATTTGGGCCACAGTTGGTGCAGTTTGTGTCACTTTGTCCCACAGTCGTTGCAGTTTGTGTCACTTTGCTCCACAGTTGGTGCAATTTGTGTAACTTTGCTCCAGAGTCGGTGCAGTTTGTGTCACTTTGTCCCACAGTCGTTGCAGTTTGTGTCACTTTGCTCCACTGTCGGTCCTTTTTGTGTGGCTCTGTTCCACAATCGGTGCAGTTTGTGTGTCTTTGCTCACAGTCGGTGTAGTTTGTGTCACTTTCTCCACAGTTGGTGCAGTTTGTGTCACCTTCTCCCGAAGTTTGTTCAGTTTATGTCACTTTGCTCCACAGTTGGTGCAGTTTGTGTCACTTTGTCCCACAGTCGTTGAAGTTTGTCTCACTTTGTCCCACAGTCGTTGAAGTTTGTGTGACTTTGTCCCACAGTCGTTGCAGTTTGTGTTACTTTGCTACATAGTCGGTGCAATTTGTGTAACTTTGCTCCTCAGTCTGTGCAGTTTGTGTCACTTTGAACCACAGTTGGTACAGTTTGTGTCACTTTGTTCCACATCAGTTCAGTTTGTGTCACTTTGTCCCACAGTCGTTGCAATTTGTGTCACTTTGTCCCACAGTCGGTGCAGTTTGTGTCACTTGGTCCCACAGTCATTGACGTTTGTCTCACTTTGTCCCACAGTCGTTGAAGTTTGTGTGACTTTGTCCCACAGTCGTTGCAGTTTGTGTTACTTTGCTCCACAGTCGGTGCAATTTGTGTAACTTTGCTCCACAGTCAGTGCAGTTTGTGTCACTTTGTCCCACAGTTGGTGCAGTTGTGTCACTTTGTTCCACATCAGTTCAGTTTGTGTCACTTTGTCCCACAGTCGTTGCAGTTTGTGTCACTTTGTCCCACAGTCGGTGCAGTTTGAGTCACTTTGTCCCACAGTCGGTGCTGTTTGTGTCACTTTGCCCTCAGTCGGTGCAGTTTCTGTCACTTTCTCCCAAAATCGGTGAAGTTTGTGTCACTTTGCCCTCAGTCGGTGCAGTGTGTGTAATTTTCTCCCAAAGCAGGTGCAGTTTGTGTCACTTTGCTCTATAGTCAGTGCACTTTGTGTCACTTTGAGCAACAGTTGGTGCAGTTTGTGTCAGTTTGCTCCACAGTCAGTGCAGTTTGTGTCTGTTTGTCCAACAGTCAGTGCTGTTTGTGTCTGTTTTACCCACAGTCGGTGCAGTTCTGTGTCCACTTTTCCCACAGTCGGTGCAGTTTGTGTCACTTTATCCCACAGTCGGTGCAGTTTGTGTCACTTTTCCACACAGTCGGTGCAGTTTGTGTCACTTTACCCACAGTCGGTGCAGTTTGTGTCACTTTTCCCCACAGTCAGTGCAGTTTGTGTCACTTTTCCCCACAGTCGGTGCAGTTTGTGTCACTTTTCCCACAGTCGGTGCAGTTTGTGTCACTTTACCCTCAGTCGGTGCAGTTTGTGTCACTTTTCCCACAGTCGGTGCAGTTTGTGTCACTTTTCCCCACAGTCAGTGCAGTTTGTGTCACTTTTCCCACAGTCGGTGAAGTTTGTGTCAATTTTCCCACAGTCAGTGCAGTTTGTGTCACTTTTCCCCCGCTCTCGGTGCAGTTTGTGTCACTTTTCCCCACAGTCGGTGCATTTTGTGTCACTTTTACCCACAGTCGGTGCAGTTTGTGTCACTTTTCCCACAGTCATTGCAGTTTGTGTCACTTTGCTCCACAGTCAGTGCAATTTGTGTAACTTTGCTCCACATCGTTTCAGTTTGTGTCACTTTGTTCCACAGTCGTTGAAGTTTGTGTCACTTTGTCCTCAGTCCGTGCAGTTTGTGTCACTTTCTCCCAAAATCGGTGCAGTTTGTGTCACTTTGTCCCACAGTCGGTGCAGTTTGTGTCACTTTGTCCTTCAGTCGTTGCAGTTTGTGTGTCTTTGTCCCACAGTCGTTGCAATTTGTGTCACTTTGCTCCACAGTTGGTGCAGTTTGTGTCACTTTGTCCCACAGTCGTTGCAGTTTATGTCACTTGTCGCACCGTCGTTGAGGTTTGTGTGACTTTGTCCCTCAGTCGTGCAGTTTGTGTCATTTTAACCACAGTCGGTGCATTTTGTGTCACATTTCCCCAAAGTCGGTTCAGTTTCTGTCACTTTTCCTACAGTCGGTGCAGTTTGTGTCACTTTGTCCACAGTCGGTGCAGTTTGTGTCACTTTTCCCACAGTCGGTGCAGTTTTGTGTCACTATGCACTAGTCAGTGCAGTTTGTGTCACTATGCAACAGTGGTGCAGTTTTGTTTCAGGTCACTTTTTCCCTCAGCCAGGTGCAGTTTGTGTCACTTCTCCCCACAGTCAGTGCAGTTTGTGTCACTTTTCCACACAGTTGGTGCAGTTTGTGTCACTTTACCCACAGTCAGTGCAGTCTGTGTCACATTACCCACAGTCGGTGCATTTTGTGTCACTTTTTCCACAGTCGGTGCAGTTGGTGTCACTTTTACCCAGTCGGTGCAGTTTGTGTCACTTTTCCCCACAGTGGGTGCAGTTTGTGTCACTTTTCCCCACAGTCATTGCAGTTTGTGCCACTTTTCCCCACAGTCGGTGCAGTTTGTGTCACTTTCCCCAAATTCGGTGCAGTTTGTGTCACTTTGTCCCACAGTCGGTGCAGTTTGTGTCACTTTGTCCTTCAGTCGTTGCAGTTTGTTTGTCTTTGTCCCACAGTCATTGCAGTTTGTGTCAATTTGGGCCACAGTTGGTGCAGTTTGGGTGACTTTGTCCCAGAGTCGTTGCAGTTTATGTCACTTTGTCCCACAGTCGTTGAAGTTTGTGTGACTTTGGCCCACAGTCGTTGCAGTTTGTGTCACTTTGCTCCACAGTCGGTGCAATTTGTGTAACTTTGCTCCACATCGTTTCAGTTTGTGTCACTTTGTCCCACAGTCGGTGCAGTTTGTGTCACTTTGTCCTTCAGTCGTTGCAGTTTGTGTGTCTTTGTCCCACAGTCGTTGCAGTTCGTGTCACTTTGCTCCACAGTTGGTGCAGATTTTGTCACTTTGTCCCACAGTCGTTTCAGTTTATGTCACTTTGTCGCACCGTCGTTGAGGTTTGTGTGACTTTGTCCCTCAGTCGTTGCAGTTTGTGTCACTTTGCTCCACAGTCGGTGCATTTGTGCAACTTTGCTCCCAAAGTCGGTGCAGTTTCTGTCACTTTCTCCCAAAATCGGTGCTGTTTGTGTCACTTTGTCCTCAGTCGGTGCAGTGTGTGTAACTTTCTCCCAAAGTCGGTGCAGTTTGTGTCACTTTGCTCTATAGTCAGTGCACTTTGTGTCACTTTGAGCAACAGTTGGTGCAGTTTGTGTCAGTTTGCTCCACAGTCAGTGCAGTTTGTGTCTGTTTGTCCCACAGTCAGTGCTGTTTGTGTCACTTTTTCCCACAGTTGGTGCAGTTTGTGTCACTTTGTCCCACAATCAGTGCAGTTTGTGTCACTTTGTCCTTCAGTCGTTGCAGTTTGTCTGTCTTTGTCCCACAGTCGGTGCAGTTTGTGTCATTTTTCTCCACAGTCGGTGCAATTTGTGTAACTTTGCTCCACATCGGTTCAGTTTGTGTCACTTTGTCCCACAGGCGTTGAAGTTTGTGTCACTTTCTCCCAAAATCAGTGCAGTTTGTGTCACTTTGTCCCACAGTCGGTGCAGTTTGTGTCACTTTGTCCTTCAGTCGTTGCAGTTTGTTTGTCTTTGTCCCACAGTCGTTGCAGTTTGTGTCAATTTGGGCCACAGTTGGTGCAGTTTGGGTCACTTTGTCCCAGAGTCGTTGCAGTTTATGTCACTTTGTCCCACAGTCGTTGAAGTTTGTGTGACTTTGTCCCACAGTCGTTGCAGTTTGTGTCACTTTGCTCCACAGTCGGTGCAATTTGTGTAACTTTGCTCCACATCGTTTCAGTTTGTGTCACTTTGTCCCACAGTCGTTGCAGTGTGCGTCACTTTGCTCCACTGTCGGTCCTTTTTGTGTGGCTCTGTTCCACAATCGGTGCAGTTTGTGTGTCTTTGCTCACAGTCGGTGTAGTTTGTGTCACTTTCTCCACAGTTGGTGCAGTTTGTGTCACCTTCTCCCGAAGTTTGTTCAGTTTATGTCACTTTGCTCCACAGTTGGTGCAGTTTGTGTCACTTTAACCCACAGTCGGTGCAGTTTGTGACACTTTTACCCACAGTCGGTGCTATTTGTGTCACTTTTGCCACAGTCGG
This sequence comes from Carcharodon carcharias, assembly GCF_017639515.1. NCBI lineage: Eukaryota > Metazoa > Chordata > Chondrichthyes > Lamniformes > Lamnidae > Carcharodon > Carcharodon carcharias. Next base: position 16,483,134 of record NC_054492.1, on the reverse strand, counting down.
TGCAGTTTGTTCAACTTTTGCCACAGTCGGTGCAGTTTGTGTCACCATTTACCCACATGTCATGTGCAGTTTATGTCAACTTTTCCCACAGTTGGTGCATTTTGTGTCACTTTTCCCCACATTCGGTGCAGTTTGTGTCACTTTTCCCCACAGTCTTTGCAGTTTGTGTCACTTTTCCCCACAGTCGGTGCAGATTGTGTCACTTTTCCCCACATTCGGTGCTGTTTGTGTCACTTTTCCCACAGTCGGTGCAGTTTGTGTCACTTTTCCCCACATTCGGTGCTGTTTGTGTCACCTTTTAACCCACAGTCGGTTGAGTTTGTGTCACTTTTCACCACAGTCGGTGCAGTTTGTGTCACTTTTCCCACAGTCGGTGCAGTTTGTGTCACTTTACCCACAGTCGGTGCAGTTTGTGTCACTTTTACCCACAGTCGGTGCAGTTTCCCTCAATTTTCCAAACGTTCGGTGCAGTTTGTGTCACTTTTCCACAGTCTTTGCAGTTGTGTGTCACTTTTGCCACAGTAATGCAGTTTTGTGTCACTTTTCCCACGTCAGTGCAGTTGTGTCACTTTTCCATCAGTCGGTGCAGTTGTGTACTTTTCTCCCACAGTCGGTGCAGTTTGTGTCACTTTGCCACAGTCGTGCAGTTTTGTGTCACTTGTCAAACAGTCGTACAGTTTGTGTCACTTATCCCGCAGTCTGTGCAGTTTGTGTCACTTGTCCCACAGTCGGTGCAGTTTGTGTCAATTTTCACCACAGTCGGTGCATTTTGTGTCACTTTTCCCACAGTTGGTGCAGTTTGTGTCACTTTGTCCCGCAATCGGTGCAGTTTGTGTCAATTTGTCCTTCAGTCATTGCAGTTTGTGTGTCTTTGTCCCACAGTCGTTGAAGTTTGTGTCACTTTGCTCCACAGTCGGTGCAATTTGTGTAACTTTGCTCCACATCGGTTCAGTTTGTGTCACTTTGTCCCGCAGTTGATGAAGTTTGTGTCAATCTGCCCTCAGTCGGTGCAGTTTGTGTCACTTTCTCCCAAAATCGGTGCAGTTTGTGTCACTTTGTCCAACATTCGGTGCATTTTGTGTCACTTTGTCCTTCAGTCGTTGCAGTTTGTGTGTCTTTGTCCCACATTCGTTGCAGTTTGTGTCACTTTGCTCCACAGTTGGTGCAGTTTGTGTCACTTTGTCCCACAGTCGTTGCAGTTTATGTCACTTTGTCCCACAGTCGTTGACGTTTGTGTGACTTTGTCCCACAGTCGTTGCAGTTTGTGTCACTTTGCTCCCTAGTCGGTGCCATTTGTGTAACTTTGCTCCACAGTTTGTGCAGTTTGTGTCACTTTGCTCCACAGTCGGTGCAGTTTGTGTCCGTTTGTCCAACAGTCGGTGCAGTTTGTGTCACTTTGTTCCAAATTGGTGCAGTTTGTAATGATTGTCCCACAGTTGTTGCTGTTTGCGTCACTTTGTCCCACAATCGGTGCAGTTTGTGTCACTTTTCTCCACAGTCTGTGCAGTTTATGTCACTTTTCCCACAGTTGGTGCAGTTTGTGTCACTTTAGCCACAGTCGATGCAGTTTGTATAACTTTTCAAACAGTCAGTGCAGTTTGTGTCTCTTTCCCACAGTCGTTGCAGTTTGTGTCGCTTTTACACAGTCGTGCAGTTTGTGTCACTTGTCCACAGTCTTGCAGTTTGTTCACTTTGCTCCACAGTCGGTGCAGTTTGTGTCACTTTATCCCACAGTCGTGCAGTTTGGTCACTTTAGCCAAAGTCGGTGCAGTTTGTTGTCACTTTAACACAGTCGGTGCAGTTTGTGTCACTTTGCCACAGGCGGGTGGCAGTTTGTTTCAACTTTTCCCAACAGTCAGTGCAGTTTGGTGTCACTCTTCACACAGTCGGTGCAGTTTTGTGTCACTTTAATCCACAGTCGTTGCAGTTTGTGTCACTTTGCCCACAGTCGGTGCAGTTTGTGTCATTTTCCCCACAGTCGGTGCAGTTTGTGTCACTTTACCCACAGTCGGTGCAGTTTGTGTCACTTTACGCACAGTCCGTGAAGTTTGTGTCACTTTACCCACAGTCGGTGCAGTTTGTGTCACTTTTCCCCACATTCAGTGCAGTTTGTGTCACTTTCCCACAGTCTGTGCAGTTTGTGTCACATTTACCCACAGTCGGTGCAGTTTGTGTCACTTTTCACCACAGTCGGTGCAGTTTGTGTCACTTTACCCACAGTCGGTGCAGTTTGTGTCACTTTTACCCACAGTCGGTGCAGTTTGTGTCACTTTATCCACAGTCGGTGCAGTTTGTGTCACTTTTCGCAACAGTCGGTGCCGTTTGTGTCACTTTGCCCACAGTCGGTGCAGTTTGTGTCACTTTACCCACAGTCGGTGCAGTTTGTGTCACTTTACCCACAGTCGGTGCAGTTTGTGTCACTTTGCCACAGTCGGTGCAGTTTGTGTCACTTTGCTCCCTAGTCGGTGCCATTTGTGTAACTTTGCTCCACTGTTTGTGCAGTTTGTGTCACTTTGCTCCACAGTCGGTGCAGTTTGTGTCCGTTTGTCCAACAGTCGGTGCAGTATGTGTCACTTTGTTCCACATTATTCCAGTTTGTGATGTATGTCCCACAGTTGTTGCTGTTTGCGTCACCTTATCTCACAATCGGTGCAGTTTTTGTCACTTTATCCCACAGTCAGTGCAGTCTGTGTCAATTTGTCCCACAGTTGGTGCAGCTTGTTTCAATTTGCTCCAGTCAGTGTAGTTTGTGTCACTTTGTCGCACAGTCAATGCAGTTTGTATCGGCTTTCTCCCACAGTCATTGCAGTTTGTGTCGCTTTACTACACAGTCAGGGCAGTTTGTGTCTCTTTGTCCACAGTCAGTCCAGTTTGTATCACTTTCTCCCACTTTTGGTGCAGTTTGTGTCTCTTTACCCGCAGCCGGTCCAGTTTAATCACTTTGAACCACAGTCGTTGCAGTTTGTGTCACTTGGTTCCACATCAGTTCAGTTTGTGTCACTTTGTCCCACAGTCGGAGCAGTTTATGTCACTTTGTCCCACAGTCATTGCAGTTTGTGTCGCATGGTTCCACATGTCGGTGCAGTTTGTGTCACTTTCTCCCACAGTCGGTGCAGTTTGTGTCACTTTGCCCTCAGTCGGTGCAGTTTCTGTCACTTTCTCCCAAAATCGGTGCAGTTTGTGTCACTTTGTCCCACAGTCGTTGCAGTTTATGTCACTTTGTCCCACAGTCGTTGAAGTTTGTGTGACTTTGTCCCACAGTCGTTGCAGTTTGTGTCACTTTGCTCCACAGTCTGTGCAATTTGTGTAACTTTGCTCCACATCGTTTCAGTTTGTGTCACTTTGTCCCACAGTCGTTGCAGTGTGTGTCACTTTGCTCCACTGTCGGTCCTTTTTGTGTCGCTCTGTTCCACAATCGGTGCAGTTTGTGTCTTTGCTCACAGTCGGTGTAGTTTGTGTCACTTTCTCCACAGTTGGTGCAGTTTGTGTCACCTTCTCCCGAAGTTTGTTCAGTTTATGTCACTTTGCTCCACAGTCGGTGCAGTTTGTGTCACTTTGTCCCACAGTCGTTGAAGTTTGTCTCACTTTGTCACACAGTCGTTGAAGTTTGTGTGACTTTGTCCCACAGTCGTTGCAGTTTGTGTTACTTTGTTCCCTAGTCGGTGCCATTTGTGTAACTTTGCTCCACTGTTTGTGCAGTTTGTGTCACTTTGCTCCACAGTCGGTGCAGTTTGTGTCCGTTTGTCCAACAGTCGGTGCAGTATGTGTCACTTTGTTCCACATTATTCCAGTTTGTGATGTATGTCCCACAGTTGTTGCTGTTTGCGTCACTTTGTCCCACAATCGGTGCAGTTTGTGTCACTTTATCCCACAGTCAGTGCAGTTTGTGTCGCTTTGTCCCACAGTTGGTGCAGCTTGTTTCACTTTGCTCCAGTCAGTGTAGTTTGTGTCACTTTGTCGCACAGTCGATGCAGTTTGTGTCGACTTTCCCCCACAGTCGTTGCAGTTTGTGTCCTTTTCACACAGTCAGTGGCAGTTTGTGTCACTTTGCCCACAGTCGGTCCAGTTTGTTTCACTTTCCCCACAGTCGGTGCAGTTTGTGTCACTTTTCCCAAGTCGGTGCCAGTTGTGTCACTTTGTACCACAGTCGGTGCAGTTTGTGTCACTTTTCCCCACAGTCAGTCCAATTTGTGTCACTTGTACCCACAGATGTAGCAGTTTGTGTCACTTTTACCCACAGTCAGTACAGTTTGTGTCACTTTTGCCCACAGTCGGTGCAGTTTGTGTCACTTTACCCACAGTCGGTGCAGTTTGTGTCACTTTTCCCACAGTCGGTGCAGTTTGTGTCACTTTTCCACAGTCGGTGCAGTTTGTGTCACTTTTCCCACAGTCGGTGCAGTTTGTGTCACTCTTCACAACAGTCGGTGCAGTTTGTGTCACTTTGCTCTCTAGTCAGTGCACTTTGTGTCACTTTGAGCAACAATTGGTGCAGTTTGTGTCAGTTTGCTCCACAGTCAGTGCAGTTTGTGTCTGTTTGTCCCACAGTCAGTGCAGTTTGTGTCTGTTTGTCCCACAGTCAGTGCTGTTTGTGTCACTTTGTCCCACAGTTGGTGCAGTTTATGTAACATTGTCCCACAATCGGTGCAGTTTGTGTCACTTTGTCCTTCTGTCGTTGCAGTTTGTGTGTCTTTGTCCCACAGTCGGTGCAGTTTGTGTCACTTTGCTCAACAGGCGGTGCAATTTGTGTAACTTTGCTCCACATCGGTTCAGTTTGTGTCACTTTGTCCCACAGTCGTTGAAGTTTGTGTCAATTTGCCCTCAGTCGGTGCAGTTTGTGTCACTTTCTCCCAAAATCGGTGCAGTTTGTGTGACTTCGTCCCACAGTCGGTGCAGTTTGTGTCACTTTGTCCTTCAGTCGTTGCAGTTTGTGAGTCTTTTTCCCAGAGTCATTGCAGTTTGTGTTACTTTGCGCCACAGTTGGTGCAGTTTGTGTCACTTTGTCCCAGAGTCATTGCAGTTTATGTCACTTTGTCCCACAGTCATTGAGGTTTGTGTGACTTTGTCCCACAGTCGTTGCAGTTTGTGTCACTTTGCTCCACAGTCGGTGCAATTTGTGTAACCTTGCTCCACATCGTTTCAGTTTGTGTCACTTTGTCCCACAGTCGTTGCAGTGTGCGTCACTTTGCTCCACTGTCAGTCCTTTTTGTGTCGCTCTGTTCCACAGTCGGTGCAGTTTGTGTCACTTTGTCCCTCAGTCGTTGCAGTTTGTGTCACTTTCTCCCACTTTTGGTGCAGTTTGTGTCACCTTGTCCCACAGTCGGTCCAGTTTGTGTCACTTTGTTCCTCATCGGTGCAGATTGTGTCACTTTCTCCCACACTCGGAGAATTTTGAGTCGCTTTGCTCCACAGTCGGTGCAGTTTTTGTCACATTGTCCAGCAGTCAGTGCTGTTTGTCTCACTTTGTTCCACATTGGTGCAGTTTGTGTCCATTTGTCCCACAGTCGGTGTAGTTTGGGTCACTTTGCTCCACAGTTGGTGCAATTTGTGACTGTTTGTCCCTCAGTCAGTGCTGTTTGTGTCACTTTGTCCGACAATAGGTGCAGTTTGTGTCATTTATCCCACAATAGGTGCAGTTTGTGTCACGCTATCTCACAGTTGGTGCAGTTTGTGTCACTTTGCCCTGCAGTCGTTGCAGTGTGTGTCACTTTGCTCCAGTGTCGATCCTTTTTGTGTCGCTCTGTTCCACAGTCGGTGCAGTTTGTGTGTCTTTGCCCACAGTCGGTCTAGTTTGTGTCACTTTCCCCCACAGTTGGTGCAGTTTGTGTGTCTTTGCCCACAGTCGGTCTAGTTTGTGTCACTTTCCCCCACAGTTGGTGCAGTTTGTGTCACCTTCTCCCGAAGTTTGTTCAGTTTTGTCACTTGGCTCCACAGTTGGTGCAGTTTATGTCACTTTGCCCCACATTCGGTGCAGTTCGTATCACTTTGAACCACAGTCGGTGCAGTTTCGTGTCACTTTGCTACACAGTCAGTGCAGTTTGTGTCTCTTTACCCGCAGCCGGTCCAGTTTGTATCACTTTGAACCACAGTTGTTGCAGTTTGTGTCACTTTGTCCCAGAGTCGGTGCAGTTTGTGTCACTTTGTCCCACAGTCATTGCAGTTTGTCTCGCTTGGCTCCACATGTTGGTGCAGTTTGTGTCACTTTGCCCTCAGTCGGTGCAGGTTGTGTCACTTTCTCCCAAAATCGGTGCAGTTTGTGTCACTTTGTCCTCAGTCGGTGCAGTGTGTGTAACTTTCTCCAAAAGTCGGTGCAGTTTGTGTCACTTTGCTCTATATTCAGTGCACTTTGTGTCACTTTGAGCAACAGTTGGTGCAGTTTGTGTCAGTTTACTCCACAGTCAGTGCAGTTTGTGTCTGTTTGTCCCACAGTCAGTGCTGTTTGTGTCTGTTTGTCCCACAGTCATTGCTGTTTGTGTCACTTTTTCCCAGTCGTTGCAGTTTGTGTCACTTTGTCCCACAGTCGTTGAAGTTTGTGTGACTTTGTCCCACAGTCGTTGCAGTTTGTGTCACTTTGCTCCACAGTCGGTGCAATTTGTGTAACTTTGCTCCACATCGTTTCAGTTTGTGTCACTTTGTCCCACAGTCGTTGCAGTGTGTGTCACTTTGCTCCACTGTCGGTCCTTTTTGTGTCGCTCTGTTCCACAATTGGTGCAGTTTGTGTCTTTGCTCACAGTCGGTGTAGTTTGTGTCACTTTCTCCACAGTTGGTGCAGTTTGTGTCACCTTCTCCCGAAGTTTGTTCAGCTTATGTCACTTTGCTCCACAGTCGGTGCAGTTTGTGTCACTTTGTCCCACAGTCGTTGAAGTTTGTCTCACTTTGTCACACAGTCATTGAAGTTTGTGTGACTTTGTCCCACAGTCATTGCAGTTTGTCTTACTTTGCTCCCTAGTCGGTGCAATTTGTGTAACTTTGCTCCACAGTTTGTGCAGTTTGTGTCACTTTGAACCACAGTTGGTGCAGTTTGTGTCACTTTGCTCCACAGTCGGTGCAGTTTGTGTCCATTTGTCCAACAGTCGGTGCATTTTATGTCACTTTGTTCCACATTGTTCCAGTTTGTGATGTATGTCCCACAGTTGTTGCTGTTTGCGTCACCTTATCTCACAATCGGTGCAGTTTTTGTCACTTTATCCCACAGTCAGTGCAGTTTGTGTCAATTTGTCCCACAGTTGGTGCAGCTTGTTTCAATTTGCTCCAGTCAGTGTAGTTTGTGTCACTTTGTCGCACAGTCAATGCAGTTTGTATCGACTTTCTCCCACAGTCATTGCAGTTTGTGTCGCTTTGCTACACAGTCAGGGCAGTTTGTGTCTCTTTGCCCACAGTCAGTCCAGTTTGTATCACTTTCTCCCACTTCTGGTGCAGTTTGTGTCTCTTTACCCGCAGCCGGTCCAGTTTAATCACTTTGAACCACAGTCGTTGCAGTTTGTGTAACTTTGCTCCACATCAGTTCAGTTTGTGTCACTTTGTCCCACAGTCGTTGCAGTTTGTGTCGCATGGTTCCACATGTCGGTGCAGTTTGTGTCACTTTCTCCCACAGTCGGTGCAGTTTGTGTCACTTTGCCCTCAGTCGGTGCAGTTTCTGTCACTTTCTCCCAAAATCGGTGCAGTTTGTGTCACTTTGTCCTCAGTCGGTGCAGTGTGTGTAACTTTCTCCCAAAGTCGGTGCAGTTTGTGTCACTTTGCTCTATAGTCAGTGCACTTTGTGTCACTTTGAGCAACAATTGGAGCAGTTTGTGTCAGTTTGCTCCACAGTCAGTGCAGTTTGTGTCTGTTTGTCCCACAGTCAGTGCAGTTTGTGTCTGTTTGTCCCACAGTCAGTGCTGTTTGTGTCACTTTTTCCCACAGTTGGTGCAGTTTGTGTAACTTTGTCCCACAATCGGTGCAGTTTGTGTCACTTTGTCCGTCAGTCGTTGAAGTTTGTGTGACTTTATCCTCGGTCGGTGCAGTTTGTGTCACCTTCTCCCGAAGTTGGTTCAGTTTATGTCACTTTGCTCCACAGTTGGTGCAGTTTGTGTCACTTTGTCCCATAGTCGTTGAAGTTTGTCTCACTTTGTCCCACAGTCGTTGAAGTTTGTGTGACTTTGTCCCACAGTCGGTGCAATTTGTGTAACTTTGCTCCACAGTCTGTGCAGTTTGTGTCACTTTGAACCACAGTTGGTGCAGTTTGTGTCACTTTGTTCCACATCAGTTCAGTTTGTGTCACTTTGTCCCACAGTCGTTGCAGTTTGTGTCACTTTGTCCCACAGTCGTTGCAGTTTGTCTCGCTTGGCTCCACATGTCGGTGCATTTTGTGTCACTTTCTCTCACAGTCGGTGCAGTTTGTGTTACTTTGCCCTCAGTCGGTACAGTTTGTGTCACTTTCTCCCAAAATCGGTGCAGTTTGTGTCACTTTGCTCTATAGTCAGTGCACTTTGTGTCACTTTGAGCAACAGTTGGTGCAGTTTGTGTCAGTTTGCTCCACAGTCAGTGCAGTTTGTGTCTGTTTGTCCCACAGTCAGTGCTGTTTGTGTCACTTTTTCCCACAGTTGGTGCAGTTTGTGTCACTTTTTCCCACAGTTGATGCAGTTTGTGTAACTTTGTCCCACAATCGGTGCAGTTTGTGTGTCTTTGTCCCACAGTCGGTGCAGTTTGTGTCACTTTGTCCCACAGTCGAAGAAGTTTGTGTCAATTTGCCCTCAGTCGGTGCAGTTTGTGTCACTTTGTCCCACAGTCGGTGCAGTTTGTGTCACTTTGTCCTTCAGTCGTTTCAGTTTGTGTGTCTTTGTCCCACAGTCGGTGCAGTTTGTGTCACTTTGCTCCACAGTCGGTGCAATTTGTGTAACTTTGCTCCACATCGGTTCAGTTTGTGTCACTTTGTCCCACAGTCGTTGAAGTTTGTGTCAATTTGCCCTCAGTCGGTGCAGTTTGTGTCACTTTCTCCCAAAATCGGTGCAGTTTGTGTCACTTTGTCCTCAGTCGGTGCAGTGTGTGTAACTTTCTCCCAAAGTCGGTGCAGTTTGTGTCACTTTGCTCTATAGTCAGTGCACTTTGTGTCACTTTGAGCAACAGTTGGTGCAGTTTGTGTCAGTTTGCTCCACAGTCAGTGCAGTTTGTGTCTGTTTGTCCCACAGTCAGTGCTGTTTGTGTCACTTTTTCCCACAGGTGGTGCAGTTTGTGTCACTTTGTCCCACAATCGGTGCAGTTTGTGTCACTTTGTCCTTCAGTCGTTGCAGTTTGTCTGTCTTTGTCCCACAGTCGGTGCAGTTTGTGTCATTTTGCTCCACAGTCGGTGCAATTTGTGTAACTTTGCTCCACATCGGTTCAGTTTGTGTCACTTTGTCCCACAGGCGTTGAAGTTTGTGTCACTTTGCCAAGTCGGTGCAGTTTGTTTCACTTTCTCCCAAAATCGGTGCAGTTTGTGTCACTTTGTCCCACAGTCGGTGCAGTTTGTGTCACTTTGTCCTTCAGTCGTTGCAGTTTGTTTGTCTTTGTCCCACAGTCGTTGCAGTTTGTGTCACTTTGGGCCACAGTTGGTGCAGTTTGGGTCACTTTGTCCCAGAGTCGTTGCAGTTTATGTCACTTTGTCCCACAGTCGTTGAAGTTTGTGTGACTTTGTCCCACAGTCGTTGCAGTTTGTGTCACTTTGCTCCACAGTCGGTGCAATTTGTGTAACTTTGCTCCACATCGTTTCAGTTTGTGTCACTTTGTCCCACAGTCGTTGCAGTGTGCGTCACTTTGCTCCACTGTCGGTCCTTTTTGTGTCGCTCTGTTCGACAGTCGGTGCAGTTTGTGTGTCTTTGCTCACAGTCGGTGTAGTTTGTGTCACTTTCTCCACAGTTGGTGCAGTTTGTGTCACCTTCTCCCGAAGTTTGTTCAGTTTATGTCACTTTGCTCCACAGTTGGTGCAGTTTGTGTCACTTTGTCCCACAGTCGTTGAAGTTTGTCTCACTTTGTCCCACAGTCGTTGAAGTTTGTGTGACTTTGTCCCACAGTCGTTGCAGTTTGTGTTACTTTGCTACATAGTCGGTGCAATTTTTGTAACTTTGCTCCACAGTCTGTGCAGTTTGTGTCACTTTGAACCACAGTTGGTGCAGTTTGTGTCACTTTGTTCCACATCAGTTCAGTTTGTGTCACTTTGTCCCACAGTCGGTGCAGTTTGTGTCACTTTGTCCCACAGTCGGTGCAGTTTGTGTCACTTTGTAACACAGTCGTTGCAGTTTGTCTCGCCTGGCTCCATTTGTTGGTGCAGTTTGTGTGACTTTGTCCCACAGTCGTTGCAGTTTGTGTCACTTTGCTCCACAGTCGGTGCAATTTGTGTAACTTTGCTCCACATCGTTTCAGTTTGTGGCACTTTGTCCCACAGTCGTTGCAGTGTGTGTCACTTTGCTCCACTGTCGGTCCTTTTTGTGTCGCTCTGTTCCACAATCGGTGCAGTTTGTGTGTCTTTGCTCACAGTCGGTGTAGTTTGTGTCACTTTCTCCACAGTTGGTGCAGCTTGTGTCACCTTCTCCCGAAGTTTGTTCAGTTTATGTCACTTTGCTCCACAGTTGGTGCAGTTTGTGTCACTTTGTCCCACAGTCGTTGAAGTTTGTCTCACTTTGTCCCACAGTCGTTGAAGTTTGTGTGACTTTGTCCCACAGTCGTTGCAGTTTGTGTTACTTTGCTACATAGTCGGTGCAATTTGTGTAACTTTGCTCCACAGTCTGTGCAGTTTGTGTCACTTTGAACCACAGTTGGTGCAGTTTGTGTCACTTTGTTCCACATCAGTTCAGTTTGTGTCACTTTGTCCCACAGTCGTTGCAGTTTGTGTCACTTTGTCCCACAGTCGTTGCAGTTTGTCTCGCTTGGCTCCACATTTCGTTGCAGTTTGTGTCACTTTCTCTCACAGTCGGTGCAGTTTGTGTCACTTTGCCCTCAGTCGGTACAGTTTGTGTCACTTTGCTCTATAGTCAGTGCACTTTGTGTCACTTTGAGCAACAGTTGGTGCAGTTTGTGTCAGTTTGCTCCACAGTCAGTGCAGTTTGTGTCTGTTTGTCCCACAGTCAATGCAGTTTGTGTCTGTTTGTCCCACAGTCAGTGCTGTTTGTGTCACTTTTTCCCACAGTTGATGCAGTTTGTGTAACTTTGTCCCACAATCGGTGCAGTTTGTGTCACTTTGTCCGTCAGTCGTTGAAGTTTGTGTGACTTTATCCTCGGTCGGTGCAGTTTGTGTCACCTTCTCCCGAAGTTGGTTCAGTTTATGTCACTTTGCTGCACAGTTGGTGCAGTTTGTGTCACTTTGTCCCACAGTCGTTGAAGTTTGTCTCACTTTGTCCCACAGTCGTTGAAGTTTGTGTGACTTTGTCCCACAGTCGGTGCAATTTGTGTAACTTTGCTCCACAGTCTGTGCAGTTTGTGTCACTTTGAACCACAGTTGGTGCAGTTTGTGTCACTTTGTTCCACATCAGTTCAGTTTGTGTCACTTTGTCCCACAGTCGTTGCAGTTTGTGTCACTTTGTCCCACAGTCATTGCAGTTTGTCTCGCTTGGCTCCACATGTCGGTGCATTTTGTGTCACTTTCTCTCACAGTCGGTGCAGTTTGTGTCACTTTGCCCTCAGTCGGTACAGTTTGTGTCACTTTCTCCCAAAATCGGTGCAGTTTGTGTCACTTTGCTCTATAGTCAGTGCACTTTGTGTCACTTTGAGCAACAGTTGGTGCAGTTTGTGTCAGTTTGCTCCACAGTCAGTGCAGTTTGTGTCTGTTTGTCCCACAGTCAGTGCTGTTTGTGTCACTTTTTCCCACAGTTGGTGCAGTTTGTGTCACTTTGTCCCACAATCGGTGCAGTTTGTGACACTTTGTCCTTCAGTCGTTGCAGTTTGTCTGTCTTTGTCCCACAGTCGGTGCAGTTTGTGTCACTTTGTCCCACAGTCGAAGAAGTTTGTGTCAATTTGCCCTCAGTCGGTGCAGTTTGTGTCACTTTGTCCCACAGTCGGTGCAGTTTGTGTCACTTTGTCCTTCAGTCGTTTCAGTTTGTGTGTCTTTGTCCCACAGTCGGTGCAGTTTGTGTCACTTTGCTCCACAGTCGGTGCAATTTGTGTAACTTTGCTCCACATCGGTTCAGTTTGTGTCACTTTGTCCCACGGTGGTTGAAGTTTGTGTCAATTTGCCCTCAGTCGGTGCAGTTTGTGTCACTTTCTCCCAAAATCGGTGCAGTTTGTGTCACTTTGTCCTCAGTCGGTGCAGTGTGTGTAACTTTCTCCCAAAGTCGGTGCAGTTTGTGTCACTTTGCTCTATAGTCAGTGCACTTTGTGTCACTTTGAGCAACAGTTGGTGCAGTTTGTGTCAGTTTGCTCCACAGTCAGTGCAGTTTGTGTCTGTTTGTCCCACAGTCAGTGCTGTTTGTGTCACTTTTTCCCACCAGACGGTGCAGGTTTGTGTCACCTTACCCACAGTCGGTGCAGTTTGTGTCACTTTACCCACAGTCGGTGCAGTTTGTGTCACCTTTACCCACAGTCGGTGCAGTTGGTGTCACTTTTCACCACAGTCGGTGCAGTTTGTGTCACTTTTCCCACAGTCGGTGCAGTTTGTGTCACTTTACCCACAGTCGGTGCAGCTTGTGTCACTTTATCCACAGTCGGTGCAGTGTGTGTCACTTTCCCCACAGTCGGTGCAGTTTGTGTCACTTTTCACCACAGTCGGTGCAGTTTGTGTCACTTTACCAAAGGTCGGTGCAGTTTGTGTCACTTTACCCACAGTCGGTGCAGTTTGTGTCACTTTTACGCAGAATCAGGGCAGTTTGTGTCACTTTACCCACAGTCGGTGCAGTTTGTGTCACTTTTCACCACAGTCGGTGCAGTTTGTGACACTTTTACCCACAGTTGGTGCAGTTGTTGTCACTTTTACCACAGTCGTTGCAGTGTGCGTCACTTTGCTCCACTGTCGGTCCTTTTTGTGTCGCTCTGTTCCACAATCGGTGCAGTTTGTGTGTCTTTGCTCACAGTCGGTGTAGTTTGTGTCACTTTCTCCACAGTTGGTGCAGTTTGTGTCACCTTCTCCCGAAGTTTGTTCAGTTTATGTCACTTTGCTCCACAGTTGGTGCAGTTTGTGTCACTTTGTCCCACAGTCGTTGAAGTTTGTCTCACTTTGTCCCACAGTCGTTGAAGTTTGTGTGACTTTGTCCCACAGTCGTTGCAGTTTGTGTTACTTTGCTACATAGTCGGTGCAATTTGTGTAACTTTGCTCCACAGTCTGTGCAGTTTGTGTCACTTTGAACCACAGTTGGTGCAGTTTGTGTCACTTTGTTCCACATCAGTTCAGTTTGTGTCACTTTGTCCCACAGTCGTTGCAGTTTGTGTCACTTTGTCCCACAGTCGGTGCAGTTTGTGTCACTTTGTCCCACAGTCGTTGCAGTTTGTCTCGCTTGGCTCCACATGTCGGTGCAGTTTGTGTCACTTTCTCTCACAGTCGGTGCAGTTTGTGTCACTTTGCCCTCAGTCGGTACAGTTTGTGTCACTTTCTCCCAAAATCGGTGCAGTTTGTGTCACTTTGCCCTCAGTCGGTGCAGTGTGTGTAAGTTTCTCCCAGTCGGTGCAGTTTGTGTCACTTTGCTCTATAGTCAGTGCAATTTGTGTCACTTTGAGCATCATTGGTGCAGTTTGTGTCAGTTTGCTCCACAGTCAGTGTAGTTTGTGTCTGTTTGTCCCACAGTCAGTGCTGTTTGTGTCACTTTGTCCTTCAGTCGTTGCAGTTTGTGTGTCTTTGTCCCACAGTCGGTGCAGTTTGTGTCACTTTGCTCCACAGTCGGTGCAATTTGTGTAACTTTGCTCCACATCGTTTCAGTTTGTGTCACTTTGCCCCACAGTCGTTGCAGTTTGTGTCACTTTACTCCACTGTCGGTCCTTTTTGTGTCGCTCTTTTCCACAATCGGTGCAGTTTGTGTGTCTTTGCTCACAGTCGCTGTAGTTTGTGTCACTTTCTCCACAGTTGGTGCAGTTTGTGTCACCTTCTCCTGAAGTTAGTTCAGTTTATGTCACTTTGCTCCACAGTTGGTGCAGTTTGTGTCACTTTGTCCCACAGTCGTTGAAGTTTGTCTCACTTTGTCCCATAGTCGTTGAAGTTTGTGTGACTTTGTCCCACAGTCGTTGCAGTTTTTGTTACTTTGCTCCACAGTCGGTGCAATTTGTGTAACTTTGCTCCACAGTCTGTGCAGTTTGTGTCACTTTGAACCACAGTTGGTGCAGTTTGTGTCACTTTGTTCCACATCAGTTCAGTTTGTGTCACTTTGTCCCACAGTCGTTGCAGTTTGTGTCACTTTGTCCCACAGTCGTTGCAGTTTGTCTCGCTTGGCTCCACATGTCGGTGCATTTTGTGTCACTTTCTCTCACAGTCGGTGCAGTTTGTGTTACTTTGCCCTCAGTCCGTGCAGTGTGTGTAACTTTCTCCCAAAGTCGGTGCAGTTTGTGTCACTTTGCTCTATAGTCAGTGCACTTTGTGTCACTTTGAGCAACAGTTGGTGCAGTTTGTGTCAGTTTGCTCCACAGTCAGTGCAGTTTGTGTCTGTTTGTCCCACAGTCAGTGCTGTTTGTGTCACTTTTTCCCACAGTTGGTGCAGTTTGTGTCACTTTGTCCCACAATCGGTGCAGTTTGTGACACTTTGTCCTTCAGTCGTTGCAGTTTGTGTGTCTTTGTCCCACAGTCGGTGCAGTTTGTGTCACTTTGTCACACAGTCGAAGAAGTTTGTGTCAATTTGCCCTCAGTCGGTGCAGTTTGTGTCACTTTGTCCCACAGTCGGTGCAGTTTGTGTCACTTTGTCCTTCAGTCGTTTCAGTTTGTGTGTCTTTGTCCCACAGTCGGTGCAGTTTGTGTCACTTTGCTCCACAGTCGGTGCAATTTATGTAACTTTGCTCCACATCGGTTCAGTTTGTGTCACTTTGTCCCACGGTCGTTGAAGTTTGTGTCAATTTGCCCTCAGTCGGTGCAGTTTGTGTCACTTTCTCCCAAAATCGGTGCAGTTTGTGTCACTTTGTCCTCAGTCGGTGCAGTGTGTGTAACTTTCTCCCAAAGTCGGTGCAGTTTGTGTCACTTTGCTCTATAGTCAGTGCACTTTGTGTCACTTTGAGCAACAGTTGGTGCAGTTTGTGTCAGTTTGCTCCACAGTCAGTGCAGTTTGTGTCTGTTTGTCCCACAGTCAGTGCTGTTTGTGTCACTTTTTCCCACAGGTGGTGCAGTTTGTGTCACTTTGTCCCACAATCGGTGCAGTTTGTGTCACTTTGTCCTTCAGTCGTTGCAGTTTGTCTGTCTTTGTCCCACAGTCGGTGCAGTTTGTGTCATTTTGCTCCACAGTCGGTGCAATTTGTGTAACTTTGCTCCACATCGGTTCAGTTTGTGTCACTTTGTCCCACAGGCGTTGAAGTTTGTGTCACTTTGCCAAGTCGGTGCAGTTTGTTTCACTTTCTCCCAAAATCGGTGCAGTTTGTGTCACTTTGTCCCACAGTCGGTGCAGTTTGTGTCACTTTGTCCTTCAGTCGTTGCAGTTTGTTTGTCTTTGTCCCACAGTCGTTGCAGTTTGTGTCACTTTGGGCCACAGTTGGTGCAGTTTGGGTCACTTTGTCCCAGAGTCGTTGCAGTTTATGTCACTTTGTCCCACAGTCGTTGAAGTTTGTGTGACTTTGTCCCACAGTCGTTGCAGTTTGTGTCATTTTGCTCCACAGTTGGTGCAATTTGTGTAACTTTGCTCCACATCGTTTCAGTTTGTGTCACTTTGTCCCACAGTCGTTGCAGTGTGCGTCACTTTGCTCCACTGTCGGTCCATTTTGTGTCGCTCTGTTCCACAATCGGTGCAGTTTGTGTGTCTTTGCTCACAGTCGGTGTAGTTTGTGTCACTTTCTCCACAGTTGGTGCAGTTTGTGTCACCTTCTCCCACAGTCGGTGCAGTTTGTGTCACTTTGCCCTCAGTCTGGTGCAGTTATTGTGTCACTTTTCCCCACAGTCGTGAAGTTTGTGTCACTTTTTCCACACAGTCGGTGCAGTTGTGTGCACTTTTCCCACAGTCGGTGCAGTTTGTGTCACTTTGCACTTCAGTCGGTGCATTTTGTGTCACTTTTCTCAACAGTCCATGCAGTTTGTGTCACTTTACCCTCAGTCGGTGCAGTTTGTGTCACTTTTCCCACAGTCGGTGCAGGTTGAGTCACTTTTCCCACAGGTCGGTGAAGTTGGGTCTCTTTACCCACAGTCGGTGCCGTTTGTGTCACTTTTCCCACAGTCGGTGCAGTTTTGTCACTTTACTCACAGTCGGTGCAGTTTGTGTCACTTTTCCCCACAGTCGGTGCAGTTTGTGTCACTTTACCCACACAGTCGGTAGCAGTTAGTGTCACTTTCTCCCACAGTCGGTGCAGTTTGTGTCACTTTGCCCTCAGTCGGTGCAGTGTGTGTAAGTTTCTCCCAGTCGGTGCAGTTTGTGTCACTTTGCTCTATAGTCAGTGCAATTTGTGTCACTTTGAGCATCATTGGTGCAGTTTGTGTCAGTTTGCTCCACAGTCAGTGTAGTTTGTGTCTGTTTGTCCCACAGTCAGTGCTGTTTGTGTCACTTTGTCCTTCAGTCGTTGCAGTTTGTGTGTCTTTGTCCCACAGTCGGTGCAGTTTGTGTCACTTTGCTCCACAGTCGGTGCAATTTGTGTAACTTTGCTCCACATCGTTTCAGTTTGTGTCACTTTGCCCCACAGTCGTTGCAGTTTGTGTCACTTTACTCCACTGTCGGTCCTTTTTGTGTTGCTCTTTTCCACAATCGGTGCAGTTTGTGTGTCTTTGCTCACAGTCGGTGTAGTTTGTGTCACTTTCTCCACAGTTGGTGCAGTTTGTGTCACCTTCTCCTGAAGTTAGTTCAGTTTATGTCACTTTGCTCCACAGTTGGTGCAGTTTGTGTCACTTTGTCCCACAGTCGTTGAAGTTTGTCTCAATTTGTCCCACAGTCGTTGAAGTTTGTGTGACTTTGTCCCACAGTCGTTGCAGTTTTTGTTACTTTGCTCCACAGTCGGTGCAATTTGTGTAACTTAGCTCCACAGTCTGTGCAGTTTGTGTCACATTGAACCACAGTCAGTGCAGTTTGTGTCACTTTGTTCCACATCAGTTCAGTTTGTGTCACTTTGTCCCACAGTCGTTGCAGTTTGTGTCACTTTGTCCCTCAGTCGGTGCAGTTTGTGTCACTTTGTCCCACAGTCGTTGCAGTTTGTCTGGCTTGGCTCCACATGTCGGTGCAGTTTGTGTCACTTTCTCTCACAGTTGGTGCAGTTTGTGTCACTTTGCCCTCAGTCCGTGCAGTGTGTGTAACTTTCTCCCAAAGTCGGTGCAGTTTGTGTCACTTTGCTCTATAGTCAGTGCACTTTGTGTCACTTTGAGCAACAGTTGGTGCAGTTTGTGTCAGTTTGCTCCACAGTCAGTGCAGTTTGCGTCTGTTTGTCCCACAGTCAGTGCTGTTTGTGTCTGTTTGTCCCACAGTCAGTGCTGTTTGTGTCACTTTTTCCCACATTTGGTGCGGTTTGTGTGTCTTTGTCCCACAGTCGGTGCAGTTTGTGTCACTTTGCTCCACAGTCGGTGCAATTTGTGTAACTTTGCTCCACATCGGTTCAGTTTGTGTCACTTTTCCCACAGTCGTTGAAGTTTGTGTCAATTTGCCCTCAGTCAGTGCAGTTTGTGTCACTTTGTCCTACAGTCGGTGCAGTTTGTCTCACTTTGTCCTTCAGTCGTTGCAGTTTGTGTAACTTTGATCCACAGTTGGTGCAGTTTGTGTCACTTTGTCCCAGAGTCGTTGCAGTTTATGTCACTTTGTCCCACAGTCGTTGACGTTTGTGTGACTTTGTCCCACAGTCGTTGCATGTTGTGTCTCTTTGCTCCACAGTCGGTGCAATTTTTTTAACTTTGCTCCACATAGGTTCAGTTTGTGTCACTTTCTCCCAAAATCGGTGCAGTTTGTGTCACTTTGTCCTCACTCGGTGCAGTGTGTGTCACTTTCTCCCAAAGTCTGTGCAGGTTGTGTAACTTTGCTCTATAGTAAGTTCACTTTGTGTCACTTTGAGCAACAGTTGGTGCAGTTTGTGTCAGTTTGCTCCACAGTCAGTGCAGTTTGTGTCTGTTTGTCCCACAGTCTGTGCTGTTTGTATCACTTTGCTCCGCAGTCGGTGCAATTTGTGTAACTTTGCTCCACATCGGTTCAGTTTGTGTCACTTTGTCCCACAGTCGTTGAAGTTTGTGTCACTTTGCCCAGTCGGTGCAGTTTGTGTCAATTTCTCCCAAAATCGGTGCAGTTTGTCTCACTTTGTTCCACAGTTGGTGCAGTTTGTGTCACTTTGTCCTTCAGTCGTTGCAGTTTGTTTGTCTTTGTCCCTCAGTCGTTGCAGTTTGTATCACTTTGCGCCACAGTTGGTGCAGTTTGTGTCACTTTGTCCCAGAGTCGTTGCAGTTTATGTCACTTTGTCCCACAGTCATTGAAGTTTGTGTGACTTTGTCCCACAGTCGTTGCAGTTTGTGTCACTTTGCTCCACAGTCGGTGCAATTTGTGTAACTTTGCTCCACATCGTTTCAGTTTGTGTCACTTTGTCCCACAGTCGTTGCAGTGTGCGTCACTTTGCTCCACTGTCGGTCCTTTTTGTGTGGCTCTGTTCCACAGTCGGTGCAGTTTGTGTGTCTTTGCTCACAGTCGGTGTAGTTTGTGTCACTTTCTCCACAGTTGGTGCAGTTTGTGTCACCTTCTCCCGAAGTTTGTTCAGTTTATGTCACTTTGCTCCACAGTTGGTGCAGTTTGTGTCACTTTGTCCCACAGTCGTTGAAGTTTGTCTCACTTTGTCCCACAGTCGTTGATGTTTGTGTGACTTTGTCCCACAGTCGTTGCAGTTTGTGTTACTTTGCTCCATAGTCGGTGCAATTTGTGTAACTTTGCTCCACAGTCTGTGCAGTTTGTGTCACTTTGAACCACAGTTGGTGCAATTTGTGTCACTTTGTTCCACATCAGTTCAGTTTGTGTCACTTTGTCCCACAGTCGTTGCAGTTTGTGTCACTTTGTCCCACAGTCGGTGCAGTTTGTGTCACTTTGTCCCACAGTCGTTGCAGTTTGTCTCGCTTGGCTCCACATGTCGGTGCAGTTTGTGTCACTTTCTCTCACAGTCGGTGCAGTTTGTGTCACTTTGCCCTCAGTCGGTACAGTTTTTGTCACTTTCTCCCAAAATCGGTGCAGTTTGTGTCACTTTGCCCTCAGTCGGTGCAGTGTGTGTAACTTTCTCCCAGAGTTGGTGCAGTTTGTGTCACTTTGCTCTATAGTCAGTGCAATTTGTGTCACTTTGAGCAACAGTTGGTGCAGTTTGTGTCAGTTTGCTCCACAGTCAGTGCAGTTTGTGTCTGTTTGTCCCACAGACAGTGCTGTTTGTGTCTGTTTGTCCCACAGTCAGTGCTGTTTGTGTCACTTTTTCCCACAGTTGGTGCAGTTTGTGTCACTTTGTCCCACAATCGGTGCAGTGTGTGTCACTTTGCTCCACAGTCGGTGCAATTTGTGTAACTTTGCTCCACATCGTTTCAGTTTTTGTCACTTTGTCCCACAGTCGTTGCAGTGTGTGTCACTTTGCTCCACTGTCGGTCCTTTTTGTGTCGCTCTGTTCCACAATCGGTGCAGTTTGTGTGTCTTTGCTCACAGTCGGTGTAGTTTGTGTCACTTTCTCCACAGTTGGTGCAGTTTGTGTCACCTTCTCCCGAAGTTGGTTCAGTTTATGTCACTTTGCTCCACAGTTGGTGCAGTTTGTGTCACTTTGTCCCACAGTCGTTGCAGTTTGTCTCGCTTGGCTCCACATGTCGGTGCAGTTTGTGTCACTTTCTCTCACAGTCGGTGCAGTTTGTGTCACTTTGCCCTCAGTCGGTACAGTTTGTGTCACTTTCTCCCAAAATCGGTGCAGTTTGTGTCACTTTGCCCTCAGTCGGTGCAGTTTGTGTAACTTTCTCCCAATGTTGGTGCAGTTTGTGTCACTTTGCTCTATAGTCAGTGCACTTTGTTTCACTTTGAGCAACAGTTGGTGCAGTTTGTGTCAGTTTGCTCCACAGTCAGTGCAGTTTGCGTCTGTTTGTCCCACAGTCAGTGCTGTTTGTGTCTGTTTGTCCCACAGTCAGTGCTGTTTGTGTCACTTTTTCCCACAGTTGGTGCAGTTTGTGTCACTTTGTCCCACAATCGGTGCAGTTTGTGTCACTTTGTCCTTCAGTCGTTGCAGTTTGTGTGTCTTTGTCCCACAGTCGTTGCAGTTTGTGTAACTTTGATCCTCAGTTGGTGCAGTTTGTGTCACTTTGTCCCACAGTCGTTGCAGTTTATGTCACTTTGTCCCACAGTCGTTGACGTTTGTGTGACTTTGTCCCACAGTCGTTGCATGTTGTGTCTCTTTTCCCCACATTCGGTGCATTTTGTGTCCATTAGCCCCACATTCGGTTCAGTTTGTGTCACTTTTCCCCACAGTCGGTGCAGTTTGTGACACCTTTCACACAGTCGGTGCAGTTTGTGTCACTTTTCCTTCAGTCGGTGCTGTTTGTGTCACTTTTGCCACAGTCGATGCAGTTTGTGTCACTTTTCCTGCAATCGGTGCAGTTTGTGTCACTTTTCCCACAGTCAGAGAATTTTGTGTCACTTTTTCCCACAGTCGGTGCAGTTTGTGTCATTTTTCCCACAGTCGGTGCAGTTTGTGACACTTTTCCCAACATCTGGTGCAGTCTTGTGTCCACTTTGTTCCCACAGTCGGTGCTGCAGTTTGTGTGTCATTTTGTCCACAGTCTGTGTGCAGTTTGTGTCACTTTTCCACAGTCCGGTGCAGTTTGTGTCACTTTGTCCCACAGTCGTTGCAGTTTGTGTCACTTTGTCCCACAGTCGGTGCAGTTTGTGTCACTTTGTCCAACAGTCGTTGCAGTTTATGTGACTTTGTCCCACAGTCGTTGCAGTTTGTGTCACTTTGCGCCACAGTTGGTGCAGTTTGTGTCACTTTGTCCCACAGTAGTTGGAGTTTATGACACTTTGTCCCACAGTCATTGAAGTTTGTGTGACTTTGTCCCACAGTCGTTGCAGTTTGTGTCACTTTGCTCCACAGTCGGTGCAATTTGTGTAACTTTGCTCCACATCGTTTCAGTTTGTGTCACTTTGTCCCACAGTCGTTGCAGTGTGCGTCACTTTGCTCCACTGTCGGTCCTTTTTTTGTCGCTCTGTTCCACAGTCGGTGCAGTTTGTGTGTCTTTGCTCACAGTCGGTGTAGTTTGTGTCACTTTCTCCACAGTTGGTGCAGTTTGTGTCACCTTCTCCCGAAGTTTGTTCAGTTTATGTCACTTTGCTCCACAGTTGGTGCAGTTTGTGTCACTTTGTCCCACAGTCGTTGAAGTTTGTCTCACTTTGTCCCACAGTCATTGATGTTTGTGTGACTTTGTCCCACAGTCGTTGCAGTTTTTGTTACTTTGCTCCACAGTCGGTGCAAATTGTGTAACTTTGCTCCACAGTCTGTGCAGTTTGTGTCACTTTGAACCATAGTCGGTGTAGTTTGTGTCACTTTGTTCCACACCAGTTCAGTTTGTGTCACTTTGTCCCACAGTCATTGCAGTTTGTGTCACTTTGTCCCAGAGTCGGTGCAGTTTGTGTCACTTTGTCCCACAGTCGTTGCAGTTTGTCTCGCTTGGCTCCACATGTCGGTGCAGTTTGTGTCACTTTGCCCTCACTCGGTGCAGTTTGTGTCACTTTCTCCCAAAATCGGTGCAGTTTGTGTCACTTTGTCCTCAGTCGGTGCAGTGTGTGTAACTTTCTCCAAAAGTCGGTGCAGTTTGTGTCACTTTGCTCTATAGTCAGTGCACTTTGTGTCACTTTGAGCAACAGTTGGTGCAGTTTGTGTCAGTTTGCTCCACAGTCAGTGCAGTTTGTGTCTGTTTGTCCCACAGTCAGTGCTGTTTGTGCCTGTTTGTCCCACAGTCAGTGCTGTTCGTGTCACTTTTTCCCACAGTTGGTGCAGATTGTGTCACTTTGTCCCACAATCGGTGCAGTTTGTGTCACTTTGTCCTTCAGTCGTTGCAGTTTGTGTGTCTTTGTCCCTCAGTCAGTGCTGTTTGTGTCACTTTGTCCCACAATAGGTTCAGTTTGTGTCATTTATCCCACAATAGGTGCAGTTTGTGTCACGTTATCCCACAGTTGGTGCAGTTTGTGTCACTTTGCCCCGCAGTCGTTGCAATGTGTGTCACTTTGCTCCACTGTCGGTCCTTTTTGTGTCGTTCTGTTCCACAGTCAGTGCAGTTTGTGTGTCTTTGCCCACAGTTGGTGCAGTTTGTGTCACTTTCTCCCACAGTTGGTGCAGTTTGTGTGTCTTTGCCCACAGTCGGTGTAGTTTGTGTCACTTTCTCCCACAGTTGGTGCAGTTTGTGTCACCTTCTCCCGAAGTTGATTCAGTTTATGTCACTTGGCTCCACAGTTGGTGCATTTTATGTCACTTTGCCCCACATTCGGTGCAGTTCGTATCACTTTGAACCACAGTCAGTGTAGTTTGTGTCACTTTGCTACACATCAGTTCAGTTTGTGTCACTTTGTCCCACAGTCATTGCAGTTTGTGTCACTTTGTCCCAGAGTCGGTGCAGTTTGTGTCACTTTGTCCCACAGTCATTGCAGTTTGTCTCGCTTGGCTCCACATGTCGGTGCAGTTTGTGTCACTTTGCCCTCAGTCGGTGCAGTTTGTGTCACTTTCTCCCAAAATCGGTGCAGTTTGTGTCACTTTGGCCTCGGTCGGTGCAGTGTGTGTAACTTTCTCCCAAAGTCAGTGCAGTTTGTGTCACTTTGCTCTATAGTCAGTGCACTTTGTGTCACTTTGAGCAACAGTTGGTGCAGTTTGTGTCAGTTTGCTCCACAGTCAGTGCAGTTTGTGTCTGTTTGTTTCACAGTCAGTGCTGTTTGTGTCTGTTTGTCCCACAGTCAGTGCTGTTTGTGTCACTTTTTCCACAGTTGGTGCAGTTTGTGTCACTTTGTCCCACAGTCGGTGCAGTTTGTGTCACTTTGTCCTTCAGTCGTTGCAGTTTGTGTGTCTTTGTCCCACAGTCGTTGCAGTTTGAGTCACTTTGCTCCACAGTTGGTGCAGTTTGAGTCACTTTGTCCCACAGTCATTGAAGTTTGTCTCACTTTGTCCCACAGTCGTTGATGTTTGTGTGACTTTGTCCCACAGTCGTTGCAGTTTGTGTTACTTTGCATCACAGAGGTGCAATTTGTGTAACTTTGCTCCACAGTCTGTGCAGTTTGTGTCACTTTGCTCCACATCGGTCCAGTTTATGTCACTTTGTCCCACAGTCGGTGCAGTTTGTGTCACTTTGCCCTCAGTCGGTGCAGTTTGTGTCACTTTCTCCCAAAATCGGTGCCGTTTGTGTCACTTTGTCCACAGTCGATGCAGTGTGTGTCACTTTCTCCCAAAGTCGGTTCAGGTTGTGGCACTTTGCTCTATAGTCAGTGCACTTTGTGTCACTTTGAGCAACAGTCGTTGCAGTTGGTGTCAGTTTGCTCCACAGTCAGTGCAGTTTGTGTCTGTTTTTCCCACAGTCAGTGCTGTTTGTGTCACTTTTTCCCACAATCGGTTCAGTTTGTGTCACTTTATCTCACAGCTGGTGCAGTTTGTGTCACTTTTTCCCACAGTCGGTGCAGTTTGTGTCACTTTGTCCTTCAGTCGTTGCAGTTTGTGTGACTTTGTCCCACAGTCATTGCAGTTTGTTTCACCTTGCTCCACAGTTGGTGCAGTTTGTGTCACTTTGTCCCACAGTCGGTGCAGTTTGTCTCACTTTGTCCCAGAGTTGGTGCAGTTTGTGTCACTTTGCTCCAGTCGGTGTAGTTTGTGTCACTTTGTTGCTCAGTCGATGCCGTTTGTGTCCATTTTGCCCCACAGTCATTGCAGTGTGTGTCACTTTGTTCCACATTCGGTCCCATTTGTGTCGCTCTGCTCCACAGTCATTGCAGTTTGTATCTCTTTACCCACAGTCGGTGCAGTTTGTGTCACTTTCTCCCACTGTTGTGTCACCTTGTCCCACAGTCGGTGCAGTTTGTGTCACTTTGTTCCTCATCGGTGCAGTTTGTGTCACGTTTTCCCACAGTCAGTGCAGTTTGTGTCGCTTTGCTCCACAGTTGATGCAGTTTGTGTCACTTTGTCCAACAGTCTGTGCTGTTTGTGTCACTTTGTTCCACATTGGTGCAGTTTGTGTCCGTTTGTCCCATAGTCGGTGCAGTTTGTGTCACTTTGTTCCACACTGGTGCCGATTGTGACTGTTTGTCCCACAGTCAGTGCTGTTTGTGTCACTTTATCCACCAATCGGTGCAGTTTGTGTCACTTTATCCCACAGTCGGTGCAGTTTGTGTCACTTTGCCCCACAGTCGTTGCAATGTGTGTCACTTTGCTCCACAGTTGGTCCCGTTTGTGTCGCTCTTTTCCGCAGTCGGTGCAGTGTATGTCACTTTGCTCCACAGTCGTGCAGTTTGGTGCAGTTTGTGTCACTTTCTCCCACAGTTGGTGCAGTTTGTGTCACCTTGCCCCACCGTTGGTTCAGTTTATGTCACTTGGCTCCACAGTCAGTGCAGTTTGTGTCAATTTGTCCCACAGACGTTGCAGTTTGTGTCACATTGTCCCACAGTCATTGCAGTTTGTGTCACTTTGCTCAACAGTCGGTCCTGTTCATGTCGCTCTGCTCCACAGTTGGTGCAGTTTGTGTGTTTTTGCCCACAGTCGGTGAATTTTGTGTCACTTTGTCCCACGGTCGTTGCAGTTTGTGTCACTTTGTCCCACAGTCATTGCAGTTTGTGTCGCTTTGCTCCACATCGGTGCAGTCTGTGTTACTTTGTCCCACAGAAGGTGCATTTTGTGTCATTTTGTCCCACAGTAGGTGCAGTTTGTGTCACTTTGTCCCACAGTTGTTGCAGTTTGTGTCACTTTGTCCTGCAGTTGTTGCAGTTTGTGTCCCTTTGCTCCACATCAGTGCAGTTTGTGTCGATTTGCTCCACATATCGGTGCAGTTTGTGTCACTTTCTCCCAAAGTCGGTGCAGTTTGTGTCACTTTGCCCCATAGTCAGTGCAGTTTGTGTCACTTTGAGCAACAGTGGGTGCAGTTTGTGTTACTTTGTCCCGCAGTCGGTGCAGTTTGTGTCACTTTGACCTCAGTCGGTGTGGTTTGTGTCACTTTCTCTCACAGTCTGTGCAGTTTGTGTCACTTTGCTCCATAGTCGGTGCAGTTTGTGTCACTTTATTCCTCATCAGTGCAGTTCGTGTCACTTTCTCCCACAGGCGGTGCAGTTTTTCTCAATATGCCCCCATTTCACTTTGTCCCACGGCCGGTACAGTTTGTGTCGCTTTCCTTCATTTGATGCAGTTTGTGTCACTTTGGTCCACAGTCGGTGCAGTTTCTGTCACTTTGGTCCACAGTCAGTGCAGAATGTGTCACTGCTCCACAGTCGGTGCAGTTTGTGGCCTCTTTGCCCGACGGTCGATGCAGTTTGTATCACTTTGCCCCACCGTCTGTGCAGTTTCTGTGAATTTGGTCCACAGTCAGTGCAGAATGTGTCACTGCTCCACAGTCGGTGCAGTTTGTATCACTTTGCTCCACATTCGGTGCAGTTTGTATCACTTTGCTCAACAGTCGGTCCTGTCCGTGTCGCTCTGCTACACAGTCGGTGCAGTTTGTGTCTCTTTGCCCGCAGTCGGTGCAGTTTGTGTCACTTTCTCCCACCATTGGTTCAGTTTATGTCACTTGGCTCCACAGTCAGTGCAGTTTATGTCACTTTGCCCCACATTCAGTCCTGTTTGTATCACTTGGAAACACATTTGTTGCAGTTTGTGTCGCTTTGCTACACCGTCAGTGCAGTTTGTGTCTCTTTGCCCAAAGTCGGACCAGTTTGTATCACTTTGAACCACAGTTGTTGCAGTTTGTGTTACTTTGTCCCACAGGCGGTGCAGTTTTTCTCAATATGCCCCCACTTCAGTTTGTCCCACAGTCGGTGCAGTTTGTGGCCTCTTTGCCTGACAATCGGTGCAGTTTGTATCACTTTGCCCCACAGTCGGTGCAGTTTCTGTGAATTTGGTCCACAGTCAGTGCAGAATGTGTCACTGCTCCACAGTCAGTGCAGTTTGTGGCCTCTTTGTCCGACAGTCGGTGCAGTTTGTATCACTTTGCTCCACAGTCTGTGCATTTTGTGTCACTTGGATCCACAGTCGTTGCAGTTTGTGTCACTTTGCTCCACTGTCTGTTCAGTTTCTATCACTTTGCTCCACAGTCGGTGCAGTTTGTATCACTTTGCTCCACAGTCAGTGCAATTTGTATTACTTTGCTCCGCAGTCGGTGCAGTTTGTGTCACTTTGCTCCACATTCGGTGCAGTTTGTATCACTTTGCTCCACATTCGGTGCAGTTTGTATCAGTTTGCTCCACATTCGGTGCAGTTTGTATCAGTTTGCTCCACAGTCGGTGCAGATTGTGTCGCTTTAGTCCACAGTCAGTGCAGTTAGTGCCCACTTTGTCCAACAGTCGGTGCAGTTTGTGTCACTTTGTTCCACAAACTGTGCAGTTTGTGTCACTTGGCTCCACAGTCGGTGCAGTTTATGTCACTTTGCCCTACATTCAGTCCTGTTTGTATCACTTGGAAACACTTTTGTTGCAGTTTGTGTCACTTTGCTCCACAATCGGTGCAGTTTCTGTCACTTTGCGCTACAATCGGTGCAGTCTGTGTCACTTTTCCTCAAAGTCTTTGCAGTTTCTGTCACTTTGCTCCACAGTTGTTGCAGTTTGTGTCCCTTTGCTCCACAGTTTATGCAGTTTTTGGCCACTGTGTCTGAAAGTTTTTGCAGTTTGTGTCACTTTGATCCACTTTAAATGTTGCTTTTTACTCTTTGCGCCACAGTTGGTGCAGTGTGTCCCACTTTGCCCCACAGTCAGTGCAGTTTGTGCAGCTTTGTTCCATAGTTGGTACAAAATATCTCACTTGGCTCCAGTCGGTGCAGTTTGTGTCATTTTGCTCCACAGTCGGTGCTGATTGTGACTCTTTGCCCCACAGTCAGTGTAGCCTGTGTCAATTAGCCCCACAGTCAGTGCGGATTGTGTCACTTTGCTCCACAGTTGCTGCAGTTTGTCTCACTTTGCTCCACAGTCAGTGCAGATTTTGACTTTTTGCCCCACAGTCGGAGCAGTTTGTGTCATTTTGTACCACAGTCAGTCTAGTTTGTGCGGTTTTGCTCCAGAGCCGGTGCAGATTGTGTCACTTTGCTCTAGTCTGTGCAGTTTGTTTCTCTTTGTCCCACAGTCGGTTCAGTTTGTTTACACTTTGACCCACAGTTGATGCAGTTTGTGTCCAAATTGTCCCACAGTCATTGCAGTTTATGTCACTTTGCTGAACAGTCGGAGCAGTTTATGTCCTCTTTGTCCCACAGTCGGTGCAGTTTGTCAATTTTTCTGAAAGTCGGTGCAGTTAGTGTCACTGTGCCCCACAGTTGTTGCAATTTGTGTCACTGTGCCCCACAGTTGTTGCAATTTGTGTCACTGTGGCCCACAGTTGTTGCAATTTGTGTCACTGTGCCCCACAGTTGTTGCAATTTGTGTCACTGTGGCCCTCTTTCGGTGCATCTTCTTTACACTTTGACCCACAGTCGGTGCAGTTTGTGTCACTATGTGCCACAGGCGGTGCGGTTTGTGTCACTTTGCTGCACAGTCGGTGCAGATTGTGTCACTTTGCTCCAGTCAGTGCATTTTGTTTACACCTTGCTTCACATTCGATGCAGTTTGTGTCACTTTGCACCACAGTTGGTGCAGTTTGTGTCACTTTGACGCACAGTCGGTACAGTTTCTGTCACTTTGTCCCACTGTCGGTGCAGTTTGTATCACTTTGTCCAAGAGTCAGTGCAGTTTGTGGCCTCTTTGTCCGACAGTCGGTGCAGTTTGTATCACTTTGCTCCACAGTCGGTGCAGTTTGTGTCACTTTGTTCCACAGTCTGTGCAGTTTGTGTCAATTTGCTCCACAGTCGGTGCAGTTTCTATCACTTTGCTCCACAGTCGGTGCAGTTTGTGTCACTTTGCTCCACAGTCCGTGCAGTTTGTGTCACTTGGTTCCACAGTCGGTGCAGTTTGTGTCGCTTTAGTCCACAGTCGGTGCAGTTTGTGGCCACTTTGTCCAACAGTCTGTGCAGTTTGTGTCACTTTGTTCCACAGTCTGTGCAGTTTGTGTCACTTGGCTCCACAGTCGGTACAGTTTGTGTCACTTTGCTCCACAGTCGGTGCATTTTTTGGCCACTTTGTGTGACAGTTTTTGCAGTTTGTGTCATTTTGATCCTCTGTAAGTGTTGCTTTTGACTCTTTGCGCCACAGTCGGTGCAGTCTGTCTCACTTTGTCCCACAATCAGTGCAGTTTGTGCAGCCTTGCTCCACAGTTGGTACAAGTTGTCTCACTTGGCTCCAGTCGGTGCAGATTGTGTCCATTTTGACCCACAGTCAGTGCAGTTTGTGTCACTTGGCTCCACAATCGATGCAGTTTGTGTCACTTTGCTCCACAATCAATGCAGTTTGGGGCCACTTTGTCTGACAGTCAGTGCTGTTTGTGTCACTTTGCTCCACAGTCGGTGCAGAATGTGTCACTCTGTTCCAGTCTGTGCAGTTTGTGTCACTTTGCTCCACAGTTGGTGCAGTCTGTGTCACTTTGCTCCACAGTTAGTGCAGTCTGTGTCACTTTTCCTCAAAGTTGTTGCACTTTGTGTCACTTCGCTCCAAAGTCGGTGCAGTTTTTGGACACTTTGTGAGACAGTTTTTGCAGTTTGTGTCACTTTGATCCACCGTAAGTGTCGCTTTTGACTCTTTGCGCCAAGTCGGTGCAGTCTGTCTCCCTTTGTCCCACAATCAGTGCAGTTTGTGCAGCTTTGCTCCACAGTTGGTACAAGTTGTCTCACTTGGCTCCAGTCGGTGCAGATTGTGTCCATTTTGTCCCACAATCAGTGCAGTTTGTGTCATTTTGTTCCACAGTCGGTGCTGATTGTGACTCTTTGCCCCACAGTCAGTGTAGTCTGTGTCAATTAGCCCCACAGTCAGTGCGGATTGTGTCACTTTGCTCCACAGTTAGTGCAGTTTGTGTCACTTTGCTCCACAGTCAGTGCAGATTTTGACTTTTGGCCCACAGTCGGAGCAGTCAGTCTAGTTTATGCGGTTTTGCTCCAGAGCCGATGCAGATTGTGTCACTTTGCTCCAGTCAGTGCAGTTTGTTTTTTCTTTGCCCCACAGTCAGTTCAGTTTGTTTACACTTTGACCCACAGTCGGTGCAGTTTGTGTCCACATTGTCCCACAGTCATTGCAGTTTATGTCACTTTGCTGAACAGTCGGAGCAGCTTGTGTCCATCTTGTCCCACAGTCAGTGCAGTTTGTCAATTTTTCTGAAAGTTGGTGCAGTTAGTGTCACTGTGCCCCACAGTTTTTGCAATTTGTGTCACTGTGCCCCACAGTTGTTGCAATTTGTGTCACTGTGCCCCACAGTTGTTGCAATTTGAGTCACTGTGCCCCACAGTTGTTGCAATTTGTGTCACTGTGCACCACTATCGTTGCAGTTTTTTTACACTTTGACCCACAGTCGGTGCATTTTGTGTCATTTTGTGCCACAGGCGGAGCAGTTGGTGTCACTTTGCTGCACAGTCGGTGCAAATTGTGTCACTTTGCTCCAGTTGGTGCATTTTGTTTACACTTTGCTCCACATTTGATGCAGTTTGTGTCACTTTGCTCCACATTTGATGCAGTTTGCGTCACTTTGCTCCAGAGCCGGTGCAGATTGTGTCACTTTGCTCCAGTCTGTGCAGTTTGTTTCTCTTTGTCCCACAGTCGGTTCAGTTTGTTTACACTTTGACCCACAGTTGATGCAGTTTGTGTCCACATTGTCCCACAGTCATTGCAGTTTATGTCACTTTGCTGAACAGTCGGAGCAGTTTATGTCCTCTTTGTCCCACAGTCGGTGCAGTTTTTTCAATTTTGCTGAAAGTCGGTGCAGTTAGTGTCACAGTTGTTGCAATTTGTGTCACTGTGCCCCACAGTTGTTGCAATTTGTGTCACTGTGGCCCACAGTTGTTGCAATTTGTGTCACTGTGCCCCACAGTTGTTGCAATTTGTGTCACTGTGGCCCTCTGTCGGTGCATCTTCTTTACACTTTGACCCACAGTCGGTGCAGTTTGTGTCACTATGTGCCACAGGCGGTGCGGTTTGTGTCACTTTGCTGCACAGTCGGTGCAGATTGTGTCACTTTGCTCCAGTCAGTGCATTTTGTTTACACTTTGCTTCACATTCGATGCAGTTTGTGTCACTTTGCACCACAGTTGGTGCAATTTGTGTCACTTTGACGCACAGTCGGTACAGTTTCTGTCACTTTGTTCCACAGTCGGTGCAGTTTGTATCACTTTGCTCCACAGTCGGTGCAGTTTGTGTCACTTTGCTCCACAGTCGGTGCAGTTTGTGTCACTTTGCTCCACAGTCGGTGCAGTTTGTGTCACTTTGCTCCACAGTCTGTGCAGTTTTTATCACTTTGCTCCACAGTCGGTGCAGTTTGTGTCACTTTGCTCCACAGTCTGTGCAGTTTTTATCACTTTGCTCCACAGTCGGTGCAGTTTGTGTTACTTGGCTCCACAGTCAGTGCAGTTTGTGTCGCTTTAGTCCACAGTCAGTGCAGTTTGTGGCCACTTTGTCCAACAGTCTGTGCAGTTTGTGTCATTTTGTTCCACAGTCGATGCAGTTTGTGGCCAATTTGTCTGACAGTCGGTGCTGTTTGTGTCACTTTGCTCCACAGTCGGTGCAGAATGTATCACTCTGCTTCAGTCTATGAAGTTTGTGTCACTTTGCTCCACAGTTAGTGCAGTCTGTGTCACTTTTCCTCAAAGTTGTTGCAGTTTGTGTCACATCGCTCCACAGTTGGTGCAGTTTTTGGCCACTTTGTGCGACAGTTTTTGCAGTTTATGTCACTTTGATCCACTGTGTCGCTTTTGACTCTTTACGCCACAGTCGGTGCAGTTTATCTCACTTTGTCCCACAATCAGTGCAGTTTGTGCAGCTTTGCTCCACAGTTAGTGCAGTTTGTGGCCAATTTGTGTAACAGTCGGTGCTGTTTGTGTCACTTTGCTCCACAGTCGGTGCAGAATGTCTCACTCTGTTCCAGTCTGTGAAGTTTGTGTCACTTTGCTCCACAGCTGGTGCAGTTTGTGGCCACTTTGCGCTACAATCAGTGCAGTCTGTGTCACTTTTCCTCAAAGTTGTTGCAGTTTGTGTCACTTTGCTCCTCAGTCGGTGCTGTTTTTGGCGATTTGTGCGACAGTTTTTGCAGTTTGTGTCTCTTTGTCTCTCAATCAGTGCAGTTTGTGTCACTTGGCTCCACAATCGATGCAGTTTGTGTCACTTTGCTCCACAGTCAATACAGTTTGGGGCCACTTTGTCTCCAGTCCGTGCAGTTTGTGTCACTTTGCTCCACAGTGAGTGCAGTTTATGCAGCTTTGCTCCACAGTTTGTACAAATTGTCTCACGTGGCTCCAGTCGGTGCAGATTGTGTCCATTATGTCCCACAATCGGTGCAGTTTGTGTCATTTTGCTCCACAGTTGGTGCTGATTGTGACTCTTTGCCCCACAGTCAGTGTAGTCTGTGTCAATTAGACCCACAGTCAGTACGGATTGTGTCACTTTGCTCCACAGTTGCTGCAGTTTGTCTCACTTTGCTCCACAGTCAGTGCAGATTTTGACTTTTGGCCCACAGTCGGAGCAGTCAGTCTAGTTTGTGCGGTTTTGCTCCAGAGCCGGTGCAGGTTGTGTCACTTTGCTCCAGTCAGTGCAGCTTGTTTTTCTTTGCCCCACAGTCGGTTCAGTTTGTTTACACTTTGATGCACAGTCGGTGCAGTTTGTGTCCACATTGTCCCACAGTCATTGCAGTTCATGTCACTTTGCTGAACAGTCGGAGCAGCTTGTGTCCATTTTGTCCCACAGTCAGTGCAGTTTGTCAATTTTTCTGAAAGTCGGTGCAGTTAGTGTCACTGTGCCCCACAGTTGTGCAATTTGTGTCACTGTGCCCCACAGTTGTTGCAATTTGTGTCACTGTGCCCCACAGTTGTTGCAATTTGTGTCACTGTGGCCCTCTGTCGGTGCATCTTCTTTACACTTTGACCCACAGTTGGTGCAGTTTGTGTCACTATGTGCCACAGGCGGTGCGGTTTGTGTCACTTTGCTGCACAGTCGGAACAGATTGTGTCACTTTGCTCCAGTCAGTGCATTTTGTTTACACTTTGCTTCACATTCGATGCAGTTTGTGTCACTTTATTCCTCATCAGTGCAGTTCGTGTCACTTTCTCCCACAGGCGGTGCAGTTATTCTCAATATGCCCCCATTTCACTTTGTCCAACGGCCGGTACAGTTTGTGTCGCTTTCCTTCATTTGATGCAGTTTGTGTCACTTTGGTCCACAGTCGGTGCAGTTTCTATCACTTTGGTCCACAGTCGGTGCAGAATGTGTCACTGCTTCACAGTCGGTGCAGTTTGTGGCCTCTTTGCCCAACAGTCGGTGCAGTTTGTATCACTTTGCCCCACAGTCGGTGCAGTTTCTGCCACTTTGGTCCACAGTCAATGCAGAATGTGTCACTGCTCCACAGTCGGTGCAGTTTGTGGCCTCTTTGCCCGACATTCGATGCAGTTTGTATCACTTTGCCCCACCGTCTGTGCAGTTTCTGTGGATTTGGTACACAGTCAGTGCAGAATGTGTCACTGCTCCACAGTCGGTGCAGTTTGTATCACTTTGCTCCACATTCGGTGCAGTTTGTATCACTTTGCTCAACAGTCGGTCCCGTCCGTGTCGCTCTGCTACAAAATCGGTGCAGTTTATGTCTCTTTGCCCGCAGTCGGTGCAGTTTGTGTCACTTTCTTCCACCGTTGGTTCAGTTTATGTCACTTGTCTCCACAGTCAGTGCAGTTTATGTCACTTTGCCCCACATTCAGTCCTGTTTGTATCACTTGGAAACACATTTGTTGCAGTTTGTGTCGCTTTGCTACACCGTCAGTGCAGTTTGTGTCTCTTTGCCCAAAGTCGGACCAGTTTGTATCACTTTGAACCACAGTTGTTGCAGTTTGTGTTACTTTGTCCCACAGGCGGTGCAGTTTTTCTCAATATGCCCCCACTTCAGTTTGTCCCACAGTCGGTGCAGTTTGTGGCCTCTTTGCCTGACAGTCGGTGCAGTTTGTATCACTTTGCCCCACAGTCGGTGCAGTTTCTGTGAATTTGGTCCACAGTCAGTGCAGAATGTGTCACTGCTCCACAGTCAGTGCAGTTTGTGGCCTCTTTGCCCGACAGTCGATGCAGTTTGTATCACTTTGCCCCACCGTCTGTGCAGTTTCTGTGAATTTGGTCCACAGTCAGTGCAGAATGTGTCACTGCTCCACAGTCGGTGCAGTTTGTATCACTTTGCTCCACATTCAGTGCAGTTTGTATCACTTTGCTCAACAGTCGGTCCCGTCCGTGTCGCTCTGCTACACAGTCGGTGCAGTTTGTGTCTCTTTGCCCGCAGTCGGTGCAGTTTGTGTCACTTTCTCCCACCGTTGGTTCAGTTTATGTCACTTGGCTCCACAGTCAGTGCAGTTTATGTCACTTTGCCCCACATTCAGTCCTGTTTGTATCACTTGGAAACACATTTGTTGCAGTTTGTGTCGCTTTGCTACACCGTCAGTGCAGTTTGTGTCTCTTTGCCCAAAGTCGGGCCAGTTTGTATCACTTTGAACCACAGTTGTTGCATTTTGTGTTACTTTGTCCCACAGGCGGTGCAGTTTTTCTCAATATGCCCCCACTTCAGTTTGTCCCACAGTCGGTGCAGTTTGTGGCCTCTTTGCCTGACAGTCGGTGCAGTTTGTATCACTTTGCCCCACAGTCGGTGCAGTTTCTGTGAATTTGGTCCACAGTCAGTGCAGAATGTGTCACTGCTCCACAGTCAGTGCAGTTTGTGGCCTCGTTGTCCGACAGTCGGTGCAGTTTGTATCACTTTGCTCCACAGTCTGTGCAGTTTGTGTCACTTGGATCCACAGTCGTTGCAGTTTGTGTCACTTTGCTCCACTGTCTGTTCAGTTTCTATCACTTTGCTCCACAGTCGGTGCAGTTTGTATCACTTTGCTCCACAGTCGGTGCAATTTGTATTACTTTGCTCCGCAGTCGGTGCAGTTTGTGTCACTTTGCTCCACATTCGGTGCAGTTTGTATCACTTTGCTCCACAGTCAGTGCAGTTTGTATCAGTTTGCTCCACATTCGGTGCAGTTTGTATCAGTTTGCTCCACATTCGGTGCAGTTTGTATCAGTTTGCTCCACAGTCGGTGCAGGTTGTGTCGCTTTAGTCCACAGTCAGTGCAGTTAGTGCCCACTTTGTCCAACAGTCGGTGCAGTTTGTGTCACTTTGTTCCACAGACTGTGCAGTTTGTGTCACTTGGCTCCACAGTCGGTGCAGTTTATGTCACTTTGCCCTACATTCAGTCCTGTTTGTATCACTTGGAAACACTTTTGTTGCAGTTTGTGTCACTTTGCTCCACAGTCGGTGCAGTTTCTGTCACTTTGCTCTACAATCGGTGCAGTCTGTATCACTTTTCCTCAAAGTCTTTGCAGTTTCTGTCACTTTGCTCCACAGTTGTTGCAATTTGTGTCCCTTTGCTCCACAGTTTATGCAGTTTTTGGCCACTGTGTCCGAAAGTTTTTGCAGTTTGTGTCACTTTGATCCACTTTAAATGTTGCTTTTTACTCTTTGCGCCACAGTTAGTGCAGTGTGTCCCACTTTGCCCCACAGTCAGTGCAATTTGTGCAGCTTTGTTCCATAGTTGGTACAAAATATCTCACTTGGCTCCAGTCGGTGCAGTTTGTGTCATTTTGCTCCACAGTCGGTGCTGATTGTGACTCTTTGCCCCACAGTCAGTGTAGCCTGTGTCAATTAGCCCCACAGTCAGTGCGGATTGTGTCACTTTGCTCCACAGTTGCTGCAGTTTGTCTCACTTTGCTCCACAGTCAGTGCAGATTTTGACTTTTTGCCCCACAGTCGGAGCAGTTTGTGTCATTTTGTACCACAGTCAGTCTAGTTTGTGCGGTTTTGCTCCAGAGCCGGTGCAGATTGTGTCACTTTGCTCTAGTCTGTGCAGTTTGTTTCTCTTTGTCCCACAGTCGGTTCAGTTTGTTTACACTTTGACCCACAGTTGATGCAGTTTGTGTCCAAATTGTCCCACAGTCATTGCAGTTTATGTCACTTTGCTGAACAGTCGGAGCAGTTTATGTCCTCTTTGTCCCACAGTCGGTGCAGTTTGTCAATTTTTCTGAAAGTCGGTGCAGTTAGTGTCACTGTGCCCCACAGTTGTTGCAATTTGTGTCACTGTGCCCCACAGTTGTTGCAATTTGAGTCACTGTGCCCCACAGTTGTTGCAATTTGTGTCACTGTGCACCACTATCGTTGCAGTTTTTTTACACTTTGACCCACAGTCGGTGCAGTTTGTGTCATTTGGTGCCACAGGCGGAGCAGTTGGTGTCACTTTGCTGCACAGTCGGTGCAGATTGTGTCATTTTGCTCCAGTTGGTGCATTTTGTTTACACTTTGCTCCACATTTGATGCAGTTTGTGTCACTTTGCTCCACATTTGATGCAGTTTGCGTCACTTTGCTCCAGAGCCGGTGCAGATTGTGTCACTTTGCTCCAGTCTGTGCAGTTTGTTTCTCTTTGTCCCACAGTCGGTTCAGTTTGTTTACACTTTGACACACAGTTGATGCAGTTTGTGTCCACATTGTCCCACAGTCATTGCAGTTTATGTCACTTTGCTGAACAGTCGGAGCAGTTTATGTCCTCTTTGTCCCACAGTCGGTGCAGTTTGTCAATTTTTCTGAAAGTCGGTGCAGTTAGTGTCACTGTGCCCCACAGTTGTTGCAATTTGTGTCACTGTGGCCCTCTGTCGGTGCATCTTCTTTACACTTTGACCCACAGTCGGTGCAGTTTGTGTCACTATGTGCCACAGGCGGTGCGGTTTGTGTCACTTTGCTGCACAGTCGGTGCGGATTGTGTCACTTTGCTCCAGTCAGTGCATTTTGTTTACACTTTGCTTCACATTCGATGCAGTTTGTGTCACTTTGCACCACAGTTGGTGCAGTTTGTGTCACTTTGACGCACAGTCGATACAGTTTCTGTCACTTTGTCCCATTGTCGGTGCAGTTTGTGTCACTTTGTCCAAGAGTCAGTGCAGTTTGTGGCCTCTTTGTCCGACAGTCGATGCAGTTTGTATCACTTTGCTCCACAGTCAGTGCAGTTTGTGTCACTTTGCTCCACAGTCTGTGCAGTTTGTGTCACTTTGCTGCACAGTCGGTGCAGTTTCTATCACTTTGCTCCACAGTCGGTGCAGTTTGTGTCACTTTGCTCCACAGTCCGTGCAGTTTGTGTCACTTGGCTCCACAGTCGGTGCAGTTTGTGTCGCTTTAGTCCACAGTCGGTGCAGTTTGTGGCCACATTGTCCAACAGTCTGTGCAGTTTGTGTCACTTTGTTCCACAGTCTGTGCAGTTTGTGTCACTTGGCTCCACAGTCGATGCAGTTTGTGGCCAATTTGTCTGACAATCGGTGCAGTTTGTGTCACTTTGCTCCACAGTCGGTGCAGAATGTGTCACTCTGCTCTAGTCTATGAAGTTTGTGTCACTTTGTTCCACAGTTGGTGCAGTTGTGTCACTTTGCGCTACAATCGGTGCAGTCTGTGTCACTTTTCCTCAAAGTTGTTGCAGTTTGTGTCACTTTGCTCCACAGTTGGTGCAGTTTTTGGTCACTTTGTACGACAGTTTTTGCAGTTTATGTCACTTTGCTCCACAGTCGGTGCAGTTTGTGTCACTATGTGCCACAGGCGGTGCGGTTTGTGTCACTTTGCTGCACAGTCGGTGCGGATTGTGTCACTTTGCTCCAGTCAGTGCATTTTGTTTACACTTTGCTTCACATTCGATGCAGTTTGTGTCACTTTGCACCACAGTTGGTGCAGTTTGTGTCACTTTGACGCACAGTCGGTACAGTTTCTGTCACTTTGTCCCATTGTCGGTGCAGTTTGTATCACTTTGTCCAAGAGTCAGTGCAGTTTGTGGCCTCTTTGTCCGACAGTCGGTGCAGTTTGTATCACTTTGCTCCACAGTCAGTGCAGTTTGTGTCACTTTGCTCCACAGTCTGTGCAGTTTGTGTCACTTTGCTGCACAGTCGGTGCAGTTTCTATCACTTTGCTCCACAGTCGGTGCAGTTTGTGTCACCTTGCTCCACAGTCCGTGCAGTTTGTGTCACTTGGCTCCACAGTCGGTGCAGTTTGTGTCGCTTTAGTCCACAGTCGGTGCAGTTTGTGGCCACTTTGTCCAACAGTCTGTGCAGTTTGTGTCACTTTGTTCCACAGTCTGTGCAGTTTGTGTCACTTGGCTCCACAGTCGATGCAGTTTGTGGCCAATTTGTCTGACAATCGGTGCAGTTTGTGTCACTTTGCTCCACAGTCGGTGCAGAATGTGTCACTCTGCTCTAGTCTATGAAGTTTGTGTCACTTTGTTCCACAGTTGGTGCAGTTGTGTCACTTTGCGCTACAATCGGTGCAGTCTGTGTCACTTTTCCTCAAAGTTGTTGCAGTTTGTGTCACTTTGCTCCACAGTTGGTGCAGTTTTTGGTCACTTTGTACGACAGTTTTTGCAGTTTATGTCACTTTGCTCCACAGTCGGTGCAGTTTGTGTCACTATGTGCCACAGGCGGTGCGGTTTGTGTCACTTTGCTGCACAGTCGGTGCGGATTGTGTCACTTTGCTCCAGTCAGTGCATTTTGTTTACACTTTGCTTCACATTCGTTGCAGTTTGTTTCACTTTGCTCCACAGTTGGTGCAGTTTTTGGTCACTTTGTACGACAGTTTTTGCAGTTTATGTCACTTTGCTCCACAGTCGGTGCAGTTTGTGTCACTTTGCTCCACAGCCGGTGCAGTTTTTGGCCACTTTGTGTGACAGTTTTTGCAGTTTGTGTCACTTTGATCCACTCTAAGTGTCGCTTTTGACTCTTTGCGCCACAGTCGGTGCACTCTGTCTCACTTTGTCCCACAATCAGTGCAGTTTGTGCAGCTTTGCTCCACAGTTGGTACAAGTTGTCTCACTTGGCTCCAGTCGGTGCAGATTGTGTCCATTTTGTCCCACAATCAGTGCAGTTTGTGTCATTTTGTTCCACAGTCGGTGCTGATTGTGACTCTTTGCCCCACAGTCAGTGTAGTCTGTGTCAATTAGCCCCACAGTCAGTGCGGATTGTGTCACTTTGCTCCACAGTTAGTGCAGTTTGTGTCACTTTGCTCCACAGTCAGTGCAGATTTTGACTTTTGGCCCACAGTCGGAGCAGTCAGTCTAGTTAATGCGGTTTTGCTCCAGAGCCAAAGCAGATTGTGTCACTTTGCTCCAGTCAGTGCAGTTTGTTTTTTCTTTGCCCCACAGTCAGTTCAGTTTGTTTACACTTTGACCCAAAGTCGGTGCAGTTTGTGTCCACATTGTCCCACAGTCATTGCAGTTTATGTCACTTTGCTGAACAGTCGGAGCAGCTTGTGTCCATCTTGTCCCACAGTCAGTGCAGTTTGTCAATTTTTCTGAAAGTTGGTGCAGTTAGTGTCACTGTGCCCCACAGTTTTTGCAATTTGTGTCACTGTGCCCCACAGTTGTTGCAATTTGTGTCACTGTGCCCCACAGTTGTTGCAATTTGAGTCACTGTGCCCCACAGTTGTTGCAATTTGTGTCACTGTGCACCACTATCGTTGCAGTTTTTTTACACTTTGACCCACAGTCGGTGCAGTTTGTATCACTTTGCTCCACAGTCGGTGCAGTTTGTGTCACTTTGCTCCACAGTCGGTGCAGTTTGTGTCACTTTGCTCCACAGTCTGTGCAGTTTTTATCACTTTGCTCCACAGTCGGTGCAGTTTGTGTTGCTTGGCTCCACAGTCAGTGCAGTTTGTGTCGCTTTAGTCCACAGTCAGTGCAGTTTGTGGCCACTTTGTCCAACAGTCTGTGCAGTTTGTGTCATTTTGTTCCACAGTCGATGCAGTTTGTGGCCAATTTGTCTGACAGTCGGTGCTGTTTGTGTCACTTTGCTCCACAGTCGGTGCAGAATGTATCACTCTGCTTCAGTCTATGAAGTTTGTGTCACTTTGCTCCACAGTTAGTGCAGTCTGTGTCACTTTTCCTCAAAGTTGTTGCAGTTTGTGTCACTTCGCTCCACAGTCGGTGCAGTTTTTGGCCACTTTGTGCGACAGTTTTTGCAGTTTATGTCACTTTGATCCACTGTGTCGCTTTTGACTCTTTGCGCCACAGTCGGTGCAGTTTATCTCACTTTGTCCCACAATCAGTGCAGTTTGTGCAGCTTTGCTCCACAGTTAGTGCAGTTTGTGGCCAATTTGTCTGACAGTCGGTGCTGTTTGTGTCACTTTGCTCCACAGTCGGTGCAGAATGTGTCACTCTGTTCCAGTCTGTGAAGTTTGTGTCACTTTTCTCCACAGCTGGTGCAGTTTGTGGCCACTTTGCGCTACAATCAGTGCAGTCTGTGTCACTTTTCCTCAAAGTTGTTGCAGTTTGTGTCACTTTGCTCCTCAGTCGGTGCAGTTTTTGGCAATTTGTGCGACAGTTTTTGCAGTTTGTGTCTCTTTGTCCCACAATCAGTGCAGTTTGTGTCACTTGGCTCCACAATCGATGCAGTTTGTGTCACTTTGCTCCACAGTCAATACAGTTTGGGGCCACTTTGTCTCCAGTCCGTGCAGTTTGTGTCACTTTGCTCCACAGTGAGTGCAGTTTATGCAGCTTTGCTCCACAGTTTGTACAAATTGTCTCACGTGGCTCCAGTCGGTGCAGATTGTGTCCATTATGTCCCACAATCGGTGCAGTTTGTGTCATTTTGCTCCACAGTTGGTGCTGATTGTGACTCTTTGCCCCACAGTCGGTGCAGTTTGTGCCAATTTGCTCCACAGTCGGTGCAGGTTGTGTCACTTTGTCCCACAGTCGGTGCAGTCTGTGTCAATATGCCCCAATTTCAGTGCAGTTTGTCTCACTTTGTCCGAAAATTGTTGCCATTTGTGTCACTTTGTCCCACAGTCATTGCAGTTAGTTTCAACTTTGTGCCACAGTCGCTGCAGTTTTTGTCACTTTGTCCCACAGTCGGTACAGTTTGTGTCACTTTGCTCCAGTCGATGTAGATTGTGTCACTTTGCTCCAGAGTCAGTGCTGTTTGTGTCCATTTCTCCTAGAGTCCATGCAGATTGTGACACTGTGCCCCACTGTTGGTGCAGTTTGTGTCAATGTGCATCAATTTCAGTGCAGTTTGTCTCACTTTGTCCCAAAGGCAGTTCAGTTTTTGTCACTGTGTCCCACAGTCGGTGCAGTTTGAGTCACTGCGACAAACAGTTGGTGCAATTTGACTCACTTTGACCCACAGTTGGTGCAGTTTGTTTCCACTTTGTCCCACAGTTGGTGCAGTTTGTGTTGCATTGCACCACAGTCGATGCAGTTTTTGAATCTTTGCCCCACAGTCGGTGCAGTCTGTGTCACTTTGCTCTGGTCAATCCAGTTTGTGCCTCTATGGCCCACAGTCAGTGCTGATTGTGACTCTTTGCCCCACAGTCAGTGCCGTCTGTGTCACTTTGTCCCATAGTCGGCGCAGTATGTGTCACTTTGCTCCACAGTCGGTGCTGATTGTGATTCGATGCCCCACAGTCAGTGCAGTCTGTGTCAATATGCCCCAATTTCAGTGCAGTTTGTCTCACTTTGTCCCAAAGTTGGTGCCATTTGTGTCACTTTTCCCCACAGTCAGTGCAGTTAGTTTCAAATTTGTCCCACAGCCGGTGCAGATTGTGTCACTTGGTCCCACATTTCGGTGCAGATTGTGTCAATTTGCTCTAGTCAGTGCAGTTTGTGTCACTTTGCTGCATAGTTTGTGCAGTTTGTGGCCACTTTGTCCCACTGTCGGTGCAGTTTGTGTCACTTTGCTCTACAGTCGATGCAGCATGTATCACTGTGCTCCAGTTGGTGCAGTTTGTGTCACTTGGCTCCACAGTCGGTGCAGTTTGTGTCACGTTTTCCCACAGTTGGTGCAGTGTGTGTCTCTTTGCCCCACAGTCTGTGCAGTTTGTGTCACATTGATCCACAGTTGGTGCTGATTGTGCCTCTTTGCTCCACAGTCAGTTCAGTCTGTGTGACTTGGTCCCACATTCGGTGCAGTTTGTGTCACTTTGCCCAAAAGTCTGTGTAGCTTGTTTCACTTTGTCCCACAGTCGATGCAATTTGTGTTGCATTGCACCACATTCGGTGCAGATTTTGAATCTTTGCTCCACAGTCGGTGCAGTCTGTGTCACTTTTCCCCACAGTCGGTGCAGTCAGTGTCAATATGCCCCAATTTCAGTGCAGTTTTTCTCACTCTGTTCCAAAGTTGGTGCCATATGTGTCACTTTTCCCCACAGTCGGTGCAGTCTGTGTCACTTTCCTATAGTCAATCCAGTTTGTGCCTTTATGGCCCACAGTTGGTGCTGATTGTGACTCTTTGCCTCACAGTCAGTGCCGTCTGTGTCACTTTATCCCACAGTTGGCGCAGTATGTGTCACTTTGTTCCACAGTCGGTGCTGATTGTGATTCTTTGCCCCACAGTCGGTGCTGTCTGTGTCAGTATGCCCCAATTTCAGTGCAGTTTGTCTCACTTTGTCCCAAAATCGGTGCCATTTGTGTCACTTTTCCCCACAGTCAGTGCAGTTACTTTCCACTTTGCCCCACAGTCGGTGCAGTTAGTTTCAACTTTGTCCCACAGCCGGTGCAGATTGTGTCACTTGGTCCCACATTTCGGTGCAGATTGTGTCAATGTGCTCCAGTTGGTGCAGTTTGTGTCACTTTGCTGCACAGTCTGTGCAGTTTGTGGCCACTTTGTCCCACAGTCGGTGCAGTTTGTGTCACTTTGTTCAAGAGTCAATGCTGATTGTGACTCTTTGCCCCACAGTCTGTGCAGTCTGTGTTAATTTGTCCCACTGTTGGTGGAATTTGTTTCACTTTGCTCCACAGTCGGTGCAGTTTTTGTCACTTTGCTCCACAGTTGGTGTAGTTTGTGTATACTTTGCCCACAGTCATTGCAGTTAGTGTAGCTTTACCCCACAACCGGTGCAGTTTGTGTTGCTTTACCCTGCAGCTTGACTACATTGTGTACAATTCTTGAAACCAATTCCAGCTGAAACAGGCAGCAAATGGTTAGCAGGAAGGCGGGGTTTGCTTATCTGAGTTGTTAACCTCCACAGAGCATGGTTTTGCTGTTTTCTGAGCTCCTTGCAGTGCTTACCCTTGTTCTCTTGTTAACACTTTCTGCTTTCTTTAACTTTTTTGTCACTATCAGCACCTCCTTTAGCCCTTACCATTATCCTTCACACTCCCTTCGTCCTTTTGTCCATGACATTTTGTCAATCTCTCCCTCGCGCCTCTTATCTCTGGCTTTCTATCCTGCTTTACCTCCTCCACCCCCCCTTAAACAGTATATATTTAATCAAATTTCTACTCCTCTTTAGCTCTGAAGTAGTGTCATATGGACTCGAAACGTTAACTCTATTTCTTTCTCCACAGACACTGTCAGACCTGCTGAGTTTTTCTAGCATTTTCTCTTTTTATTTCAGGTTTCCAGCATCAGCAGCATTTTGCTTTTATCCATGGTTTCCTGAGGATTTGGTGGGGAATCGGCTTTGAAAGAAAGGAAAAGTACTAATTTGTGGCCATTTCACTTGTTTCCAGTAGTACGATGATCAAAGGTGAAGAGGTTGCTTCACATGAGGAGCTGCAAAGGGAAATCAGTTCCTGTTGTGAGGAACCATTACCTCAGGGAGTCCCAGTTTTTGCATTTGAAAAGCCAGTCACCCTAAACAGTGCAGCACTCCCTCTTTAGTGCACTGGGGTGTCAGCTTCAATTTTTCGCTCAGGTTTCTGGAGTTAAATTTGAATCAGCAACCTTCTGATTTAGAGACAAGAATGTAACTAGTGAGCTACCTAGGAAAGTTCTTGAATTGCACGGCTGCTTTGTATTCACAAAAAGGCCTGGGATGCTTATCTTGGAGACATCTGCAGGCAACGTGAGTCATGGACTTATTCAGTGCCCACATCAATTGGCTTCATGTTCATTAGTATCCTATTCACCCAACAAGGCCAGTGTCAGCACTGGCTAAGTAAATACAATTTTATATTTATTGAGGAAATAGTGTATGCTGCAGTGATGTAGAGCAGGAGCGTCTTACTCAGTCTTGTGAGACTGATGCTGACAATAGGTGGGAAAAAAAAACTCGAAGACAGATAATGTATGGGGTGCCATTAGAAGTTCAAAAAAGGGATGAGTCAGGCAATGGGAATAACATGATGTGTTCTTAAAGGGAAAGCTTTAAACACTCTTTGCATGGAATTAGTAAATAGCTGGATGTTCCAACTCATCGCTAAATTATTGCAATCCGACGCTGATGTTTTAAATGGCCGTTGCTTTATTGCAAATTTATTAAGACACTGACGTTTTGGGCTAAGTGGATAGCATATAATATTTTGATGCACAGAAATATAATTTTGCAATTAAAAATTGTCACTGCCACAGATCTGAAGAGAAAACAGAAAATGGGTCTGTTAAGGGAGAGGACCGGCTAACAATTCAAAACGCACAAGCAATGCTCAGACTTCAGAAACTTTGCACCAAAATGCTGAACCAGACATGTGCCTCCAGCAAGGTCTGCTTTTATTCGAGAATATTGCAGTGATTTGGAGACACAGGTGAGTTAATGTGCCTACACTGTATTCTTCATTATTTGAAGATGTTTCCCATTTACAGAATTGCTCATAGCTTTAGATGGTTGCACCAACTGTGACAGAAGGGCTTTACGGAGTGTTTTATAACTAATGTTTATTACTAAGTGAGATGCAACTACATAACACATATTTGTAAA
This sequence comes from Carcharodon carcharias, assembly GCF_017639515.1. Classification (NCBI taxonomy): domain Eukaryota; kingdom Metazoa; phylum Chordata; class Chondrichthyes; order Lamniformes; family Lamnidae; genus Carcharodon; species Carcharodon carcharias. The sequence continues at coordinate 16,439,156 of NC_054492.1, read as the reverse complement.
TTGCTTTTAGCTTCATATTTACAAATATACTAAAACAATACATATGTGTGATGTATCAGCTTTATTTGAACTTGTGCACAATAATATTAAGAGGCTGTTATTTTTATAGTTGGAATATTACATTTGCTCAACGCTAAACAACAGATTGCATTTATACAGAGCTTTTCACATAATAAAACAGCCCAAGGAGGAATGAGCATAACAACAGAAGAAGAATTGGCAGATTTAATTGGAAGGATAAGTATTGATGATGCTTTCAAAGATGAAAAAAGAAGTTGCAAAATGGGTAGGTTTAAGGAGGAAGTTTCTGAGAACCAGTTGGTGATGGAGTGAAGGGAGGCTGGGATGGACAGGAGGGCAAAGGGCAGAGATGCAGGGCTGAACTGAGGTTGGAGTATGGGAGGAATGAGACAATGAACCAATTTATAAATGAGCGTCAGGATTTTGAATTTAGGTCATATGGATTGGCAACAAGGGTGGTGATTGATGAGTGAGATAAGCTACAGACAAGAGAGTTTTGGATGAGCTTGAATTCAAGTAAAATGGACTTTAGGAGGCCAGTCAGAAGAGCTGTTATAGAAATAGAAACTGCTCATAACTGAAGTGTGAATAAGGGTGTATCAGAAAGGTCAAGAAATACTTGGAGCAAAAACATTCTCTCTTCACCATCATGGAGGATGCCATCCATCAGTGAATTTGTCCAGAATCTTTACAGCACCCCAAGTTATTCATTAAATACTAGCCAGATTTGTCCATGGAGAGAGAGATGTAGTATTTCTTGAAATGGTTGAGCTTGATCTAATGGTGGATAACTGGGCTCTCAATTGAGCACCATATTCACTTGAATCTTCAGTCTGCAGACTTGAGGTTCAGAAGTGGGAACTGTACCAGGAGAATAGTGAAGATGGAAGACTGAGTGAGTTGGTGGGATGAGGCGTGACATACCGAGTCAAGGAAACTACAGAATCATTGAGAGGCAATGGGGTCCTGATGGGTTAAGGGCCAGAGGGAATGGGAGACAGCATTTGTGAGGGAGGTGAGCTGTCAGAATATTCCAAGGGCAGAGTGGGCATAGTGTGTTTTGAAGTGAGCAGAAGAGGTATGCCTGATGAGGTATGCCTGATGAGGAAACCAGTTCATCTGTTTTGCCAGGTTTTACTGAGGGGTAGAGGTTGTAATAGGCGCCTTGCTCAGTCAGCCATTAAAATACCATTGGGGTCCTAATGATCTCATAGGATCCCAAGAAACATGTATAAACGAGGCACCGGCCTTTGTCAGGCGGGTAACTTGGCCACCTAAAACAGAGGGCCCAGTTAAGAAAGCAGTGCGAGATTCAGAGACACAGCAGGGCAGTGAGTTCTGCACTGAAATTTTAACTGTGTATCCGCCCAATACCTGAACAGGCTCAAAAAATGTATCTTATTGTACAATTGGCCCAGGCCTCCCAAGAGTGGCAATCACAGTTAGGCTGCCATTCTGCTGCTTTGTACTTACCCAGATGGGAGATGCACATTTCCCACCCAGACTTGCGACCTGGGCCTGGTGAGAAATATGCAGTGTAGCAGCTCCGGGAATCCTTTCTGTGCAGCACAGATTTTCGGGGACCTTGAAGACACACCCGCTTTTTACAGCACTAGCTGCTGCAAACCAGGTAACTTTAAAGGACCCAGCCACGTTGACAGGAGAGAAGGTAAGTCTGTAGGTATGTTGGTCAGATGGGTTGGGAAGTCAGGACGGTAGTGGGGTTGTGGTTGGGAGCTAGGCAAGAGAGTGGGCTTGGGGGTAGTCGACAGTTGGGGGGGGTCGTCAGTGGAATGACAAGGTGTAGTTGGAGGGTGGGGGATTGTCGGGGGGGGGGCGGTGGAGGTAGTCATGGTGTCGGGGTGTAATCGAGGTGGGAGGGTAATCAGGGGATTGGGGGGTGGGGGAATAGGGGGTAGCTGGGGGCTAGTTGGGGTTGGGATGGGAGTGGGGCTGTTCTTGGGGGAGTGGGGGGGGGCAGTCGGGAGTGATGGGGTAGTCAGGGGGGTTGCAGGGTGTAGTCGGATGGTGCGGGATGGTCGGTGGGTGGCGGCGGTTGTGGTGTCAGGGGTGTAGTTGGGGTGGGGGGATGGTAGTCGGGGAGTGAGGGGGTAGGGGGTGGGAATAGTTACGGAGGGGAGGTTTGGCAGTACCATAGTTACCCAGGAATTAGAAGCAATTTTAATCCTTCCAATGATTTCTGGGTGACTATTCTGCAAGCGAGTCGGAACCATCCAAAATCTCCAACTTAAACTGGGGCTAGGATGGTTCCAGGTGCAGGATAATTGCCCATCAGAGGTTTAAACTTCCCGGGCGATTCCCGTGCAGTCCTTGCATGGGGACTTCTGGGGGAGGCGGGGTCCCCAGCAGGTACCCCCAGGGTACAACCCCCTGGGGAATAGAAGATGTGGGAAATTATTGACTAAGGTTCTACTCACTGACTGTACTCAGTGACAAAGTTCTTGCAAATCCATTTAACACTTCCTTCCTTACAGAAAATGAAAGAAGCATAAAAAATTACCATGTAATGAATTGCTGCTGTTCACTTTTATATACAATCCTTCCACAGGTGTAAATTGTGACTAAATGGCTGTGTGATTCCTTTGTTGAACCTACAACTGATAACCTATCTTATGCTGTGGGAAGGACAAGTGAAATATGCATGAAATCCCCATATATTAGGGCTTTGCAATATCAGATTACTGCAGAGTTTTAAAAATCCTGTTCACGTTTCCTCTCTGGTGTTGCATGTGAAAGTTGTCTCTTTAATCCTGAACTTTACTTGCTGCCATTGAGAAACCAGGGTGAAAGGTCAAGGTTCTACTTCAGGACACCACCAATGTGGATGATTAAAAGATGAGATAAAGCAGGAAGTGGTGGTTAAATGATGCCAAACTTGGGTTTCAAAAGCTTATGTGATTTCGGAGAAAAGAAAAACGGAAGGAGGAAAGCCCCTTCACAGATCTGAAGATCAGGAGACGAAAATGCCAAAGTGGGACACTGTGCAACAAGTCTTAAACTGAACACAATGAGGATACGACAAGGATGAAGAGTACGTGGAGTGGCAAACGTTTAGCTCAGAACAGGAAAGTTCAAAGATAACATTTTGGCACAAAATGCCGTTTGGGAACAAAGACATTAGTAAACTTGCAGAATGCGTGTGTAATTGGCAAATTTACAGCCAAGAAAGAATTTTTTGAAATGTAGTGTTGTAACATAGGAAACACAGCAGCCAATTTGTACCCGGGCAATGCGACAAAGACCAGACAATCTAGTATTTTTTATGATGATGATTGATGGTTAAATATTGACCAGGATATTGGAGATAAATCCCCACTCTTCTTTGAAATCGGGCCAAGGGATCTATTACATTCATCTGAGAAAGCAGGTGGCATTTTATTTTAACATCTTATTTGAAACATGACGTATCTGACTCTGGGGCTCTCACTCATTGCTGCACTCCAGCGGCGATCTAGATTTTGTGCTCAAACCCGAGGGTGGGATTTTCTCACCCCGTTCCCCCCCACCTCCCACCCCCCACTGGGCTTGTCTGCTCCCGCTGAAAGTCAATGGAGTTTTGGCTGGCCCGCCACATCCTCTGCGATGGGACCTGCCACAGAGGGGCCGGGAAAACCCAGCCCTAGCGTAGAACTTGAACCCATAACTTTCCAATCCAGCCACCAAATTAGCCATAGCTGACATTTAAATGACTAAAAGTTCAGATTAAATAAATGTGCTCTTTGCCCTCCCTCCATCTTGGTTCCACAGTGCACCTGTCAGCAATACAAAGCATTTCAACTTGGAGGAAAGAATACTGATATTGACTCACTATCAGTGCACAGAGGAGGGTCAACTTCAATTGTGAGTCAAGGTGAACCTTTAGAAAACACAGGTTCAGCCTCAACTGGAATATTATATCCAGTCTTGGGCATGACAATTAAGGAAAGATGTCAAAGGCCCTATAGAAAAGAGTGACTCCAGGGATGAAAGGCTTCAATTACAGGATTGAATGGAGAAGCTGGAACTGTTCTCCTTAGAGAAGAAAGGTTGAGAGGAGATTTGATAGAGGTATTAGGGATGTAGACACAGTAAGTTACTAGTGGTTGTGGAGATTGCAGGCTGCAGGTGTGTGGTTGCAGAGATTGCGACTGCTGGTGTGTGATGGTGGAGGTTGCAGGCTGCTGGTGTGTGATAGAGATTGCGGACTGCTGGGGTGTGGTAATGGAGATTGCAGGCTGCTGGGGTGTGGTAATGGAGGTTGCAGGCTGCTGGTGAGTGCTAGAGATTGCGGGCTGCTGGTGTGTGATAATGGAGGTTGCAGGCTGCTGGTGTGTGGTGGAGATTGCAGGCTGCTGGTGTGTGATAGAGATTGCGGGCTGCTGGGGTGTGGTAATGGAGGTTGCAGGCTGCTGGTGTGTGGTGGAGATTGCAGGCTGCTGGGGTGTGGTCCAGGTTGCGGGCTGCTGGTGTGTAGTAATGGAGGTTGCAGGCTGCTGGGGTGTGGTAATGGAGATTGCAGGCTGCTGGGGTGTGGTAATGGAGATTGCAGGCTGCTGGTGTGTGGTAATGGAGATTGCAGGCTGCTGGGGTGTGGTAATGGAGATTGCAGGCTGCTGGGGTGTGGTAATGGAGATTGCAGGCTGCTGGTGTGTGGTAATGGAGATTGCAAGCTGCTGGGGTGTGGTAATGGAGGTTGCAGCCTGCTGGGATGTGGTAATGGAGATTGCAGGCTGCTGGTGTGTGGTAATGGAGGTTGCAGCCTGCTGGGATGTGGTAATGGAGATTGCAGGCTGCTGGTGTGTGGTAATGGAGATTGCAGGCTGCTGGTGTGTGGTAGTGGAGATTGCAGGCTGCTGGTGTGTGGTAATGGAGATTGCAGGCTGCTGGTGTGTGGTAATGGAGGTTGCAGGCTGCTGGTGTGTGGTAATGGAGATTGCAGGCTGCTGGTGTGTGGTAATGGAGGTTGCAGCCTGCTGGGATGTGGTAATGGAGATTGCAGGCTGCTGGTGTGTGGTAATGGAGGTTGCAGCCTGCTGGGGTGTGGTAATGGAGATTGCAGGCTGCTGGTGTGTGGTAATGGAGATTGCAGGCTGCTGGTGTGTGGTAATGGAGATTGCAGGCTGCTGGTGTGTGGTAATGGAGGTAGCAGGCTGCTGGTGTGTGGTAATGGAGATTGCAGGCTGCTGGTGTGTGGTAATGGAGATTGCAGGCTGCTGGGGTGTGGTAATGGAGATTGCAGGCTGCTGGTGTGTGGTAATGGAGATTGCAGGCTGCTGGGGTGTGGTAATGGAGATTGCAGGCTGCTGGTGTGTGGTAATGGAGATTGCAGGCTGCTGGTGTGTGGTAATGGAGGTTGCAGGCTGCTGGGGTGTGGTAATGGAGATTGCAGGCTGCTGGTGTGTGGTAATGGAGGTTGCAGCCTGCTGGGATGTGGTAATGGAGTTTGCAGGCTGCTGGTGTGTGGTAATGGAGATTGCAGGCTGCTGGTGTGTGGTAATGGAGGTTGCAGCCCGCTGGTGTGTGGTAATGGAGATTGCAGGCTGCTGGTGTGTGGTAATGGAGATTGCAGCCTGCTGGGGTGTGGTAATGGAGATTGCAGGCTGCTGGTGTGTGGTAATGGAGATTGCAGGCTGCTGGTGTGTGGTAATGGAGGTTGCAGTCTGCTGGTGTGTGGTAATGGAGATTGCAGGCTGCTGGGGTGTGGTAATGGAGATTGCAGGCTGCTGGTGTGTGGTAATGGAGGTTGCAGGCTGCTGGTGTGTGGTAATGGAGATTGCAGGCTGCTGGGGTGTGGTAATGGAGGTTGCAGCCTGCTGGGATGTGGTAATGGAGATTGCAGGCTGCTGGTGTGTGATAATGGAGGTTGCAGCCTGCTGGGGTGTGGTAATGGAGATTGCAGGCTGCTGGTGTGTGGTAATGGAGATTGCAGGCTGCTGGTGTGTGGTAATGGAGATTGCGGGCTGCTGGTGTGTGGTAATGGAGACTTTGGCAAGTGTCAAGTACCAGAGGACACTGATTTACGGTATTGGCAAAAAATTCAAAGGCGACATGAGGAAAACATTTTTTGCGCAGCGAGTGGTTAGGATCTGGAATGAAGTGCCCGAGAGTGTTGAGGAAGCAGATTTAATTGTGGTTTCCAAAGGGAATTGAATAAGCACCTGAAGATAAAAATAATGTGCGGGGCTATGGGGAAAGGATAGAGGACAGGAACTATTGAATTACGCTTCTTGAGAACCATCATGGACAAGACAGACCAGAAGTGTTGTAACCATTCTATGATTCCATGATTAAATCTAGAAAGGAATTGAGGAATTTTAGTGAAACTCAGGACATGAAGGATAGAGTTCTCATCCCAGTGACGCTCTCAATACTGCCGGAACTGCAACACACTTCCCAATCATAGCTATTTGTTGGAGTGGGTGGGATCTCCACCATCAAGAGACAGTCCACTGTTGGTTAAGTGCAAAACCCCAAAGTGGTTTCAGGAGAGCTAAGTGTGCCGACAAAGAGGCAGAAGCATGGGAGGATCAGATCAGAAGGGTTGGGACGTTTGACAGGTTAAGTGTTGGGGGTTGAAATGAAAGGAGAAGAAGCCACGACAAGTCTTTCTGCCTTCATGGTGGCATTTTGAAAATGTTACCTCACTGCTTCCAGGGGCCTAATACTTTGTTCCTCAAAGCTTTCCCAGGAAGCAGAGGCAACACCAGTGACCAGGAGGCAATTCTACTGGAATGATTAGTAGTGGTTCCATAAGAGCATGGATAGTAGGAAATGATGATAGAGTGATGAGGCATCAGTAAGCCTAAACAGCCAGGTTTTCCCCTATTCTCTGTTGTCATCCTGCCCGATACTTCCATCGACCAAACATCTCCCCGCCCCCCAACCCCCCTCCCTCTGCATATATGCTATCAAATTTAGCTAATTAACAGTGATTGTACCTCAAACATAATTAATTGGATCTGTACCACTATGGGATATCCAAATGATGTGATAAGATCCTATGCAAATGAACATTCCTTCTATTGATCAACTGCACACTCAAACACTCTGCATTGATTTTCTGAACCCAAGTTGTTGATGCCAATTAGAATTGCTCAGCATCCCAGGAGAAATCTTTATTACCACCCATACTGTAGCATCACTCTCTTTAGTGCCTATTGCTTCCTTTCTTTCAGCCAAGTTTTTATACATGTGCCTTGATTGCCTTTCATTTTAAATGTTGAAGTAACAAGCAACAGAGGGTTGATGGAATTAGGCCCAGTCTCAGGATAGAGGCTTGACTAATTCGAGGACTTTGTGAATTATGCACCTTAGAGTTTGTGTCAGGTTAGCAGGTTTGACAAGTAGATGATGAAATCTCTTTGACTGATTGTCTGCATTGTTTATTGATGCTTCACTGCCAGTGCATTTCCAATTTTTGGCCAGTAATGCAACATACCTTCTGTTAACCCAGGTGTATAGGTTTTGCAGATGGTGTATGCTATCTTTAAGCACTGGATACAATCCACCTGGTCCTGCCCTGAGATAAAGTTTGGATATTTTTGGGTGCCCATTAAACATTCCTACTTTTCCCATTTGAACTGCTATAAAGACAAGCCTGGTGCAAATAGTCCTTTTAAGGGATCAATAAAATATTTACGCATTAAAGGGATATCTGACAGTTTTCCTTAACCTTTTAATTAGTTATTGAGTGAATGTGAATTCAACAAAGTACCTTAGTAATGTTATTTTTTTCAGCAAAAGCCGCAGTCTTAAATAGGAGTTTAAATCCTCCTCTCTTCCTTCCAAATGACACTAACTCAACATCAAGAGCTATAAAGGTTTTGCAATTCATTGGGAAATAAACTCAATCCTCCTTTCCTCCCTTCCCGTACTAGCTGCTATTTTGAAATTGTGGAACTCGTATTGCTATAGGCAGAAGCCAAGGCAGATTTATTTACAATAAGTCCTGTGGCAGATATCTGGAGGTGAAACTCATAGATGCAAGTGATATGAAGGTCAACCTACCTCTGAACTCAATCAACCTTCCACCCCCATCCCACCCGACATAGACACACACAAAGAGCTCCAACTATCTGCAAGCCTAAAATTCCCAAAACAATAGCTCAGGATCCTCCAAGAATTTAAAAATGCATTTTCACTGACGAACCAGTATTTACACCATTGTGCCAAGACAAACATTCCACGGCACAAGTTTTGATATTTTCCTATGTGACAAATGCCTTTTATCACACGCAATTGTGAGACCAAGGGCAGAATTTTACGCCTTGCAGGTGGGTGCGCGCCCAACTCAATCGAGCGTAAAATAGTGTGAGAAGACGCCAGGCGAGCATTCCAACGCCATCCCGCATGCGCGCAATCTTCAGGTCGGCGGGTGCACGCAGGTGTCGGAGCCACACCCATCGTAAATTAAGAGGCCACTTTAAGGCCATTAAAAACCCAATTGATCCCGATTTTACGTTGTCTGTGCGATTTCACACTCGCTGTACAGGCAAAACGGGCAGGCTGGCAAGCCCACATTTTGCAAAACCTCAACCAAGGGCGGGATAAGAAGGGTCAGCAGCATTGCCAGTGTGAGTGGTGTGGAGTTTAGGAGATAATTTGCTGCTGGTTGCTTATTTGAACTTGACAGTTTCATCTCAGTTCTGAGCTTCACCCTTAGCATTTCCAGACTTCATTTCAGGACTCATTGGTGTCCCCAAGACCCCCGGCAAATTTTGACCATGTGGACCCTTCCAGGTATCAGACAGCCTTCTGTTACCCTGGTAATGGGGATTGTGGTCTCTGCTGGTGGCACATCCTCTGAGGAGGAAGAGAGAGGCAGAAGGGAGAGGAGGCCACATGTCCCAATGCAGCTTCCAGGGGAGGGGCCTGTGGAAGGAGGGCCAGCCAGTAATGCAGGGCGGAAGCGGCCACAGAAGGCACCACTATCCTGCCAGGGTTTACAGGCAGTGATGCAGCTACCTCAATATGTCTGAGGTGCAATGCTAAAGGAGGCTCCGCCTCTTGACCTCCATTTGTCAGATGATTGGGCCTGAGATCAGCTCCGACTGTGTGGGTGGACACCCCATGTCAGTGGCTCTGAAGGTCACAGTGGCCCTCAACTTCTACGCCTTCAGCTCTTTCCAGGGATCAGTGGGGGATTTTTGTGGAGTCTCCTAATCAGCTGTCCATAGTTGCATCAAGCTGGTGACTGAAGCTCTATTCAGGCGGATAATGAATTTATTCATCACTGTATGAATGAAGCCAGCCAGGCAGAGTGAGCCAGAGGCTTTGTAGCAATTGCTGGGTTCCCCCACATTTCCAGGGTGCAATCGACTGCACACATGCGACCATCAAGGTACCGGGGGGTCAGCCGGGTGCCTTCATCAACAGGAAGGGCTTCCACTCAATGAACATCCAGATAGTGTGTGACCACAGGATGCAGATTCTGCAAGCCTGTGAAAGGTACCCTGGCAGTTCCCATGACGCTTATATCCTGAGACACTCCCAGGTGCCGAGGCTATTCAGTTCTCCAACCCAACTGGATGGATGTCTGCTGGGTGACAATCTCTTGAAAAGGTGGCTTATGACACCTCTCCACCACCCAAGAACAGAGGCAGAGCAGTGTTATAACAGGAATCATGCCTCCCCAACATCAGTGAGAGGACCATAGGTCTTCTGAAGATGCACTTCCGATGCCTGGACCATTCAGTGGGAGCACTAAAATACCCCCAAGAATGGGCATCACTGATAGTGGTTGCATGCTGCGCTCTCCACAAACTGACACTGGCAAGGGGGGACCCACTGAAGGAAGAGGATCTTGAGGCAGCTCCACAGGCCACAGAGGTTGAATCCAGTAGTGAGTCAGAAGAGGAGCTCGGTGAGACAACGTAGATCTGCATCATGGTGCCATCATCTTTCAATGATCAATGGGGACTCCAGTTTTGAGGCTCCCATCAGTGAAGAGGCCACACAAGAATGTTTGCACAATCTGAAACTCTCACTTCTGTTCACTGCATCCTTACCTTCATCTGACACCCCAGCCTCTCTGTGGCTGGTTGATCGAGGCACACGCCGGCGCTCCAGCTCCAAGGCGTCCTGCTCGAACCTGGATTGGATTAGGAGGTTAGCAGGGCCTCCGCCTGTCCGTGACCTTTCATTGTTGCTATGGGTCATCTTCTCTTGAAAGGACAGAGGAGCATTGATTAGTCCACTCTCTACCTGCAGCGCCATTGCAGTCTGGCCAACCCCAGCTGAGGAACACCTCGCAGGGCACATCCGAGTCACAGCCCTCGAGCCACAAGACACTCAGTCCGAGCAGCCAGGGCTCACCCCCTTGGCCAGCTCTGGCGTCATTGACAGTTGCCACTCAGACTCTAACACCCCTGAGCTCAACAGGAGGATGGCCAGACCTTAACTCTTCTCCACACTGATCCATGCCAACGCGTTACTCACCCTTTCCGAGCACAGCAGGCCGTAAACCTTTTGCGGTACTGCACCCATGTGCGCCACATACTGTGGCTGCTGCCTAGCACTGCCACCTCCTCCCAAACTCCTTTCAGTAGGTGCAGTGGCCTCCTTCTTCCATCTCTGGGGCCAAAGTGTCCCCCCTGGCAGCCTCCTCCCTCAGCTGCAACTGAGGCCATAGCTGCAGTGTTCACAACGCTGCCAATATATTCTTCCCTGGCAACCTTCAAGGAGCAGCTGGTGCCATTTTTAAACCAGCCACTGGGTCGCCATTCGACCTGGAGGCTGACAGGCCCCTGTCCCCGCTCAGCCCTTCCCAACCATTGGGAAAACGTGTTTCACGCTGGGCGGGCCTTATTTGGCCAGCCAGCATGAAATTGAGGTCGGGGGGCGATCGCAGGCAGCGGCACATTCCCCACCTGGTCCCGGGCCCACCAATTGCACCCACCTGCCAAGGGTAAAATTCAGGCCCAAATTAAATGCAAACAAGGTGAGTGAAACAAATCAGCATCATTCATGTACTTCACACCAGCCAGAACTGCCCCTCCTGAGTGTGGCACTGAGTTCAAGTAACCAGAGAGACCTCCGCCCCCATTTTAATTTCAAGGTGGGTGGGATGTGATCAGGTGGGAAAACCCCACAGGCATCTGAGCTCAAGGCTCAGCCACTCTCTAACCCCCAGGCCTGATTACAATCACATATAAAGTATTGCTGCTCTCCTGATTGTCTGCAGAATATGGCAGCCTACCCTTTGCCACATGGAGATTAACCATGAAAAGTAAGCTGCTGGCTATGAGCTGTTGGGAGGACTTTCACCACTAAGGCTGAAGGGATGGAGAAATCCACTGATATGTTAGCATTTTGCATGGCGTCAAGCACTCTGTGGTTTACCATGGATGGTGTGAAACATAGAAAGATAGGAAATAGGAGCTCAAGGAAGCCAGTCAGCCCTTTGAGCCTGCCCAGCCATTCAATATGATCATGGCTGATCCTCTATCTCAACCCCATACTCCTGCTCTCTCCCCATACCCCTTGGCACCTTTAGAGTCTAGAAATCTATCTATTTCCTTCTGAAATATATTCAGTGACTTGTCCTCCACAGCCTTCTGTGGTAGAGAATTGCACAGGTTCACCACCCGCTGAATGAAGAAATTTCTTCTCACCTCAATCCTAAATGGCCTCACCCCATATCCTGAGACTGTGACCCCTTGTTCTAGACCCCCCCCCCTCCCCCAACCAGAGGATCATCATCCCTGCAACCAGTTTTCCCAGCCCTAGTCAGAATGTTATAGTTCCAATGAGATCCCCTCTCACTCTTCTACGCTCCAGTGGACACCAGCCTAGTCAGCCCAATCTCTCCTCAAACAACAGTCCTGCCATCTCACTGCACTCCCTCTATGGCATGTATATCCTTTCTTAGGTAAGGAGACCAAAACTGCATACAATACTCCAGGTGTGATCTCACCTGTACACCTGCAGGGCTTGCAGCCAGGCCCTCACGACGGTAATATATACTGGCACTCTTTACAGCTTTGGCGAATTTCCCTACAGGCCCTTGACACCAGTGTCAAGAGACAGGTGCCCATCACGGGCAGATTTGTGGACGCATAGGTGGGTCGATGGATGGGCTACACCAGTCTTATGCAGTGCTGCTAATCAGTGTAAGAGATGAATTCTAGCCCCATGGAAGCAGTTATCCTTTGCCATGTCAACACATCTGCTCCTTCCCTATTGCCCAACCATGCAAATCATGGTGCCAACAATTCAACTGGCTTGGACTGCCCCTGCAACAACTGGGGACAGCAGTCAGCAAGCGGGTCTTCACAAGTTTAGATCATAGCATTGTATAGTACAGAAGTAGGCCATTCAATTCACCTTGTCTATGCCTGCTCTTTGAACGAGTTGTCCAATAGGCCCTGCTCCCCTGTTCTTTCCTCATAGCCCTGCAAGTTTCTCCTTTCCAAGTTGTTTAAGGTAGCTACCAGCTGCCTCTGCAGAGAAGATAATTGTAGTCCGAGCGACATAACAGATCATCAAAGCACCCTTTGCAGTTTAATCTTCAATGAAATGAAATAAAAACAAAAATGACGTTATTTTTAAGGAATGCACATCCACCGATATTGAATATAGAATGGAGGGTAATGAAATTCCTCATAATCTTGCGGAAGTACTTGCACAACAACAACTGGAAAATTAAGTTTGTAGAGGGTTTAAGAGCCTGAGTTGTTTAAGATTTAGGCTCAGTCGTGGATGACCTGAACTAAGATGAAATAGAAGTTAAAGTTCAAATGTCAAAGACCAGGTACACAAGGGTCAAGTAATGTTCAACACCTGTAAACATCCTGTGCCTTGCTCTTTTTGCACATTATTGTCAGCTTTTAACCAAGCTCTCATGGGGAATCCCTCTCCTGAAGATTTGCAATGTATGTAGTCATTACTCCTCATAAATGGTTGAAAGAAGGCTTTGAATGGCCTGTTTCCAACAAGTTATGCCATCTATTTATTTCATTATAGTTACCACCTCTGAACTCCAGAAACAAAAAGTCGTTTGCTGTTTTAAATATTTCAGTGCAATTTATGTTATTTTAAGTAATGAACAAGATTAAACCATTCTTGGTAATTCATTGCTTTAAATTAAAGAGATTAGAATTAAATTGTCGCCCAAGGCAGAAATTATATTTCAAAGTTATTATTACATTGGAAAGTGGTTGCACCACAAGCTTAAGCAAAAAGTAAGTGCTCAGAGGATTAATGTATGTCTAAAAGCAAGCTTCATCTGCATTAGCCTAACTGGAACATAACTATTTTCCTGCACAAAATCAGAGTCCTTCGTTGTGGCTTTTTATTAACCAGCTTTCTCAGCTTCTAGCCCCAAGAGCCTTTTCATTTCTGCTGCATTACCTACAACCAAACATCTTCAGTTGTTCAACATGCTAATGCCTCTCTTTCTTTGCTGTTGAACCATTTCATTGCTGTTTCATTGACTGGGTGGTGTTTTATTACGGTAGGATCAATAGCAAGGGGCTCTCAGCTCACCGATTAGCTTGTCACTCAGAGTCAGGGAGGAGAGGCTGGACTAATCCCAGGACATCAGAGGCCACCAGCGAGGAAATGGAGAATAAAGAGAACTTGAAGCTCCACCTGTACTTTTAAAAGCTTATTTGCAAAGCTTGAAGCGATGGTTTGGGAGGCAGTCCTGATTAAAGCGTCAGGTAGCTTGGAGCAAATTCTCACACTATCTTTAAACAGAAGTAAAAAATTCTGATTTGATTCTGGGCATTAATACATCATTTTTCTTTGTTAGTTTGTTCTTCATGTTTGATGACATTAAAGCGTCAGGTAGCTTGGAGGAGAAGATGTTGGGTCGACCTAGAATTCAGGTGGGATTTCCACTTGTGTGGTATTTTCAACTTAATCATGAATAGGGACAATAAATATTCCTTCCCTCTCTGTTGGAGAGGAATTGGATGACCAAGTTTGATCTTGCACCTTGAAAGGTCCTATTAGCTTGTTGCTGCTTGTGTTTGCTCCTAATACAAATCAACAAGCATAGTTAAAATTGTTCATCAGTTAAAATAATGTAAATAGAATTTAAATATTTTAATCAGTGACTGGAGGTGATGTTCATGAAGTTCAGAGATGACAGTTATGATGGTTTAAATGGTAAGGTGAAATGGTATTGATGAAAAGCACTTCTCACCCACATCTAAGGATGAAAAAGATTACAGCACTAAGATAAAAGCAAAAAGCTGCGGTTGCTGGAAATGAAGATTACAACTTTGGAAAACTGAAGAAAAGGGCATTGAGTATTGCCTGATACTTGCCCTCTTGCCTATCACCGCTATCCACACTCGCTCCCAGTCCCCCATTTTGAATTTAAGATTCCTGCCTTTAGGCAGCATCATCATGGCGAACGTGAGTGGGCAATATGGCAAGATGGCCAAAAATCGGTTTTACACCGTCTTGAAACAAGTTTGTGATCATTTGCCTGTCAATAGCTGTATTTCCTGTCGCCGCATGCCGGGAACCTGATTTCAATACTTTAGCATCTCATTATAAACCTTGTTTGCCAGAATCATCTCCAATGTCAAATTTACCACCCAGGTTGGCGTGACTTCAGAACGCCATGCTTCACGACTGCCTTTAAAATGTGTGCCCCTGGTGACCTGAACTTTGAGGGAAAGTCGGAGGTGAGTGCACACAACCTTGCGTAGTGCTTGTGAGCATCGCCCGTAGGACATTGAGGAAGAGGCACTGCATACGTGGGGGAGGGACAGGCAAGTCTCTTTTTCCAATTGGCTTTTCATGTGGTGCAAGGGCTCCTGTGCAGATGAGGCAGGGGAAGTTGGGGGGTTGGGGGCCAGTGGAGGGGGGCGGGGAGTGGGGGGGGGCGGGTGCGGTTGGGGGGCGGGGGGGGGGTTTGTGGGACCGGTTGGGGGGGTGGGTGGTTTCAAGGCAGCACAGGCTGAAGGAAGTACTCGAGCACATGCCAGGTGGGGGTGGGGGTTGGGGAGGTGGAGGGTGAGGGAAGCAGGCACGCACCTGGCAAAGTTCGTCAAAAGTGAGCATTCTACAGCTGCAGCTCCATTGACAAGGTTGGAGTTGGGCCCCTGAAGCTTTTCTGCCCACTCAAGCAACATAAGAGCACGAAAGTGCCACCAAACGCTCCAGAACCTTTCACCCCTCGGGTGCAGGCTGCAGATTAATGTGCATTTTAGGGGTCAGCAGAGCAATTAGCCGACTGGGCAAGTTGTTCAATCCCCTTGTGAAATGTGGCCATGGCGCAGTCACTGGTGGAGGCGCTCACAGCCTCTTGCAATGAATCTAAGATTTGGACCAGTATCCCTCATGGTTCAAGCTAACAGCGCAGCCTTGCAGTGTGGGTTAGGAGAATGCCTGTGCCTGAGCTGAGAGCACAGCATGTAGTCCAGTGGGTGAAGCTGCCGCCAATCGGTCAAGTGGAGTGGGGCAGAGGTGGGTGGGGTTTCAGGCAGCCAATGAGGGCACAACATACTTGCCATCCAAGTGGTGGCCAGCACTCTGCTGCATGCGTGAAGGGTCCTTCAGACTTGACCAAGAGAGGTTCTTAGGACACATATATTAACACATGCATCTCTCTCTTTGATCCTGCAGGAGGAGAACATCAGGATCATGGAGCCTGGTGATTTGGCGGTATGCCTCATGGCTTATAGAGAGCAGAGAAGAAGAGAGCAGCGGAGACGCCTGGCTCATCAAAGGGAGGAGCACCTCCCTCAAGATGAAGGAGCGGCAGGGCCTGCTGAGCACGCAGCTGTAGATCCACAGCGAACCATCGCTTGAAGGCACCTCGCTAGACACAGGGTCCAAAGACAGTGCCTGGCTTTCCTGCAGATGACTGAGAACCAGTGTCGCCGAAGACTGAGGGCAGAATTTTCTGCCTGGCAGGCAGGCCTGACCCAATCTCCAGTGGGTGGGGAGCCAATCCCCGCTGGAGAAGCGGGCCCCACCGCCATTTTATGTGGGCGGGCCAATTAAGGCCCCCCCTGCATGACATCCAGCGGGCAGCGCTATGCGCTTCCTGTGTGGGCGGGCGGGGGGGGGGGGAAGTATTCCTCAAAAGTGAGAGTGCGCTCTTTCATACATGTGCACCACAGAGCGCACATCTCCCTGAGGCTAAGTGCTGCCTCAGGGAGATCGCTGACATTTTTAAAAGTATTAAAAATAGAAAAAAAAATTCCCTAACATGTCCCCCTCATTTGACAATATCACACGAGATGGGACATGTTCATAATTAACATAATAACTTTATTAAACTTTTTAAATCCCTACATGAAACCTCAACCCCCGGCCGATGAGGTTTCATGTTTTCTCTATTGGCCGCCAGGGCTCCTTAAGGTTGGACGGGCAGGTCCTTTAACGGTTTCAATGATCCTGTCAGTGGCCTCAATTGGCTATTGACAGGTCGGCGGGTCCGCAGCTGATTTTGCTGTGCCCCCACCTCCCTGAAAATTTAAATGGACCAGGATGACATCAGGGTTTCCGCCCAACGACATGTCATCCCATGTCATTTTATGCATCGGCGAATGGGCCCCGCCCCCTACTCACCAACGGCAAAATTCTGCCCTAAGTATTTCTAGGGAACTGATTGGTCATATATGCCACCTGCTGCAGGATTTGATGTCACTGGGTTGTGGAGCATATCCATTGCCAGAGGCCAGGAAAGTGACTGTGGCACTCAATTTTTATACCAGTGGCTCCTTTCAGGGCTCCACAGGTGACCTGTGCTGGATCTCACAAGCCTCCACCCATAAGTATATGCAGGAGGTCATGGATGCCAAGTTTGCAAAGGTACAGAACTTTCTGCAAGGAAGCAAAAGCGCTGGGATTTGCACAGATCTTTGGTTTTCCACAGGTGCAGGGTGCCATCGACTGCACTCACGTGGCACTTAGATCTCCGTGACAACAAGCAGTCACCTACGTCAACCACAAGAGCTTCCACTCACTGAATGCTCAGCTGGTGTGCGACCACCACAAACACATCCTGCAGGTCTCCGCATGATTCCCAGGGAGCGTCCAAGACTCCTACATCCTTAGCAGGTCTCAGATCCCTGACATCTTCCAGGGTCCAGAGACGCCGCAGGGCTGGCTTCTTGGAGATAAGGGCTACCTACAGACGGTGTGGTTGTTGACCACCACCCACCACCACCACCACCACCACCACCACCACCACCACCCCCCACCACCCCCACACCCCACCCCACCCCCCCACCGCCCCCCCGTGTGGTGGCCTCAGACTGCAGCAGAGTGATCGTAAAATGAAGCTCATGCTGTAATCTGGACGTTGGTGGAGCAAACAATAGGCATTTTGAAAATGAGGTTCCTGTTCCTCGATGGGTCCGGTGGAGCACTGCAATACAGTCCCCAGAGGGTCTCACGCATCATCGTCATTTGTTACAGGCTCCACAGCCTGACGCCACAACAGGGGGAGGACCTGGCCGAGGAGGAGATGGAGGAGCTGCACATCTCCTCCGAAGAGGAGGATGTCGAAGGGGATCATGGTGATGAGGTGTTTGAAGACAAGGATGCCAGCGATGAGGCCAGAGGAGGTAGATGCGCTCGGGAGGCCCTCATAGCCACAAGATTCATGGAGGATGATGATGAATGCAGTGAGGACAGTCCTGATATCCTCACATTGCATCTATGAACGTTTGACTCCTATGTGGCTGATGACAGCGCACATACCCTCAGTGCTCAGGCTCCTGTCATGGAGACACAGCAGAGACCCTAATAGTCACTAGATTCCGGGAGGGTGATGACGACATGCGGTGAAGACACTCCATAGATCTTCACACAGCCTCTGTGAATGACTGACTCCTGTCTGGCTGAGGGAAGCTCGCTTGCGCTCTGTGAGCAGGGTCATATCATAGAGACGCAGCTGTGAAACGTTAAATGCACCTGATCCTTTGTCAGCCTCCAGCACCTGACCCCTTCAGGAGCACAATGTCACTGGTCACAGATGCTGAAGAGATGGGGGCCAGCCCCATCTTAAAGGTGCTGAGAGCCACACAGAGAGAATGACGGAATTCTGTGACACCTGCCCACGACATTCTGGCAGCAATGACAAGCACCATCGAGGTGCAGGCATCAGTAATGTTTCCAGTGAGTGTGAAGCTGGACCATCACTTTGCTCTGAAGGTTACACACTGAACAAGGAAGAGGCCCTGGACTGAGACACCTGTCTTTATCTTGTGCAGGAACCAAGGTTTCACATCTGAGTGACACGAACACTGCTCATCAGAACAAGGAGCCATAGGCAAGGAGACATTCTTGGGAGTTTATTTACAATGGGAACATTATGTACAAGTGATTAGCACCCACGTCCAGGCTGTGCAATTACATCTTCATAACCTTCCTACCCCTGCCGCTATATCTTGGTGCTCCCCCTGACATTCACAGAGGAGGTGGAGGCAGCCTGCTGACAGCTACACCCTGTCTGTGATGAGCTTTGCAGTTGTCCCCTGGAGGGCTGAGACCAGGAGGGCCCCGGCCTGCTTTGGGTGTCCTGCTGTGGGCCAGGCGCACCCTCCTTGGCCTGTGGAGCTGGAGCTGTGGGGGTCACAGGAAGAGGGAATTTGGATGGTCAGACACTTCCAAAGTCACCTGGGTGGATGGCCCCGGGGTGTCGAGCTGCTGGTCCTCCTCCCTATGGGTGCCCGAGGGGCCCCTGGCTGATTCCTTGAGGAGAAAGGGAAGCTGGAGTGAGATTGAGCTATCCCACACCCTTCTCTCATTGACACTGCTGGAGGCCAAATATGGCGTCAGTGATGGAGTTCAGCCCGTGCAGCAGTGCAGGACCGATGTCCTGGACCAAGATCTCCATGGCAGCTGCCATTGGGTCAGTGCTGACTTCAATGTATTGGCATGCTGGCGCTATTACCTCAGACTGAAGGTGGATGGACACCTCTATCATTCCCTTGCAATCTGAAGAGTGCACCAGACATCCTTTCCTGATTTTCCCGTGACTGTCTTTGCAGCTCGAACAACTGATTGAAGACCGAGTCTGGAGGCTCATTATCTGACTCGGACTCAGCAGATCCCTTGCCTCCAGCAGTCCTCTGAGTGCTGGTGACCAAGGATGTCACTACCCCCCAGCCTGTTGTGGAACAGATTGTGTGGTGTGCTCACCAGATTGCGATCCCAAGGTTACTCTATACCTAGGTCCCACTGAGGTGTGTATCACTGCGCTGGTGGAGGGTGTGGGCGAGTGCCATGTTGGATCTTCACTGATTCTGTCCTCGGGGTCCTGATCCGAGGTGCCCTCAGTGCTGGAGTCGAGGTCACGGTTGCCTGGGGAGCAACATGTCAGATGTGCCTAGGTGAGAAAGTGGAGAATATTAGTGCTTGGTAGCCACGTTGGACACAGACCAGTGGATTCAGAGTAGCATTGAGAGAAGGGTCATGTGGTGTAGAATCCTCATGTGGGTATTCACTGCCAACCTCACTGTTGCCGCAGGAACGGTTGAGGTCCTCTCCAGCCAGCTCCAAGGCTCGGCTCTCGAATGGAGTGAGGGTCTTGATATCTGAACTCCATGCCCAATCTAGAACCTCCTCTGTTAATTGTGCATGATCTTGTCCTGCATAAAGACAGATGGAGAGAATGTGAGCAAGGCATATGCCAGGTGGAGCCATGGATGAGGGATAAGGTTGAGAAGGCAGCCTCTAGAGGAGATGAGGCCAGATGGAGATGTGAGGGTGTGTTTAAGAGTGTGAGTTTTGATGTCTCTTGAGCTGGTAGTGAGTTAGATGCCAGTGAATGTGTGAAGGGCTTGTAAGTGAGTGAGTTGAGATTGATGAGATGGTTCACTTACCCTAGCAGCATGGATGAGATCATTCATCTGTTTTGTGCACTGGATGGCCAACCTCTCGTGTGCAGCATTGGCACTGCCACCCTCTGCCGCTTCCTCCCAAGCCGGAGTGGTGAGACTGCCTCCTGTGGCCAGAGCTGGTGTAGAGGACTTCACAGCGGGCCTCCATGGTGTCCAGAAGGTGTCCCAGGGATGTATCATTGAATCAGGGGCTACAGTCTTCCTGGCTTTTGGGGCCATGTCTTGACTAGAGCAGTCCTGGTCTGCAAGCATTGAGAAGTGCTGCATTTTGAATATGGCGCCCAGCACAAGGAAGCGGCGAGGTAATGGTCTAATGGACCAATCAGAGGCTGCTGCCACTGATCTAATGTGTTTCCCATGACTGCATAATTTATGAGGCAAGAAGGGGACGATATGTCATAAAAACTCAACATTGCAGCCAACTTTTGTCATGCCCACTACCGCACAGTGCAAATCTGGGAAGATTCTGCCCTTTGTTTTTAAATCCCTCTATTGTCCCTCCCCATCTCTGTGACATCTTCCAGTCCTACCATTTCTATCCCCATTCCACACACCTATCATCCCGTCACCCCTGCCAAATTCTCCATTCCTTTGTCTACGACCTGTTGAGTATCCCTTTCTTGATTTGCCGCACACTTGGCTGCTGCATCTTCAGCCACCTTGGTCTCGCTGCCTGGAATTCCCATCTTCCATCTCTTCATGATCTTTAAGACCCTCTTAAACTCATTTGCCAAAGTTATGGTCAACCTTTTAATTTCTCCTTTTCTTGCCAACCATCTTCCTCCTGCCTTTAAATTTCTATGCTTTCTATTTTTATGAAAATTGTCCTGTTTAAAGCTATTCAATATAGAGTAAATATTGACCTGCAGGAATAGTATTTTTATGACTTTGTTGTCTAGTTCTTTGTTTCTCTTCATATTTCTCCACTGCCTTATGATTATATAAAATGTGACTATTTGGTGAGCGAGACTAGTATGGGGTTGTTAATAGTTATTTGGTAGGGCAGAGCTTGAGTATTGCTGATAAAAAAGACATGTTTGAGGTAAGCATGCAGGTGCAGCAGGCGGTAAAGAAGGCAAATGGTATGTTGGCCTTCATAGCCAGAGGATTCGAGTACAGGAACAGGGATGTCTTGCTGCAATTGTACAGGGCCTTGTGAGACCACACCTGGAATATTGTGTGCAGTTTTGGTCTCCTTATCTGAGGAAGGATGTACTTGCTATAGAGGGAGTGCAGCGAAGGTTTACCCGATTGATCCCTGGGATGGCGGGAC
This sequence comes from Carcharodon carcharias, assembly GCF_017639515.1. Lineage (NCBI taxonomy): Eukaryota > Metazoa > Chordata > Chondrichthyes > Lamniformes > Lamnidae > Carcharodon > Carcharodon carcharias. The sequence continues at coordinate 16,418,048 of NC_054492.1, read as the reverse complement.
TGACATATGAGGAGAGATTGAGTCGATTAGGATTATATTTGCTGGAGTTCAGAAGAATGAGGGGGGGATCTCATAGAAGCCTATAAAATTCTAACAGGACTAGACAGAGTAGATGCAGGAAGGATGTTCCTAATGGCTGGGGAGTCCAGAACCAGGGGTCACAGTCTGAGGATATGGGGTAGACCATTTAGGACTGAGATAAGAAGAAATTTCTTCACCCAGAGAGTGGTGAGCCTGTGGAATTCATTACCACAGAAAATAGTTGAGACCAAAGCATTGTATGTTTTCAAGAAGGAGTTAGATATTGCTCTTGGGGTGAAAGGGATCAAAGGATACGGGGAGGAGGCGGGAGCAGGCTATTGAGTTGGATGATCAGTCATGATCATAATGAATGGCAGAGCAGGCTCAAAGGGCTGAATGGCCTACTCCTGCTCCTAGTTTCTATGTTTCTATGCTTTCATTTTGCACTCATCAGGACACCTCGAAGAATACTAATATAAGAGGAAAACAACAATTTATGTGAAGAGAGTGCTGATTGGTTGGCAAGTGGCATTGCCATGTATGGTTGGTGGTGCTTAATTCATTGCCGATTTTAAATTTAGGGAAAGACATGACTAAGAATATAAATACATATATTTAACTGTTCAATGTCACAAAAACATAGGAACAGGAGGAGGCCAATCAATCCCTTGAGCCTGTTCACAATTCTAATAGACCATGGCTGATCTGAATCTCAACTCCATTTATCCATCTTTCTTCCATTTCCCTTGTTACCTTAATCTAACAGTAATTTTCAGTTGCAATCTGGAAAATTTTATTGGCCTAGCACCGACAGCCTTTTTTGGAGGGTGTTCCAACTTTATGTGGAAAAAGTGCTTCCCGATTTTACTCCTAAAAGGTATTGCTCTCACTGTAAGATTAGGTCCCCCTGTGCTGATTTCCCCCACTAGAGAAAATAGTTTTTCTGTACCACCCTCTTGAGTCGCTTTATCAATTTAAAGAGCATGTTTAGATCACCTCTCAACTTCCTAAAATCAAGAAAGTACAAACCAAGCCCATCCTTATAATTTCACCCTTCACAACCCAGATTAATTCTGGTGTGCCATCTCCAAGGACAGTATAGAAGAGAACCTTGATTTCTGCAGGGATAAGAGGCAGACAATATCATACCTACTGCTTGTTACATGCCCAGCCTGATTATCAGCTCCTTCGATGTCAATCAGCTGGGGGAGAAGTTAAAATCGATGCCCTTGTATCTGTAATTCTATAGTCAGTTGTTATATTGCTGCTTGGTCTTCACTAATCTCATGACAATTCCTCAATAATGAAGGACAGAAAAGACAGCCATCGTTTTATTTCCAGTTGTAATTTTAGCATTTCATTTTTAAATTTATGCTCCTAATTTTTTTATTTTATTTTAGGGGTGGTTTCTCTCCCTTACAGTCCAATCTGGGCATGCACAGCACAATGCCAAAATTTACAGATGATACAAAACTTGGCAGTATTGTGAACTGTGAAGAGGATAGTGATAGAGTTCAAGAAAACATGGAATGGGCTGGCACGTGGCAGATGAAATTTAATGCAGAGAAGTGTGAAGTGGTACAATTTGGTCGGAGGAGAGGAAATATAAAATAAAAGGCATAATTCTAAAGGAGATGCAGGAACAGAGAGACCTGGGGTATACGCACAAATCGTTGAAGGTGGCAGGGCAAGATGAGAAAACTGTTTGGCCGGTTATGAGGTGGCAGATGATGTGTGCCAGGCAATCAAATCCGCAAAGGAAACTTGATCCCACTATCACAACAGTTTTGCAATTTGTATTTATTTTGAGATGCGTGCCCTGAATTCAGTCGTAATAAGTCTATCGAGACTCTAGAGATTTTTTACAAAACTAAATTAAACCTTTATTAACAAAAGAAAAGATTTCAAGTGCATATATAGTTCTATAAATAACTATTATAATAATTCCTAAAACTCCTAATTAATCTGGCTTCCAGTTACACCCCACTGAAGGCAATAGTAAAAAAAACAAATTGATTTTAAACAGATCCAGGCATTTCACTACAATACCCTGGACAATGGAATTCAAAATGGCTTTTTCCAATTTCAGTTTCTGTAGACAGCTTGCATAAATACTTTTCACATTTCTGTAGACCTTGTACTTCCTTCCCTGACACATAGCTTCAATCTCCTTTATACATTTTTCTCCCTTTTAATGCAAATTCCATTGTCCCCATATGTCTTTGGGACTTTACCTTTCTTACAATATAAATCATTTCTTGGTGCTAATATTGTCAGCAACATTTGGGAAAAATAAACACACTGCTTGGCCTAGCTTTTCTGGCTAGATATAACATCCTACGATCTCTTTGGAATTCAATTCTAATTTATCTACAAATGCAAATTCTCCTCACCTCACACTCTGAAACTTCAGCCATGTTTCATTATTTAGCATTTCAAATTTAGTTTCTTTTGGTGAGTCAAATCTTCCAGGCCAGCTGTCTCCAACTTAATTAAATCACACACACACACACACACACACACACACACACAGAAACTATCCAAACCCCACTATTGACCTACTTTTACAATAAATCACAATAATATTATGAGAATGATTATACTTTCCTGACAGGCCTTAGCTGGAGTATTGTGTCCAATTCTGAGTACCACACTTTAGGAAGGAGGTAAAGGCTTTAGAGTTCAGAAAAGAATTATGAGAATGGTTCCAGGGATGAACAACTTCAGTTATGTCAGTAGATTGGAGAAATTAAGTTTGTTCTCCTTAGGAAACAGAAGGTTGAGAGGAGGTTCAGCTGTCGTATTCAAAATCATGAGGGGCCTGGACAGAGTAGATAGAGAGAAACTATTCCCATTGGCGGAAGGTAATTGGCACAAAAGCCAACAATGACATAGGAAAAACTTTATTACTCCGGGAATGGTTAGGTTCTAGAATGCACTGTCTGAGACTGTGGTGGAGGCAGATATAATTAATCTCTTCAAAAGGAAATTGGGTAATCTCCTGAAGAGAGGAAATTTGTGGGTCTATAGGAAAGAGTGAGGTAGTAGAACAAACTGAGTTGACCTTGCAGAGAGCCAGCATGGGCATGATGAGCTGAATGGCCTCCTCCTGTGCCATGTGACCATTTTGATTCTATGCAGCATACTCCTCAGAAAACAATTTGTTGCTAATGGGGTTTGCGATCCAGAAAACAAAACCATCAAGCTGCTGGGTTTTAGCACTTGTCAATGAGTTTGGAAAATGTTGCCAGACTCTTAATCTTGTTCACAAACTGGCCTTGATTAATTGTTTGCAATACTATACTCTGATAACTAAGTTTGACATCAAAGAAGATAGCAAAGTACAATGTTAAGAATTATCAATAGCACATTGCATTTTTATAGCACCTGCAACATGATAAGACACCCAAGGGTGCTTCACAGGAACGTTAACAAACACAATTTGACAATGAGCCACATAAGGAGATATTAGGGCATTTGGCCAAAAGTTCGATCAATGAGCTAGGTTTTAATGAGTGTCTTTAAGGAAGCAAAAGAGATTGAGATGTGAAGAGGTTTAGGAAGGGAATTTCAGAGAATCAAGGCAGTGTGACTTACTTGCCAGTGCAACTATTCGACCAGGAGGTACACTTGCAATTCACATCGGAAGTGACAATTATGAAAATAATGAGGGTGTGCTTTACAGATATATAAGAATTTTTTTGGTATTCTCCTACAACTGAATTAGTCAGTGCCGGCATATGTATTGCTTGTGGTATTTAGTAAGATACAAACAAAACATCAGATTCCTCATTAGTATTGGTACTCTGGTATCCTGCAGCTACAGAAGAGTTGGGTAAAACATGGCAAACACCAGAAACAATCCTTTTTATGCTTTCACAGGATGTGGGCATTGCTGGTGGTGAGCCATGTTTTTGAACCGCTGCAGTTCAGGTGCAAATACACCCACAGTGCTGTTCGGTAGGAAGTTCCAGGATTTTGACCCCAAGACAATGAACGAGCAGCGATGTAGCTCCAAGTCAGGATGGTGTGTGGTTTGGAGGGGAACTTGCAGGTGGTGGTGTTTCCATGCATCTGCTACCGTTGTCATTCCAGGTGGTAGAGATCATGGGTTTGAAAGGTCCTGTTGAAGCAGCCTTGGTGCAGTGCATCTTGGCATATCATGTCTGATGATGGCAGATTAGAGATGTAGTAGCAACAGCATTACATTGGCTTGAAAAGGAAAATCCTCATTTCAGGAACTCTAACCCTCCATAAGGAAAGGGCTACTCTAAAAAGATGTTGCCATTTTGTAATGCTTTTACTTATTTAACTAATTCCTTTCTTGTGCTGCAGGAGAAGTAGCAGTGATGCATAAGTATGCTGAGGGCAAGCTTTCATGAAAATATAGTACACAGGACTTTGCGTTCCACCATGGAACCTTGCATGTAACATTATAGCAAAGAGTAATATTTGTACAATTAATATTTGTATATTTATGCATTTTTCAGTATGTTATGTTGCTGGATTACTTTGCCAAGACAACTGAGTTCAAACCTCCAGACGTGCTGAAGCCATACAGTGTTGGTCAGGATGCATCTGGAGCATTGAGTTCTGGTCAAAGTGACATAAGGGAGTCATCCAGCGCCAGAGACTCTGCAGAGGAGAGCATGATACTGATCCCATTTAGGTACCTCAAACGGCTACACAAGACAATTTTTTGGAATTGAGTATCTCAGAATGATACTTTTGAAGATGGTAATTAGAAGAGGAAAGAAAAAAGAAAGGCATGCATTTATATAGCACCTTTCGCTACCATGGCATGTCAGTAAAGCACTTCACAGACAATCTTTGAAATGTAGCCACTGTTGAAATGTGAAAAACATAGTCAATTTGTTCTCAGCAAAGTCTCCTGAACAGCATAGTCATAAACAGATATTCTGTTTTAGGGATGATATTTGAAGGATCAAAATTGACCAGGACACTGCTCCAAATACTGCTTCCTTTTATTTCTAACCCCAATATGCCTCTTCCATCACAATCCACCATTTCCTACCTCCAGTTGGTCAACACATTATGCACCAGCAATTGAATGAGCGTATTCCAATTCTAACCTTGGACCAACATTAATCAGGTCCCATGCCGATGTCAAAGCCTTTGGGTGACCACTGCATAAACCAATGGCCCCAACAATGCTCCAAATTATAATGATTATAACAAAAATCCCTTCCAGGCCAACGAAATTTTAAAAACCCTCTAAACTTGACAAACCTCTTCATGCCAACTTCTGGCTTAAAGTGGTGGGAGTGCCATGCATGATTTTGGTCAATAAGTGTACTGTGATCCCTCTGCTGTCTTAAAATAAATGACATCCTCAGAAGAATTTCCTCTTTCCTTCACTTCCCTTGCGCAAATTTGAACATGTATTTGTCGATCTTTGCAATGGTTTAATCTTCTCCCCCTTTGAAATTCTTCTGCCATTGGTCACAAATATAGGCTCCAACACTGATAGTGGCATCTACCCACCATCTTCCTAGTGGTGTATAATTAAGAAGCTGCGCCCAGGAGTGCTGTAAAAGTAAAGACGGAGGAAAGACCAGGAGGCTAGCAGGCCAAATGAGAGTGCCGCAGTGATGTCTTGCTGGTAGGCCCAACAAGAGAGCTGGGTGCTGCTCAGGCAGGCAAGGAACCACAAAGGTGCCTCAAGGTGGAGGCCTCCTCTGGAAAATTATGACATTTTTAAAAATCAGCATGGCCACAGCTGCCAAACCTTGAACATGGAAAGGAAACTCCTCCACTGGATGACCCGTGGATACGGCTGTGGCCTTCTGACCTTCACTGATCCAGGTGGATTTGCGGTGGGGGGGAGTGAGGATTAAAGGAGGCTTCGAAGCTCCCCACTTCTGCAGCCCCTGCCACCTGGAGGTTGCCTCCAGACACTTGCTTGCCTTCTGTCTCAGTCGGAGACTTGTCTGCCAGTGGTAAGATTCCAGCAGTAAGATCTCACTGGCTTCACCAATTTGCCCCTAAGTGGCCCATAATTGCTTAGAATCAGCTGCTGCCGCTGCCATGTAGGTAGCTGATGCTGGCATAAACCCGCACAGAGGTGGGAAAGTGTGGGATCAAAGAGATGATGTGTTAATTTCCAAGTTCCTTCCCTTTCCTGTCTCCTATCTTGCCAACAAGGGGGCCGGGAAAATTCCTCCCATTGAATCATCAATCCATTTTACATCGCATCCATTTTTTATTTGCATCGCTTTATATGGAGAACAAAATTAGGTGCAAATCAGGCTCTCGATTTGCCATAAACCTGATTTATCCGACTGTCAGTGACCAATTTCACTCTCTGAATACCTGCAAGCCCACAAGATTATTTACTTTTTTAAAAAAATAGCACAAGGTGAACAGTTTTTGCAGTGAATCTCAAACACAAAGTAGAATAAATCATAATGATCGATAGCTGTTTACTTTTGGTTAATGGTACTTGGCCATCACTGATCAAAGATCGAGATTCCATCCTGAAACAACAATGACTGTGTCAGGTAAATTCATCCTTTAGCTCTGGATTTATCTCTTGAACACCCGCAGCATGGTGGTCAGAGCAATTATCAAGTTATCTTGTCAACAGAATACTGGTACTTCCTTTTAGTGAACTATATCACAGGTATTTTGATTGGATTGATGCACTGTAGCACATTTTGGTTACAAATCCCTTTGTTGAATGGAAGAATATAAGGAAATAATTGTGTAAAAAGATGCATCAATAGCTACACACGGGAACAAGAGTTGTCTATTCAGCCCCTTTCATTCGTTCTACCATTCCATTAGATCCTGATGATTTGTACCTCAACTCCATTTACCACCTGTATTTCATATCCTTTGATACCCTGACACAATAATATCCTATGGAACAAAAACAGAATTACCTGGAAAAACTCAGCAGGTCTGGCAGCATCGGCGGAGAAGAAAAGAGTTGATGTTTCGAGTCCCCATGACCCTTCGACAGAACTAGGTGAATCCCAGGAAGGGTTGAAATATAAGCTGGTTTAGGTGTGGGGGGAGGGGGGGGTTGGTGGGGGAGAAGTGGAGGGGGGTGGTGTGGTTGTAGGCAAAAGCAGTGATAGAAGCAGATCATCAAAAGATGTCACAGACGGCAGAACAAAAGAACATATAGGTGTCGAAGTTGGTGATATTATCTAAACGAATGTGCTAATTAAGAATGGATGGTAGGGCACTCAAGGTATAGCTCTAGTGAGGTTGGGGGGAGCATAAAAGATTTAAAAATATTTTAAAATAATGGAAATAGGAGGGAAAAAGAAAAATCTATATAATTTATTGGAAAAAAACAAAAGGAAGGGGGAAGAAACAGAAGGGGGGTGGGGATGGAGGAGGGAGGTCAAGACCTAAAGTTGTTGAATTCAATATTCAGTCCGGAAGGCTGTAAAGTGCCTAGTCGGAAGATGAGGTGTTGTTCCTCCAGTTTGCGTTGGGCTTCACTGGAACAATGTAGCAAGCCAAGGACATACATGTGGGCAAGAAAGCAGGGTGGAGTGTTGAAATGGCAAGCGACAGGGAGGTTTGGGTCATTCTTGCGGACAGACTGCAGGTGTTCTGCAAAGCGGTGGACCACCGTGGACCACCCACGGTTGTTGACAGGGCCCTCAACCGTGTCCAGCCCATCTCCTGCGCATCTGCCCTCACGCCTTCTCCTCCCTCCCAGAAACATGATAGGGTCCCCCTTGTCCTCACTTATCACCCCACCAGCCTCCGCATTCAAAGGATCATCCTCCGCCATTTCCGCCAACTCCAGCATGATGCCACTACCAAACACATCTTCCCTTCACCCCCACTGTCGGCATTCCGTAGGGATCGTTCCCTCCGGGACACCTTGGTTTACTCCTCCATCACCCCCTACTCCCCAACCCCCACCTATGGCACCACCCCCTGCCCACGCAAAAGATGTAACACCTGCCCCTTCACTTCCTCTCTCCTCACCGTCCAAGAGCCCAAACACTCCTTTCAAGTGAAGCAACATTTCACTTGCATTTCCCCCAACTTAGTCTACTGCACTCGTTGCTCCCAATGCGGTCTCCTCTACATTGGAGAGACCAAACGTAAACTGGGCGACCGCATTGCAGAACACCTGCGGTCTGTCCGCAAGAAAGACCCAAACCTCCCTGTCGCTTGCCATTTCAACACGCCACCTTGCTCTCTTGCCCATGTCTGTCCTGGGATTGCTGCATTGTTCCAGTGAAGCCCAACGCAAACTGGAGGAACAACACTTCATCTTCCGACTAGGCACTTTACAGCCTTCCGGACTGAATATTGAATTCAACAACTTTAGGTCTTGACCTCCCTCCTCCATCCCCACCCCCCTTCTGTTTCTTCCCCCTTCCTTTTGTTTTTTTCCAATAAATTATATAGATTTTTCTTTTTCCCTCCTATTTCCATTATTTTAAAATATTTTTAAATCTTTTATGCTTCCCCCACCCCCACTAGAGCTATACCTTGAGTGCCCTACCATCCATTCTTAATTAGCACATTCGTTTAGATAATATCACCAATTTTGACACCTATATGTTCTTTTGTTCTGCCGTCTGTGACATCTTTTGATGATCTGCTTCTATCACTGCTTTTGCCTACAACCACACCACCCCCCTCCACTTCTCCCCCACCCCCGCACCCCCACCACCCTAAACCAGCTTATATTTCAACCCTTCCTGGGATTCACCTAGTTCTGTCGAAGGGTCATGAGGACTCGAAACGTCAACTCTTTTCTTCTCCGCCGATGCTGCCAGACCTGCTGAGTTTTTCCAGGTAATTCTGTTTTTGTTTTGGATTTCCAGCATCCGCAGTTTTTTGTTTTTAATATCCTATGGATCCTTATCTTGAAAATTCCAATTTGTGTCTAGCAAAGCCAGTCTTTTGGGGTGACAATTCCAGATTTCTACTATACTTTGTGGGGCGATAAAGTGTTTTCTGATCTCACTCCTGCTCCCCATGATTCTGGATTTCCCAATCAGAGGCAACAGTTTTGCTGTATCTACCTTACAGATTCCTTCATTTTGAAGACCTCAATCAGATCCCCTCTAAGCACCAATGTATGCTGCCTGACCTCAAAATGTAACCCTAAATTCTGTTGAACGTATGCTGCTCTTTCTCCAGGGCCATATATGTACACTGTTTCTCACCTATTGTAGTTGTTAACTGGAATTTGACAAGGATGGTTTGCTATTTTAAAGTGACAAAGAAAGTGGAAAGAAAACCAAAGTACGCTGTGAATGGTTATGTCTCCTGCCAGGATATTAAGATGTTAGTGAAACACAACCTGCTGGAAAATACGTAAATATGCAAGTATGTATTGTATGTATATATTATGTGTGTGTGTGTATACATACATGTATATATATGTGTATATATATTATATATATATAATATATTAATATGTATATATGGTGTATATATATCTTTCCTGACCCTTATCCTCCTGACAGACATTTGGAACTGATTAACATGATATTGCTCTGTGTCAGATCACATTGCAACCTTTGATATACTATTAAACTGACTGAATAACTACCCATTATCCTGAATGTTGTATTTGCATTGCCCATGGAGCTAGGCAAGTCGATTCTTTTTTCCATAAGAACTACAATCGAAACAGTCAAACTGCATAGACTATGAAATACTTTGACCCTAAGCAATTTCCTTCAGATGAAAACAATGTGAACCTGAGCCAAAGAGGCCTTCTAATAATTGGAAGAAACATCTTGAATTGATAATAATGAAGTATATCTAATAATTTGATAATAACTTGCATTTATGTAGTGCCTTTAACCTAGCCATTCATCCTAAGGTGCTTCACGAGAACATTATCAATCAAAATTTGACATCAAGCTGCAGATGGAGGTATAAGAAGAGATGACCAAAGCATGTCAAAGAGGTAAGCTTTAACAGCTTTTGAAAGGAAGAACACTCGCAGAGATTGACGGAGAGAATTCCAAAAGTTAGGGCCAAGGCAGCTAAAAGCATGGTAGCCAATAGTGAAGTGAGTAAAATCAGTACAAGATACAGAGTTGGAGGTGCACAGAGACCTCAAATGTTTGCCAGGCTGGAAGAGGTTACAGAGATAAAGAGGGGGTGAGGCCATGGAGGGATTGGATAACAAGGCTGAGAATTTTAAAATTGAGCCATTGCTAGGCTGGGAGTCAATGTAGGTCAGCAAGTACCGTGGTAATGGGTCTATGGGACTTGTTGCAAGTTGAGAAATGGGCAGCAGAATTTTGGATGAACAAAAATTTATGGAGGGCAGAAAAATGAGATGCCGGCCAGGTGATCATTAAAATAGACAAGCCTAGAGGTAACAAAGGCATGGAAAGGTTTCAGAAACAGAGAAGCTGAGACAAGGTTAGGCTCAACTGATGTTTTGGAGGTACAGGTAGGCAGGATTTGTGATGGAATGGATAAATGGTCAGGAGCTCAGCTTGGGGTCAAATACAACAGTAAGGTTGCAAATGGTATGGCTCACATTCAGACAGGCAGCAGGGAGAGAAAGAGAAACAATGGCCAAGGAATGGAATTTATGGAAGGGGCCAAAAGCTTTGGTCTTCTCAATATTTAATTGGAGGAAACATCTGCTCATTCATTACTGAATGTTGGACCAGCAGTGTGAAAAATCAGACAGAATGGAGGGTTTGAGAGAGTGTTAGTGAGATAGAGCTGAGTGTCGTCAACCTAATGTGGGATATGAGATTGTGTTTTCCAATGATGTCACTGAGGGACGGCATGCATATGAGAACTAGAAAGAGGTCAAGGATAGGTCCTTACGGAGCTCCAGATACAACAATGGAGCAATGGGAAGAGAAACTGTTACAGGTGATTGGCTATGATTCAATAGGTAAGAATGGAGCCTGGCAAAGGCAGTTTGACTCAGTTGGATGAATGAAGTGGGACATGGGATGAGGATAGTGTGGTGAACCAAGTTGAAGCCTGGAGATAAACTGAGAAATGCATTCATATTTATATATGTGATGCTTAATTCCTCATTGATCAACAAGTAATCAATATGTCGTACAGCTACTTATTTTTTGAGCTCTTTAGATTAAAACAAATTTATTTGTTTTAAACAAGGTATATACTACATGATGAACAAACTGTGTTTAAAAGACCTTCCTACATCACGTGCTTTCCAGGTACAATTTTCGTAATTAGGGTTTAGCTACGATACAAATGAAAAATCCTAAATAAGTTATTATTTTACTGTGGAAAATCTGGAATTTGTTCAAAGGGAGAAGATATTTCAGCAGAAATGGCCATTTTATTTTTCCAAAAAAATTATGTGTTCTATTATTATACAATATCATCTGATACCTACTATACTGTTTTTACAGTCTCATCAATTAAAATTAATTGCTTTAAAGTTATACCTCATAGATATTTACTTAAAAGAATGCAAAACACATGCCTGTGGCTTGTAAGCACAAAATAAGGTTTTTATTAAAATCAGACATGCCAGACTGCCTAGCCAACTGCTTTCAACAGCAAATCAGACCTGCAGTGAAATAGTGCTAGCACTAATAAGTGTAAAGACAAACTAGGCCCCTTCTATGCAGGCAAAGTTTGGAAATGCACCGCATCAGCAAAACTGGGATTGGATTGTTGAAAGATTTTGGAACAGCTTAAAGCTGAAGCTCTCAAGAATATGCATGCCCAATTAAACTGTGTGTAAATGTACGCAACATTCCTTTTAAGATGTAGACGAAAAGTGAAAGTGGAACTGGTTCATCGTGCCAAAATCAACTAGATTGTTTAAAGTTCTCGTTGGATAATGCCGTTTTTAAGAGTCCATTGTATCAATGGGACTAAATTATGCAATAAAACTATTTGTAATTGCAGTGAAAGTGATGATATTAAAAACAAGGTAAGATAACGGGGGAATTTTATGGAGGCAACAGGGTCTCAGCCACCGGAGAGCCAGCGAGAGAGCTGGGTTGCCTCCTTTGAGGAAGGCACATCGAATTATGAGCCTATCAGGCAACTAACAGGCCACAGGATCAACCCCCGGGGGTGAGATGTCCCACCCACTAAGAGCTGCCAGCCAATCAGAGGCCAGCAGCTCTTTTGCTTTGGAGTGCCACCAGGGAGGAGGTGTCTATAGCAGGAAATGCACCCGCCACAGGTTCAGGATTGTGGAGCAATCCAGACCAGAGGTAAGAGTGATGGTGGAATGGGTTTCATGGGGTTGGGGTCACAGGGGAGGGGGTTATAGGGGAGTCAGCAGCAAAAACATCAGGCATGGTTCCCAGCAGGCCCCTATCTTGATACCAGGTCCCTTGATCAGGCAAAGAGTTCCTTTGAACGAGGGGCCCTCCCTACCTCCGCCCTCCCCCCCAGGAGACCGCAAACAACTGGCACAAGTTTGCAACTTGTGCTCCCCATGTGGCGACAGACCTACCCACTTCTGGGCTAATACCCATGATGGTGGGATCAGGCCCTGAATTTGGCATTAATTGCCCCGTAAGGGTCTCAATTGGCACCAGGGTGGAAAGGCTGTCCATGAGCCTTCCTGCCATGGACTTAATCAGGGTAGAGGTGGGAAGGCGGCAGTGTCCCAATCTGCCACCATCCTGCCCAATTAAATGCCCTCTCTGCCCCCAAACCCATCTCATGGGAGAGCATAAAATATGGCCAAATGAATCATTTGAGAGTACCTGACTTGGTCTAAGCTTAGAATCCTTGGTAAATTGAATTGTTCCAGTCAGTAGCACTCTCTTTTCTGTGTTAGAAGTCTTAGTATTGAGCTCCATACCTGGTATGAATGCATAATCTAGGTTCACACTTCAGTGCAGGAGTGAGAGTGTAGTACATTGTTGGACGCATCATCTTTTAGATGAGGGATTAAATTGCCACCAGATCTATCTTTGTGAAGGTGGATCTGAAGAGTTACCATTACTTGAAGAAGTGAAGAAAGCCAGTTTTCCTTACCCTGCCCAGCATTTCTTCCTCAACCAACCCTAACAAAAAAAAATATTAACTAGTCATTTGTATTGTCGTTGGTGGACCCTTCCCACCATTCTCCACATCTCACCCCATGACAACCTTACCCTTATGGCTTTCTCCTTACAGCTACCCAGGAAGTGCAACGTGGCCAACAGTGAAGGAGCAGCAAGATGACAGTGCGGATGAGGATGTACCATCACTCGATTCCACACTCGTAGCCATCATGCCAGATATAGAAGCTGTGCATAACTTAGAGGATCGCACAGAGGTGAGGTCTGCATGGGGTGAATCACAGGGCATGAGTGGCAATGACAGGACAAGGAACAGGATAACATAGTTCTGTCGAAGGGTCATGAGGACTCGAAACGTCAACTCTTTTCTTCTCCGCCGATGCTGCCAGACCTGCTGTGTTTTTCCTGGTATTTCTGTTTTTGTTTTGGATTTCCAGCATCCGCAGTTTTTTTGTTTTTATAACATAGATGCCACCTGCCAAAGGGAGATGCCGCACACGTGTTTCAAGGCAGCGACCTCAGACGAAGATGTTGATGGTGCAACTGACAGATAAACGATGACAGGTATGCACGACAAAGCTTGACGCATTGACAGACCTGCCAGAAGGCCTGCAGTCAATGTCAAGGAGCTTAGGGGAGTCTGGCACCAACTTAACAAAGGTCTTTGCCCGGAGTTTGGAGCCCATCTTTTACAGCACGGAAGTGCTGGCCGACTCTGTTTGCCCACTCGTGGACCCAGCCAAGATGCAGTATTTGATAGCTGTGTTGAGCTTCCATTGCTGCACAAGCAGCTGCCACCTAAAGTCTGACTTCTGCAGTGGAAGCCTTTTGGGCTTGTGATTACTGGTATCACACCTGGATGAACTTTTCATGAATAGCTGGTCAGAAAAGGGCTGTCTAGGTTTCCTCCTGCCCATCATGCTTCTGCTCCTGTTACTCACTGTGTATTGGTGTCAAGGGCTGTCCTCTCATCGTGTCAAAATTGTGCAGCAGATCAACACGAGTTTTGACGTCCACTCTGCTGAGCACTGCAGGGCTCCTCCAGAATGGCCCAAGCATCGAGTCATTGTTTCAGCAAGTCAATGGTCTACTCGATCAAAGTTCATATGACAGATTGGCTTTCACTGTATGGGTGCTGCGCACATGTGTATGAGTTACATACTTGAATCATCAGCCACATGGTCCGCAGATCGATCTTGTCACCCCATAGCCACCCTTTGGATTGCTATGGTGGCTCAAATGATGCTGGGACAGAGGACTGCTGCAAAATGAAGACCTTGTTGTCAGGATACTGACCATTGTCCTATACAATTCTCTGCCACAGTCACATGCCAACTGGACTTTGAGGGAAAGGAATCCTTTTCAGTTCAAATATATGACAGAGTTGACATGTGGTGTCCACAAGAGATGTGTGTGCAGTCCATGACACCCTGCAATATGTGGAAGCCTGCATTCCTAGCAAAGCCACATGCATCACTTTGCCTGCCCCTTCCTGGCAAGACAGAATGAAATGTTGTTAGCTCTTGTTGAGTAACAAGCCTTGGTGTGGCACACAGGCACACAGGCAGCAGCTTGGAAGGAGGCAGATGCAGAAAATTTCATTACTACAACCAATGGCAATGCAGTCCATGCCCTGCTCTGAGGTTGCAGTAACAGACATATTTTGGTGAGGGTGTCCTTATTGAAGTGCAGACATCTCACACACTGTTACTCGCTAAGGTCATGTAGGAGAATTACTCCCTGAACTCTCAGTGCAAATAGGGCTTCTGCTGTGATCCCCTCTTCTACTCCTCCTCCATCTCCTCCCTCTTCTAGCATCCTGTCTTGCTTAATGTGATGACTGTTCATTCTCTAAGCTATCCTATATTCCAAGAGGAATGTCTACTACTGCACCCATGTATTCATGGGATATAAAAAGCGGGGATGTTTTGCTACAGATGTACAGGGCGTTGGTGAGACCACACCAAACGTAGAATATTGCGCTCATCGGCTGGGCGTGTGCCTGAGCTGAATGAGTGTAAAATAATGCGCAATGAAGCCAGGCAAGCATCCCACCGTCATCGCACACTCACACGATATTTTGGTCGGTGGGTGCACGTGGGAGGCAGCAGCAAGCCCGCCGACAATTAAGCCGCCTATTAAGGCCCTTAATGAACTAATTAAAATAAATTTTTCGCTGCCCATTTGGGGGGCGGGCAAATCGGCCAGGCGGCCTTTGGATTTTTTGCGAAACCTCATCCACAGTCGGGACGAGGTTTCGATCCGTGAATGTAAAAAAATTTTAAAATTCCAGACTCATTTCTAACATGTCACTGCTCATATGACAGAGCCACAGGAGGGGACGTGTTTTTAACATTTTTAAATTCTTTTTATTTTAAAAGGCTTTAGCTCCCTGAAGCAGCTCTGTGCCTCAGGGAGCTTTTACTGCGCTAACCCGTGTGCGTGCGTCTGCTCCCGCTCTAGCCCTCCCCCCGCCCTCACATCCCTGCTGTGCTGAGTGCTGGTTGGCCGTTAATTGGCCAGCCATCGTGAAATTGCGGTTGGGGGCTGATCACGGGCAGGAAATCCTAGCCCTAGAGCACTGTGTACAGTTTTGGCTTGGCTTTCTTATTTAAGAAAGTATATAAATGCATTAAAAAAAGTTTAGAGAAGGTTAACTCGATTGATACCTGGGATGGGGGCTTATCTTATGGGGAAAGGTTGGACAGGCTGGGCCTGTACCCATTGGAGATGAGAAGATTGAGAGACGATCTTATTGAAATATACAAGATCCTGAGGGGACTTGACAGGGTGGATACTGAAAAGATGTTTCCCCATGTGGGAGAGACTAGAACTAGGGGACGCAGTTTAAAAATAAGGGGTCTCCCATTTTAAGACGGAGATGAGAAGGATCTTTTTTCTAGCAGCAGGGTCAATGAATATTTTTAAGGTAGAGTTAGATAGATTTGAGGGGCTGAATGGCCTACTTCTGCTCCTGATTCGTATGTTTGTGTGGGAGCAACGGCTTTGTGCAGCCTTGAAGTCAGCAGAAACTTCTTTAATACATGCCACACCATTCCCTGTGGACTTTTGCAACTTGAAGCAACTATACAAACCACCAAACCCTCGTAGAATCATAGCGACAGCCAGAAGAATTCAATCAGCAACTATTCTGTAAGTAGTTGATGATCCCTTTAAATGTTGCTAGTGGGGGTAGGGCTCCTTACTGCTGCTGAGCACGTGTTCAGCTGTGTGAGGTTAAGAGATGGCCTTAGCTGGAGTATTGAGTTCCAAAAGGCAATGCTGGCATCTAACCAATGTTGCAAGCAGATTGACATCATCATCTTCCTAATCTGCTTACTTCTAGTGGACATTCACTGCATGCACATTAATTGGCTTCACCAATATGGCATCTGACATGTTTCACCCCGGAAGCATTCATTCACACTATGGATGTCATCTTTAAACCCTAATTTGCAAAAAAAAACCCTGCACAATTGACTCCAATTTCTTGTCGCAAGTGTTCTATGTCCCAAGTTTATGTCTTCAATGTTTTTCTTTACAGAGAGCCCCTCCCTTTCAAAAGGCATCTGCATAGCATCATTTAAATCCACACTGGAACATAGGCCACATTGAGGATAAGCTGCAATGATGGAGAATCTCTGGTGCTGGAATTGGTGAATAATTGCTATTATTGCTCCCTGTTCCTGTGGAGCAATTGTTGCCACTGTCAGGTTGTAAAGTGCACTTGAGACACTATGGATTACAAAATGGAAGGATATTAAGGCCTCGCCTAATGGCTATGTGAGTAAAAGGACATTATGACTTTAGTAATAAGTTTTTACCTTGGTACAGTTTATTTTGTGTTATTGGGGCGGAGTGGGTAGTGTATGTCTCTAATATTTCATGTTGTCTATAAAGTTCTTTGCCGATTTGTCAAAATAGTGCAAACATCATGCTAAACATTGTATCAGAACATATTATAATGTAGATTTGGCTGCACAACTCTGAAATATGTATTTTGTCAACATAAGAAGAACTAAGAATTTAGCAACGATAAGATACGCACTATTCTCCAGAGAAGGACAAAATGATTTGATTTTGCTTTCTGAAAGTGTTTAATCGGGTCTCTTACATAACACTCACATGCAAAATCAACAGAGACTTTAAAGTTAGTTAACTCCCTCACATATTTCCAGATTCTGTTTTTTGAAATCTTATCCTTTGGGAGTAATTTATCAAGTTTATTAGCAAAATAAATAGAGTATCAACACAATATTGAAATACTGCCAGTAAATGCAGTAGACAAATTGACCAGGGTGAACAGGAGAAGATCAGTTTTTATTGTGTCAGATGAATGGTGAATAGCAATCGAACACAGGTCAATATGTCATATCACACACTCCTATCTGACATTTTGATTTGTGGTTTTCTAACACTGTGTCACTTAACTTCGTCAAGTGTCATGTTGTTTACAATTTTGAAGATCATGGGAGAGAAGCATTTTAAACAACCAGGATAATCTTACCAAGATTAGATCATTGACAACTTCACTAGAAAATTCCTAGAAAATCCCTTCTAAAAATAATGCCTGTATATATTCTCATTTCAATAGCTATTTTGAAGATGTTTTAGTCAGAACTGTACATTAAATAGCAGTTCAACTTTCTGTAGTACTTATATAACACCTTTAATGTAGAAACTCTCCAAAGTTGCTTTGAAACAAAAAGGAGGCAAGTAGATGAAAACAGTTAGATAAAATATAGTATAAAAACAGAAAATGCTGGAAAAACTCAGCAGATCTGGCAGCATCTGTGGAGAGAGAAACAGCTAATGTTTCAAGTCCATATGACTCTTCTTTAGAGCTCTTCTGACTATAATCTTACAATTTTTTAAAATATAAGGTCAATTTTTTACTGAGGTAAACAGGTCATCTTGGACCTGGATGAGGCAAACAATTCTGCATTTCTTAACAAATCAGATTGAAGGATTGTGTAATTAGCAGTTCAAGATCAAAAAAAAAGTCAAAATTAAAGTAGGTGAACTCAAGGCCAAATCAGGTTCAGAAAGAGAAATAAAGAAAAGGAAAGAAATATTGGATGAAGCGAGAGAAAAGAGAAAGAAAAAGTAAAAAAAAAATTGACACTTTTAAAATCTCCAACAATAACTAAAACCTGAATGAATGAGACTCCTCCTTTGTAATAGTCCATTTTCAGTGCCAGTAAGGTTGACCTGCAGTAATTAATCCTTATCAAATCACTAACAGGGTACTTAGATTAGAATGGACATGGCTTAACTTCCTGTGGTAAGTTTAGTTCATATCTACCCGCAAATACAGCAGCTTCATGACATTCGTTGCATGTCACTGGTGAGGCAATCGGCAAGATACAGTTTTTGAGAAGCTGATGACAGAACAGTGCAAGTTGGATGCCATCTTTTGGATGTTTGAGTTTAACCAGGCATCTATCCCTCATCTGAAATTGCTGTGCCATTTGCACATAATGAAGGTGAGTGATGTTCGCTTCAGTGTTAGGAAAATCAGGATCATGTATTTGTACTTGGGATATGGGAAACACTAACAAGGGATTGTTTATTGGCTGTCCCTGCTTACCTTGAGGGCAATATGAGTCAACAATATAGTGTGGGCTGGTGTTACATGTAGGCCACTCCCCAAGGGGCATTTACAACCTTGTCGGGATCTTATATCATGAGAACAGCTTTTATGATTATTTTTCTGGTACCCGGCCATAATTTCCAATTTTATGGGATTATGAACTCACAGCCTCTGGGTTACTAACCCAGTACCATGACGTTGAGGCTGCCACACCCTGGGTCATATTTGGAAACTAATAGCAGATGCTGAAGGTTTCTGGCTGGTTATTTTTTTCCCATAATATTGATTTGATTTTTCCCTATATTCCCCACCCTTCTTTACCTTTTCCATGCCAATTATTGTTTTCCATCTAAGAGAGCAGAAAAATAACTTGTTGCCAGATTTCTCATTGATGCTGCTAGTCCAAGTTAAACAAATCTATTATTATAGTGAAGATCAGCCAAGTGTCAGAGATGAATACTATCAAATTTACTGGGGATTTGAAATGTGCATTAGAATCCCAGAAGTTTTGGATTATCTAATGGAACAACTTTCATTTATCTAGCACCTGTAACAATGTAAGAACATTCAAAGGTGCTTCGCAGGGTTTTTATCAGATAAATTTGATGCCAAGTTACATTATGAGAGATTAGGACAATTTAGTCAGAGGTAGGTTTTTTGGAGTGATTTAAAAGAGGGTTGATGCAGAGGGTTAGAGAGGGAATCCCAGAACATGAGGCCTAGATGGATTTTTAAATTAAATTCATTCATTGTGTGCATTAGCTAGATGGCTAGAGAATGATGAAGAATGACATTGATAGTGTACTGACTGTGGTAGTTCATGAAGGCCTGCCTTCTCACCTTGCCTTGTACTTGAGTGGTGCCCCATAATCTATATATGACCAATTGTCTCTCTCTCTCTCTCTAATGGAGAGAGATGCCTATGGTCCTTTGTGGACTATGGCTAATTACCAAAATTACCAGTGTAGGCAAAGCTGAATGAAGCAACACTTATTGCAGTTACCCTTGAGAATGTGTTGGTGAGGTACCTTCTTGAACCACTGCGGTCCATGTGGCGAAGCTATAGGGTACAGTAGTACAGTGATTATGTTATTAGACTGGATATGAGTTCAAATCCCACCATGGCAGCTGTGGAACTGAAGCTAAGTTAATTAAATAAATCTGAAATAAAAAGCTAATAACTGTAATGGTGACCATGAAACTACAGGATTAAGGAAAAGCCCATGTAGTTCACTAATGTCCTTTAGGGAAAGAAATTTGGCGTTCTTACCCGACCTGATCTATATGTGACTCCAGGCCCACAGCAATGTGGCTAACTCTTAATGGCTCTCTGAAATGGCCTAGCAAGCATTCAGTTGTATTCAAGGAGATGTACCGCCATCGCCTTTCCAAAGGTGGCCTTGCCAGTGATACCCACATCCCATAAATGAATGAAAAATAGTATTCCCACTGTACTATTAGGGAGGAAGTTGCCAGGATTTTGGTTCAGCAACAATAAAGGAATATATATTCCCAAGTCAGGCTGGGAACTTGCAGGTTGTGATGTTCCCACACACCTGCTGTCCTTGTCCTAGGTGATGACGCTTGAGGCTTGAGAGTTGTTGTGGAAGGAACTGTGGTGAGTTGCTGCCATGAATCTGTAGATGGTATACACTGCAGGGGTGATGGAGGAAAGGAATGTTTAAGTGTTCGACTGGGTGCCAATTAAGTGACTGCTTTGGCCAGGATGGTGTCAAACTTCTTGACTGTTAGAGCTGTACTCATCCAGGAAGCAGAGATTACTCAAACCCCTGCCTTGTGCCTTGTAGATGGTGGACAGGCTTTGGGAAGTCACTTACCTCAGAAGATCCAATCTCTGAACTGTTCTTGTAGCCAATGCATTTCTGTGGCTGGTCCAGTTAAATTTTTGGTCAAAGATGGCTCACCCACTCCTGCAAGGTATTAATGGTCTCTATGATAATCATGTTGTTGAATTTCACTTGGTGGTGGCTAGACTCTCTCTTGTTGGAGATGGTCATTACCTGGCATTTGTGTGGTACAAATGTTACTCACCACTTATCAGCCAAAGCCTGAAATTGTCCAGATCTTGCTGCACATTGCCATGGACTGCTTCATTATTTGAGAGTTCTGAATGGACCTGAGCACTAAGCAATCATCAGTGAACATCCCCACTCCTGGCTGTATGATGGAGAAGAGGTTATTGATGAAGCAGCTGAAGACAGTTAGACCTAGGTCACTGAGGAATTGTAGCAACAACCTGAGGCTGAAATGATTGGGCTAAAATAACCACAATTAACTTCCTCTCTGCTAGCTATAACTGCGATCATTGGAGAGTTTTCCTCCTGATTCCCATTGATTGTGATTTTACTGGCCCTCCTTTATGTCACATCTGGTGGAATGCTGCCTTGATATCAAGGGGAGTCACCTCGGCTCACGTATGGAATTCAGCTCTTTTGTCCATGTCTAGCTCAAGGTTGTAATGAGACCTGGGACCGAATGTTCATGGCAGAATCAAAACTGAGCATTGGTCATTCCTACCTTTGCTCTCATGGATACACATATCTGCAACAGGTAGATTAATGAGGTTGACTTCAAGTAAGTTTTCCATTGGATTGGTTCCCCCACCACCTGCTGCATGCCCAATCTCGCAAATATGTTCTTCAAGACCTGACCTGCATGGGCGGTAGTGGTGTTAACAAGTTATTCTTGGTGATGGCCTTTAAATCCTCCACCAGAGTACATTCTTTGCCTTTTCTGCCCCCAGTGCTTCATCCAACTAGTGTTCAACATGGAGGAGTACTGATTCATCAGCTGAGGGAAGGCTGTAGGTAATAATCAACAGGAGGTTTGCTTTCGTCATATTTGACCTGATGCTGTGGTCTAGAAAGAATGTTGAGGGCTCCCAAGGACACTCCCTCCCACTGTGCTATCCCTTCCGGTGGATCTCTTGCCAGTATAACAGCACGTGCCCAGGGGCATTGTTGGTGGCATCTAGGTTATTGGCTGACCTGATTCTGAAGGTATGGCTATGCAGGCTATCAATTGACTAGTCTATGGAAAAGTTTTGCCAATTTTGCTACTCATCCATAGGCGTTAGTGAGAGGAATTTTGCAGGGTTAACCTGGCTGGGTGTGCCTTCTGGATGTACCTTTGTCTTGTTCAATGCCTTAGGTCCATCCGATTTCACTTTTATTATTTATTTGTAGTGGTTTGATCCAACTAAGTGGTTTGCCAGGCCATTTTAGAGGATAGTTAAGAGTCAACTGCACTGACCTGCAATAGGACACGAGTAAATCAGATGCATTTTTACGACAGTCCACTAGTCTCATCGTCAACGTTACTAATACTAGCATTTTCTTCCAGATTTTTGTAATTAGTTGAATTTAAATTCCTCAATTGTCATGGTGGAACTTGAATTCACATGTCTGGATTACTAGTCCAGTAAAGTAACCATTATGCTACTGTACCACACTGAGAACTAGGATACCACACCACACTCTGGCCACTGAACCTTATTAAATGATAGGCACGGCCTCCAATATAGAGCTATAGAACCGGGGATGCCAAAGAAGCCTGTCTTGGCAGAGGGTTTATTTTGTTTGATACTAGTCTAGCTGGACGCTATTTAATAAAACAAGTTGCTGAAAGGTAAAATCTACGGGTGTCACCTTGGAAAGCCAGGCAGTTAGAATTTCTGTTTCTGCTGCTTCTGTGCTAGTCTCCAGTATGGAGGGAAAGAGAGCTGTGAGTCACTGTCGAATTTTCTCTCCACTGCTGTGGGGAAATGGCAGACCTCTGCTGCCTGCCTCCCTTTATGTCACAGTTAAGATCAAGAATTTTCTAAGGAGTAAACCATAGCCATGAAGCTATGTTATGGCATATCGCAGTGATATGCCAATGTGCTTCATATACATGAAACATTGCTTTCAATAAATAAGTGCAACTTCTCCCCCTGCCACCCCAACCTTAAAGACGACATTTCTGAACATTTCAACTTTCTGTGACCTTTCCAGCAAATTGGTTTAATAGTGGAAGCCCACACATTTAAAGTGATAAATGACTGTTTATTAATCAATTAGTCAAATATTTTGACAAATGTTGCAATTGTCGGGGAAGAAGTTTTTTGAACCATTTTAATAGCTCTGAAACATAGTTCAAGTGTTTTGCTCACAAGGGATATATGTAGTTAAAAATTGCTTTCTTATTTGATTTAAGTCTGTGTGTGAATACAAAGAGCAGCACATATGGCATTAATTAGGAGTCTAAATCTGAAAAGTCTGAATGGTGGAAGGAGGTGATCATTCTTTTGGTACCTAATTTATTGTCCTTCCATGTTACACTTAACTAGGCTACGCATGTTGAGCATGTGAGCTGCATAATTCAGCGCTGAAGGGGAAATGTTGCTCACTTTGGAAGGAGAGGCTTGAAAAAGTTTGGCTGTAGCCTTCGAGGCTCCTTAAGAACTTTTGTTTGTGTAAAGATATTGTGCAGGGTGTGAGGAAGGAGGGGTTAAAGAACTCGAGCTGAATGTACCATTAGCAGCAATTCGAAACCTGCCCTCTAGAGTGCTTCCTCGTAATGGAATGAATCTCCTCTTTCATGAACAGCTGCATTTCAATGGTTAGGGTGGATTCTTGAAAAGAGCCAGAAAGCGCCAGGGGAGCATTCTTTAGCTGACAAAGAGAAGGCTTCTAAAGAGCACTGATATGCTAACATGCTACGTTATTGGATTGAGTCACTCTTGTATATCTGTGTGAAACCAGCTCTCAACATGCTACTCAGAAGCTTGTAAACTACTTAACAGTCCACAGTCCCCTATTTTGGTTCACTTCCAGGTAGGGGAGCTAAAGGTCACTCACTGGATAGGCTTCCTCTGCCAATTATGGTGCTGTGGTGGTCAAATTATAGCAACAAACCCTTTTAGCAAATGGACAAAGAGACCTCACACGTTGAACTGTATCGGAATTGAGAGGATTCATAGTAAATGTAAAGGCTTCAACAAACAAGGATTATCAAATATTAACTGCTAATAATACACTGAAAATTCTGCAAGTTTTTTGAGACGACTTAAATACAATTGCAACATAGTAACCACTACAGGTGATGCAAAAAATTCTTGCTGGATGAACAAGTTGATTTAATAAATGCCCTAATGCTTTCAGGACCTACACAGGCCCTTCTCCAGGCTTGGGCCCACTCAATCCCCAATTGCTTGAATCTCTGGAGTAATTGAGATGCAAGTTGATTATTGCCAGAGCTCTGGGCAGGTCTGCTCTGAAGAATGGAAGTCCCAGGCCTGGAGTCATTGCCCGAGCAGAGGAGTTAATCAAAGGTCAGGATGGATGGCTGGGATGAGAAT
The DNA here is from genome assembly GCF_017639515.1 of Carcharodon carcharias. Lineage (NCBI taxonomy): Eukaryota > Metazoa > Chordata > Chondrichthyes > Lamniformes > Lamnidae > Carcharodon > Carcharodon carcharias. Next base: position 16,394,086 of record NC_054492.1, on the reverse strand, counting down.
ACCTGAGCACCAAGTTCCTGCTGCTCATGTAACAGCTTGTATCAGACAATCCAGGTCAGTAGCAGTAAGGTTGCTTCAGGGCTAGCTGTAAGAATGGAAACAATAAAATCTGGTGAGTCCTTGCACTCTACAGGTTATGTGGAGGAAGAGGAGAATTGTCAGAGACCAACAGGATCACCAGAAGATGGAACAGGCTGACCAGGGCAATTAGATCAGAAGACAGAATGCATCAATTTGTCAGAACTTCTAATTTTTTTCTATTATTCATTCATAGGATGTGGGCATCACTGGCCAGGTCAGCATTTGTTGCCCATCCCTATCTCCCCTTGAACTGGGCCACTTTTTATGCCATTTCAAAGTCAATCACATTGGTGTGGGTCTGGAGTCACATGTAGGCCAGACTAAGTAAGGACAGCAGATTCCTCTTCCCTAAAGGGAAATAGTGAACCAACTGGCTATTTTACAACAATCAATGATAGTTTTATGAGACAGTAGCTTTCAATTCCAGATTTTATTAATTGAATTTAAATTCCACCAGCTGCCATGATGGGATTTGAACCCATATTCCCAGAGCATTAACCTGTACCCCTAGATTACTAATCCAGTGATGTTACCACTATGCCACCATCTCCCCTCACTGTACAAAATCCACCACCAAGGATAACTAATGCAGTTAGTTGAGTAGCATAATTAATGCACTTCTTTGGCAATCACTTTGCATATTATTTCAATCATGACCTGGATTTTGCAGTCAGTGGCGAAGGAACAGCACTTGCTGTCCATGATGCCTACAGCTGCTCAGACTTTTTAAGAACTTTTGAATGGCGACTTAAGGTTACTGGAGATCCTTTTCAGTGTGATGCCTTCTACAGTCTATCTCAGCATGTGTGAGCAGGGCAAACGACCGCATATCTCTACAACCAATCATACTAAAATATCCTCGCTGTGGCGCGCAGGACTGGATTTTTAGCCCCTGCCAGGGCAGCTTGGGAAGTGGTTGGGTGCCAGTTCCCCGGCTGCTCCAACCTGCTCTCTTGGGCCGTTTTCCAGGAGGTGGGATGGGGGTGGCCATTTGGTGGCAGACTGCGGGGGCCAGTGCTCCTGGCAGGCCCAGAGGCCCTCCCTGCTTCCCTGGGTGTAACAGTGGTCACAGGCCGTCTTGTAGAGCACCCTCTCCTTCACTTACCTCCCATGGTGCTGCTGCTGCTTGCAAGGTGGAAGGCATCTGAATGGCCCTCCAGCTTTGAGGGTCCTCCCACCATCCTGAATCGGACAGTGTGCCTGCCCCCTATATATTTTAATGCTGAGTCTCTCAGCAAGATACCAGCTAGCAGTTCTTGTGGAGGAGCAGGGCAAATCGACCAGCAACTTGCTGACTTCTGTGTTTAACTGTGAGCAGCTGCTGACGTACTCAATGTTATTCCTGAAGCAAAACTGGGGCAAGGGACCCATAACCTGTCTTCACCACATGAGTGGTTATTTAGTAGAGTGGATCGCCCACTTCTTATAGAACCTGCCCCATGTTTATCCAGTCAAAATCAATTAAATGAATATTGGGGAGATTCTCTAACAGTTCGGCAATCCACTGTGCCAGGTTCACATCCAGTCAGTGAAGACTAAAATTGACACCAACGTGCTTGTAAAAATAACAGAGGCACACGACTTCTTTGAGAACCAGCGTGGAAAGAATTAAAACATTGAACGTTTCAAAATAAATGTAAATAATGTAGTGCTGAGTGATATTTACATTAGATTACAGAATTTCCAGTCCTTTCGATGTAATTGGGCTCTATTTAGCATTGAATTGGTGGTAGGATGACACGCCTAGGGGTGGAAGATTGCAACTGAGTCACTTTGCCATTGCAAGCTTGCAAATCCAATACCTGAGCCTAGGAGGCGCACAGTACTCCAGGGCATTGTTGATGATTCGCCAGGCAACCTGGCTCATTACTAGAACCAGAGTGGGAAGGGTAAACCTGCCATTTAGGGGGCTGGTAATTAGATCTGGACAATGCTGTCCTAATGGGCAGGTTGGTCACATATGGACAAGCAGCTGGAAATTTATCGGTGTCTGTGCTGGTAAGCTGCATGATTCCAACTGGTTCAACTCCACTAGTATCCCCAACTTACACTTAGGGTCCGTAAAGCCTGGGCTGTTATCAGTCTTAGCCTAAACTCTTCAGATTTAGAGAGAAAATGTGTGCTTTATATCAGGCAAACAGAAACTCTGCAAATTCCTCGGTTGTTTGGCCTGCAGAATGTTCCCTTTTTAATTGTTTTCCATGGCTCACCTCTAAAAAATCCTGTGAGTGAAGAGGATATTCAAGCACAAAAGAGGGATAAACTGAGCGAGTGGACAAAAATTTATGTGAATTATGGTTCCATAAAATGAGAAAGTAACAAAACTCTTTTTTTTCCCCATTTCTGTTAATTCAAAGATAGCCTGAGTCGCAATTTGATCAGATCAGATAATGTTGATTTTTAATAAGAACTGGAATGCAGAAATCTGTAGTTATGCTTAAATCTGCCACAATCAGAGCCTTTGGGAAAAGAAAATCATAGTCAATCAAATTTACTTTAAACATTCAGTGGTGTAATTCTAAACAGTTAAAATAGCATGAAATCTGTGGAGATTTCTTTTTGGATCTTCAGAACATAGTTTTACAATCCAACAGCTGATAGATGCAGTTTTGGAAAGGGATTAGTGACTTCAAACAATCGTAACACTTGCCTGAGAATAGTTTCATTCAGTATGAGTATTGATTAAGGGGCCAACATTGATGGTTGGGAGCTTTGTAACCTGTGGAGAGTTACTACTAAATAGACTTTTAGACTGCATAGACTAAAAGTTGCCTTTTTACCATTTTCTTAAAGTGATTGTCTATATATTTTTAGCAAGGTACTAACTAAGACTTTACACAAATTGACATTGGCAAGGATGAGGCAAATAGGAAACGTCAGTGATGACCTTACATGTACTTCAGTGTATAACACAAAATATTTACCTTTTGGAATATTAGAACACAAAGTGTATTGCAGCTAAACAGCAGCCTTTGAGGTCATTGCTGTGGGGTTTAGAATGTAACATTTCATTTAGACTTTTCCCTCCATCAGATTTAAGACACTGGAGGCACTATCGATGGGCAGCAGATACATGGGAACACCATCACCTGGAAGTTCCCCTCCAAGCCACTCACCGTCCTGACTTGGAAATATATCGCAGTTCCTTCACTGTTGCTAGGTCAAAATCCTGGAACTCCCTTCCTAACAGCTCTGTGAATGTACCTACACCACATGGACTGCACAAGTTCAAGAAGGCAGCTCACCACTACCTTCTCAAGGGCAATTAGGGATGGGCAATAAATGTTGGCCTGGCCAGCCACATCCCTTGGATGAATAAAAAAAAAATGGCTGGAATGATAAAAGTGAACCCTGGAATATGAGCAGTTTAGCTTATGAACCTCACACTCCTGCTGAATGCAGTGTGGCTGTAAAATAATCAGTCCACTGGGATTATTCATTAATCGGCTGGCATCAAGTTCAAACCAGACTCCAATGCATTTAGGCTATACTATCACTTTCATGTCAAGACCTTGCAGTATTGGGCAATGCACAATGGTGGCAATATAACTCGAGTCAGGTCAGCCATCTCACTGCTAAGTGCACCGAAGTCAAGACATGTGATAGCTCCATCATTTTGTAGTAGCACACAATGTTCAATCTTCACAAGGATCTGAAATGTAGCAAGCATTAAAATCAATAAGCCCTTCACATCTTCATTGGGAGAAATTTCCAGCATAATGCAGGTCCAGGCTTTTAAAACGTTATCTCCCATAGACAACTGAGTGCTGTATACAGACATTTGAAGCACGACCCAGAGCAAACTTAGAGGGGACTTTGGCTGCATGCTGCCTTGGGGTTCATACCAGTGGCAGTGTAGCTCCAGTTCACCCTTTATAACATTTGAAACGGCCTGTTGTTCAGGGAGTGGAGCTCCATCTTTGCACCAAGCACACATGCACAGATCTTAGTTATCACTGAGCTTCATATGACCTGCAGAGAGGTGCAGCTGGCAGTGTCACTCGGGGTCTACCAGCTGTACATTTCATTACACAGATAGCAGCCTGAGCCCAGTGTCTGTAGTTTCACAGGAACCTTAAACGTGACTTTTAGATCAAATTAGCCTAAGTTTAAAAACATGCAGATCATCAACAGGGAATGCTCCTTTCCCTGCACCTGTAACGTTCTAACAGGATGTTTCCCATGAAACCTTAACTTGCCTCTGATTTCAAGACTTTGCCTGCATTTTAATCTGTGGATTAACCAGGGATATTTATGAGACTTTCGGCAGACACATTTGGAAGCTCGTGTGTTGCTGAAAACGTGTTGCTGCTCCAGTGCTAAGGGAAATGAAAGATGTATTTGTGCTTGCAAGGCAGGTGAAGGGAGCAGCCAAGGTCACTGGCTGTCACCAGGTGCTGTATTTGAGTAGCAATGCCCTTGTTTCCACAACACCACCCATAAGCAACAGCGCAGTAAATCTATTGTCATTAAACAGTGGGAAGCCAGTTTCTGCTGGCAATGTGCCCGCATTGTGAACTCAGTTGGCATTATACGGAGCGCACAAAGCTGGCCAGTGCTTAGGCCAATACTCCTAGCAAACCCCAGATGACGGATTACAGTTTTGTTTTAACCTTATTAATACAGTGCTTCTTTCAGCAAGCTAAGGACGGGTAATTTAAAACTGTATTCATTGCCGTGACCCTGCCACATTTCTAGCTATCTAATTATTAATTAAATATTTAACTAATCGTTGCCCTCTGTGGTTTGACCCTTTCAATGGCACATTTTTGATAAAAGGTTAGAGCACCAGAATGGTTGAGGTGCCAGCAGGGAAAGGACTGATGTCATAGTAGAATCATATCAGTCAATTCAAAAAAAAAAAATGCTCATGCTTTAAGCTTTAAACTAGTAAGTGTTTTACTCCTTTTTTTGTCAGGAGTTTTGTTCTTGAACTGCACCTGTTTTGCACAGGGGTTTGTTCACTGGAAACGTGATTTATCACATAAAAGTACAGACTGGCGAGTGGAGCAGAAGCCTCGTGCTGCAAGTGCAACGCTCGACTGGCAGCCTCGTGATTGTGAACCTGAACACCCAGCCCTGACTGACAATCTAATTCACCTGCCTTCATCGGGAGACTTTCCTCAAGTCCTCGGCTCCCTCCTTCGAATTTAATGTGGGTGCGGAGGGTGGAAGGGAAATAAATCTGGTCAGGGCAATATCAGAATCACTCCTCCTGTTGGTGGAATGCAGCAAGTAGCAACTCATGAAGCAAAAGGAACCTGCGAAGGGAAATATTAAAATTCAGATATAATTACCAATAGAGATTTATCCCCTTCGTGAACAAGTTCAATTTACTGCAATTAATATTCTATCACATGATATTGAAGATGAACACACAGATAGCTGAAGAGTCAAGCCAATTTAATTATTACTTTATTAATTAAATCCGGCATTAAATAATGTATTTCTTTGATTCTTTGTGCCATTATTTCTAATTGAGCCCGGCAGGTGGAAATAATGACAAGACAATTGGACAAATGCAGCATTTGGCCTAAATTTCTGAATAAATAGCATCATGTGGATATCAGGCTTGCCACCTCATATATTACTCCTTCCTATGAAACTAGAAATTCAGTCAGTTAGTGAAATAAGGTGCACTACTGTCAATCAGGAAGAATTTACTTTGGCCTATATGCAGACTTTTGTTGCTGATGGGATTGTATGCAATTCGTGCAGCATAGTGCCTGCATTCATAAAAACACGCGTTTTTAAAAATATATTATTTTTGGGATATTAAAGCAAAAACCTTTAAAGTACCATCTAACCTCTAAAGTAGTATCACGGTTCTTTTTAAAGCTGTAATGTCATCGCCTAAAGATTACTTTTCTGGGTAGAGTAGACTTTAATGAGTTTTGTGGAAATGGTGGAAAATAAGAAAATGATGGGGGGGGTAGCGAAGGTGGAGATAAAATCCCCCTTCACTGGGGAAAAGGACGGAGACTTGAGGCATCTGTTTGAAGGGAGGAAGCAGATTAACATTAACAAAAATCCTGCTGGTTTATTTTGTAAACTGATACGTCCCCAATAAGTCTGTGACTGTGGTAAGTGCGGTAATATTGTGAGCTAGGTCATATATCATGTTTATTCTTCACTAACATCAGCAAAGCAACTAAAATTAGCAAAGACAAGCTCCATCTGTCTTGAGAGATAAGTGTGTGCCGTTTATTTTCTAGATGAAAACAATCACTTATTAGTATTCCTGAGGAAAAATGTGTCTTTCTTGTTTATTAAAACCCATTCTGTAAGAAGATAGTAATTATTGCAGCCGCATTCTTCAGGTAAAGTTGTTACCATGCCGTTTAGCCAGGGTGCTAATGAGAGCACAAAGCAAACACCTGCATTAAACAAAACCATGCTGTTAATTGATCACTTCAGTTCAACTGAAACATTCCTGTGGTATCATTCACCTTTATTTTAATATATAAAAACATTATGGGCACTAAGTAGAATACGACATTAGCAGCAGCACATTGCAATGGTATTTCTTTTGGGAGAAGTGCCTCATAATAGATTTATAACATTGTCACCAATAAATATATGAAAGATTCACAATGTATGAAATAACTTCCATAATTTAAAGATCCCACTGGAATATTTGCAGTGGAGTTGCTACTCTGGGTTCTTAAGGATACATTACTAACAGATTTTATGAATCTCTTATTTAACTCTCCACCTTGTGTACTGTAGCAAACTGCCATCAGGATGCACACCACTAGTGATGATGAGCTAAACACCCGGAAAGCTAAGGTCCTCCCCCAACCAGCTCCCACAGCACAACACTTCCCCCCCATCGATTAAGATCCATGGCAGATATGGGCCATTTTCCATATCTTGGGAGCGTCCTGTCAATGAAGGCAGACTTAGACAATGAAATTCATCATCGCTTCCAATGTGCCAGTTCAGCCTTTGACAGACTGAGGGAAAGAGTATTTGAAGACCAGGATCTCAAAACCAAGAACTGCATTTTACGGTGGGTGAGGCAGAGGGGGGTGGTGGTGGTGGGGTGGCGTTGAGGGAGGTGGACTGCTCACCAGCCCTCAAGGAAAGTCAGCTGGAAGCAGACACCTCTGAGGAAATCCAACCCCTCAGTCATAGCATGCTGAAGGCGGGTTAAATCGGTTAACAGTGGGACCTCCGCCCCCACAGTGGGGGGAGAGGTCCCATCCTTAAGAGCTCCTGGCCAGCAGCTCCACCTGTCCCAACAACACCAAAACTTAGTAGTGGGCACTGCCAAGGCTGCAAGAAGTAGCACAACGGAGAACATGGCTGCCCCAGAAAGGTACGTCTTGGGTTTTAGAGTGGGGAGGGATCCTGGAACCCAGGAACGAGAGAGAGAGGTGAGGGCCGGCTTTGTAGGGCAGGCAGCATGAAAGGTGGTGGGGGGGTGCTGGTGGTTGGTGACATCTTGGGGGGTGCGGGGCCCTGATGCATGCACAGTACCCCCGAATGAGGTGCTCACCCTTCTTTCCCACCTTTATTCATGTTGGCCTTAGAAAACAGCTTGCCTGTCCAGGCCACTCATATCATGGCGTGGACAGCCTAGTATTCAGGTCAATAGGCTTGCTAACACTTAAATATGGCAGACAGGCTGCCAATTCTGGCGCTCGCCCACCTAGTGTATTATGGGGGTTAAATCGGGGATGGGGGGGAAGGTTGGGTGCTAGCTACCTGACCCATTTTATGTGCCCACCACCCCACCCCATCCAAAACATGCTCGCTGAGGGGATGTAAAATCCAGCCCCAAGACTAAGGCCGTGGTTTACCAGGCAGCAGTGATCTCTGTGCTCCTATATGCAATGGAGGCCTGGACAACATACAGCAGGCACATTAAAGCACTAGATAAGTATACCAGTGTTGCCTTCACAAGATCCTTCAAATCCGGTGGCAAGAAAAGCTGTCCAACAACAATGTCCTCTCCCAAGCCAACATGCCCAACATTGAGGTGGTAATCACTTAAAACCAGCTCTGCTGGGCTAGTCTGCCTGATGCCAGACTACACAAACAAATTTTCTACTCTGAGCTCGGTTGTGGCAGGAGATTGCAGAGGGTCAGTGGAGATGCTTTAGGGATGTCCTTAGGGGATTCCTGGTGAGACCAAAGATACCTGCTGAGTCATGGGAGTGTCTGACCCATGACTGACCAAAATAGAGAAGGTTCATTCAGGAAGGCACCAAATACATTGGGAGACTTGTTCAGAACATGCAGAGGCCAAGTCCAAGGTGTCGAAGAGAGCATAGAAACCTCCTAACGTCTCATCTGCCCAACCTTCCAAGCATCCAATTGCCCCACATGTGGCAGCGTCTGCAGATCAAGCACTAGACTCATCAATTATCCCAGAACCCATCACACCAGAGCGGAAGCAAGTCATCCTTCATCCCCAGGGTAGACAGCCATAGTGGAAACCTAAATTTGAATACCTCAAATTAGGTTCCAGGTCATGCGTTCCTAGTGAGGGATTGCACCAGTTCTTTTCTAAACTGGGACTTGTTTGGAGTCATGTATGGTGCAGGAAGGGTGGAGAAACATGCCAAAGAACATTGCAGGATGATATTACCCATTTGACAAAATGCACGTTCTACCAGTTCAGTGAGAATGCCATTGATGCTAGTTATTAACAAATCTCCATAGAACCTGAGTGTGTTTGACATCAGAAGGAGCTTAATGCCAAATAGAGAAAGGTCTTTTTCAGAAAAAGAGTTTATATTATGAATTAAAACATCACCATCCGTGATAAATGCATCTTTTACCACCTTGTTCCTGGATTTTGGGCATAAAATCAAATGGATAGATAATTAACTATGCTGCCTGAGTTAAGGAAATCTAACTGTCTTTTTTTTCTGTCAGTTGTTAATCTCTTATAAAATGTTGCTGCAGGGCAGAAGGTGGTATGAGCAAGTCAGACAAAGACATGTTGCAATGTAGACAATGAGCAGCTGTTCCATTGTGCTAATTTAGACAGAATGACATCAAAATATTAGCCTGCATTCAGCAAAAACTCACAAAATGAAAAGTGACCAGCACAGATCATTTATAATGACATTTTTATACTGTGGATAAATAAATAATATTGGGTGATAATAAAGATGGCAATCCTCCTACCTGAATTGTAACTAATTTATCTTGTTGACATTTCCTCCTGATCTTTGTATTTTTGCTTTTTTTGGCTGATATTTTGTACCCAACATCTAATAGATCACAATCTGTCCTATATCACAGAGATTAGCCTGTAGATTTTTAATTGTTGAATGTATTACTCCATCCTATCACAAGTGTACGAAATACAGGGATTGAATGATGTTGTGGATGAGACAATAGCCTTTCACCTCTCAGACCCAAGTACAAATCTTACCTAGGCTGTGGGGTTAAACCATCCTCTTTCTGTTCGCTTTATGGGCCTTAGCAAACAGCATGTCCCTTCGGCTGCTCGCAACAGGCAAAGTACTAACCATACCCAACCAGCCCATGGTTGCAAAACTCAAAATGTAGTGTCCAACATTACATGTGATTATGTGATTGGACAACACCTGCTAAACAATCCTGATTGTGCTAAGAATTGCACTGAAAACCAATTCAAGATTGTGAGTTGGGCTCGCAGTGTGGCTCACTTATGCATGCTAGAAGCCACATATATTCACTCACAGAGCCCTGTACTTTGCAGACAGAAGGAGCATTTCCACACTTAGGGCCTTTTTCAACTTAACAAAAGCTTATGGAACAGTTATTCCCTGGTTCATTCCCCAGGGCAATGCCTAGACCAATCGGAGTTGACCTGCCCAGATTGAATTTGAACAAAGTTGGACAGTTAACTGTTCCATGCTGCATTCTCCATAGAAATGTCTCCACCAATCAGCGTCTACTTTTCAACCAATCAGCCCTCTCTTCTCATGCATTATAGATTGTTGTTCATCCATTAAAATCGGTAATTTCTTGTGAGCTATCCTGATAAGTGCAAGGTGAAAAACTTTGACAGCATGTCTCTTTTGTCAGCAATACATTCTATTTTCTTTTTTTATTGAATTTAATGGAAAAGAAAAATAGGGCGGGTGTGAAACTTTGCTGCCAGTTTGCTATTGCCTGTTTAGTGCTGTCTCCAGAGATCAGTTTTGATCCCTTGGTACTTGCATAGCACCCAAGAACTTTATTAAATGTGCTTTGTTTTTATTAAACATATAACATGCACTGTGTTTTGCTTTGTTCTTTCTCTCCTACCCTTTCTCTCCTGAAGGCAGGATCTCCTGCTGGGGTTTGGGTGGAGGTCCTCAATTATAAATATGCTGTTTAAAATAGAAATATCTCCCTCTGAGAAACAGTTAACAGAAGCTGATGTTCTGCATTAAGAGATAATTGTATGTGCTGTAAATCTCTACAATACTCAAAATATATAATTCCAACACAATCATCCATCCAAATCTTTGGATTGAAGTATGCTTTGAGCAAAGCACATATAGTGACAGAGATCTTGACTCATGAGAAACATGTGGAATTAGTTATAAAAACTCTTTTTCTCATATGTTGCGATATATTTTGACATTACTTCACAGAATGGCTGAGTTAATTAATAGACACACTGACATTTCAGCAAATTGAATCCTTTAGTACTAGATGTGGAAGCAGGGCCTGTTTTGATAACAATTGTGTCTGATTTTAACTTTAGTTATTGAAATAAGCTTGCTTTAAAAGATATGATTTTGAGATATTATGAAGTAATTCAAAATAAGGAGCAACACGTATATTGTACCGGACATAAACCCCCACAGTGAGTTAGAAAATTGTCACTTCTCTCCAGGGATAGGGGTTTGAGTTTAGTTTAAATTACTGACCGTCTATTGTCCCTATAAGAGCTGCCTCTAAGGACCTTACATGAAATGAGTTTGGACAGTCTCAACACAGTTAATAATGAGTGTTTGTCTACCACACAGAAAGGCCTATAATTTGACATTAAATCAGTACTCATTCAGAAACACCACAGAGGTAACTAGAGTAGGAAATGGAGCTACTCTGATGATGCAGCTGGGAGCTTCTCTTTTAAGTCAGAGTCCAGGTGAGTTGCTGGGCCAGAATACACAGAGCATTACCCTACATCTAACCTTGCTATATTTAATCTGCAACACTGCCAACATTCATTACTCTCAAAGCACGTATAAGACAGTATCTTGCCAGGAGTCTCAAGGTGTGCAAAAGTAGGGCCAAGGGGATAGATGAATAATCCCTTTGGGATCAGCCTGAAGCTTGTAGTTAGATGCTGCACCAAGACTTCTTTCATAATTGAGTGTATGGGGAACACTGTATGGCTTGACCCTGGGCAGAAAAGTTGAAACGTGTTGAATTCCTGAGTATTGAAATCATATCCTGATGAGCACACAAATGTTCCTATCAAAATAAAATGCAAGATGAAAGCAAGTTCAAGAAGATACTGTGAAAAAATGAGCAACAGTTACTAGTGTTTACACTGATGCATTAGTGTTTGCATAGACTGTAGTATTTGCAAAGCATTAGACTGCATGGGTATGTCTTGCATTATTGAGTGTACAGTGAAAAACAGCCCAAAATTCTATCATTTATTTAACACTTTGCAGAATCAAAGACTAGTTACAGTATGGAAGGAGTCCATTTGGCCCATGGTGTCTGCACCAGCTCTCTGAATAAGCATTTCACCTAGTGCCATTCTTCTGGCTTCTCCCCATAACCCTGCAGATTGTTTCTTTTCAAATAGGCATCAAATGCCCTCTTAAATGCCTCGATTGAACCTGCCACAATCTCAGGCAGTGCATTCCAAACCTTAACCACTCTTTTTTTAAATTAATTTACGGGTGTGGGTGTCACTGGCTGGGCCAGCATTTATTGCCCATCCCTAATTGCCCTTGAGGTGGTGGTGAACAGCCTTCTTGAACCGTTGCAGTCCATGTGGTGTAGGTACATCCACAGTGCTATTAGGGAGGAAGTTCCAGGATTTTGACCCAGCGACAGTGAAGGAATGGCGATATATTTCCAAGATAGGATGGTGAGTGGCTTGGAGGGGAACTTCCAAGTGATGGTGTTCCCATGTCTCAGCTGCCCTTGTCCTTCATGGGTTTGGAAGCTGCTGTCTAAAGGAGCCTTGATGAGTTCCTGCAGTGCATCTTGTAGACGGTGCATACTGCTGCTACTGTGCTTCGGAGATGGAGAGCCTGAGTGTTTGTGGATGGGGTGCCAATCAACTGGCCTGTTTTGTCCTGCATGGTATCAAGCTTCTTGAGTGTTGTTGGAGCTGCACTAATCCAGCCAACTGGAGAGTATTCCATCACACTCCTGACTTGTGCCTTATGGATGGTGGATGGACTTTGGGGAGTCAGGAGGTGAGTACACATCTCAGGATTCCTAGGCTCTGACTTGCTCTTGTAGCCACAGTATTTATATAGCTAATCTAGTTCAGTTTCTGGTCAATGGTAACAGGATGTTGATAGCGTGAGATTCAGAGATGGTAATGCTATTGAATGCCATGGGGTGATGGTTAGATTCTCCCTTGTTGGAGATAGTCATTGCCTGGCACTTGCGTGGCATGAATGTTACTTGCCACTTGTCAGCCCAAGCCTGGATGTTGCCCAGGTCTTGCTGCATTTGGACTGCTTCAGTATCTGAGGAGTCGTGAATGGTGCGGAACATTGTGCAATCATCAGCGAACATCCCCACTTCTCACTTTATGATGGAAGGAAAGTCATTGATGAAACAGCTGAGGATGGCTGGGCCTAGGACACTACCCTGAGGAACTCCTGCAGTGATGTCCTGGAACTGAGATGATTTACTTCCAACAACCACAACCATCTTCCTTTATGCTATGTATGACTCCAATCAGCTGAGAGCTTTCCCCTGATACCCATTGACTCCAGTTTTGCTAGGGCTCCTTGATGCTACACTTGGTCAAATATTGCCCTGGTGGAGAGGCAGTCACTCTCACCTCAGGAATTCAGCTCTTTTGTCCTTGTTTGAACCAAGGCTGTAATGAGGTCTGAAGTTGAGCGACCCTGGAGGGAGCCAAACTGAGCATTAGTGAGCAGGTTATTGCTAAGCAAGTGCCACTTGATAGCACTGTTGATGACACCTTCTGTGCCCTCTAGTTCTCAATCCTTCTGCCGATAGGAACAGTTTCTCACTATCTACTCTTTCCAGACCCCTCATGATTTTGAATACTCCAAAGGAAAAGAGTCCCAACTTCCTCATCCCTGGAACCTTTCTCGTAAATCTCTCCAAAGTCTTCACAGCCTTCCTAAAATGTGGTGCCCAGAACTGGACCCAATACTCCAGCTGAGGCCCAGCTAGTGTCTTATACAATTTCAACATAACGACCTTGCTCTTGTACTCTATGCCCCTATTAATAAAGCCTAGGATACTGTATGCTTTATAAACTGCCCTGTCAACCTGTCCCACCACCTTGACATTCAGCACAATTCCTACTGACTGGCTGCATTTGTACCTATTTTCTCACATAGTCAGACTGTTTACTATATATATTTGCCACAGATATCACCAAGCAAGCAATAGGTATTTATAAGAAAAGAAAGACCTACATCTGCTTAGTGCCTTTGATGATCTCAAGATGTCCCAGACCACTTTACAACCAAGGAAGTAATTTTGAAGTAAAATCACAGTGATAATGTAGGAAACACAGCAGTAAACTTGAACACATCAAGGTCCCACAAACAGCAATGCGATAACCACCACATAATCTGCTTTGGTGATATTAGAATATTGTCTGAGGAACAAATATTAGCCAAGACACTTGGGAGCACTTCCCTGCTCTTTTCAAAATAGTGTTGTGGGATCTTTTATGCCCATTTGAGAGAGCGGGCTGGACCTTGCATTGATAGCACTTCTTCCGGAATGAGACTTCAACCCACCATCTTCAGATTCAGCCACAGCTCAATATGTGTGTATATGATTTTGTATTGAATTTGCATTCTCATCTCAAAGAACATACAATTGCAGCTGTATTTCAGATTCTGTGCCTGACTTGGTACATGTGTTGGATTTAAATTATATATGGTAACAATAACAGCTTCATTTAGATTCTGCACCTTCCACCTAACAAGGAAACCTTTGGGTGTTATACACAAAGAATGGTGAACACCAAGCAGGAAGGTTTTGCATGCCTAAGTACGAATACTTAGTAGAAGTAACTGAAAGCAATGTCTATGAAGAAGATTTCAAGGAGGATTTTGAGTATAAGACATAGCAAGGTAAAGAGGTTTGGGCAGAGTATGTCTGAGCTTTGAGCTCTATCACTGATGTTACTGGATAATTAGGGGAAAGGAGACCAGAAATGGAACAATAGAGATGCTGGAAATACTCAGCAGGTCAGGCAGCCTTTGTGGAGAGAGAAACATGCAGGGTTAATGTTTGAAGTCAATGATCTTTCATCAGAATAGCAGAAATTGCATACTGAGAATAGTGCAGAGGCTGGATGGTGTAAGTCAATGAAAGGCATAAACGAAGAGAATGAGAACTTTGAAGCTGTTTTTCTGAGTGAGTCAGAGCCTGTGGAGATCAGCTTTGGGCATGGTGGATAGGATAGAATAGAAAATGTGCTGCAGAGTTCTGAATGAGTTTGAATTTGTGTATAACAGAGCTGGGAGGGCAGATTAGGAGAGTACCAGAGAAATCAAGTTTTGAGTTTGCAAAGGCATCAATAAACATGACCTTCAATGCTGACCTCAAACCCACCATTTCTTCTTCCAGCATCAGCCAGCGAACTATCTCAGAAGTTAAAAGTCCACTGCCCACTCTTGTCTTCCTGTTCCAGAGTAAAAGCAAGATATTGTGGACACTGCAAATCTTCATTAAAAGCAGAAAATGATTGAACCACTCAGCAGGCTGGGGCAACATCTACGTCGAGAGAAGTTAACATTTCTCTCTCCACAGATGCTGCCGGACCTGCTGAGTGATTCCAGCATTTTGTAGCTTTATTGCTCATCTTTATGTTTTCTCAATCTCGAATTTCTTTGTCCTCCTATTGAACTGTGAATGTTGTCAAATCTACACGGATGCAAAATTATGGATTAATGGTCTAGGTGTTGGGAGCTGGCAAATAACTATCAAAAGGCAATATAAATGAGGTGTTACTGTTTTATGTACAGTATGCTTTGCAGCCATTGTCAAAACAGATGAACAAATGGAACCCTTGATTAGAAAATTACCTTTTGTTCATTATTATAGTATTACTAATTATTCTTACAGGCACATTGCCCCTTTGGATTTTTCTGAAGATGTTTGACATCCTTGGAGTCTTTTAGGAAATGTTAAAAATTTTAACATTGTTACAGGAACTTGGTTAACCTGCAAAGAAAACTCCATTTACCAGAGCATATTCAAATATTGGGCTATGCATGTAAAATGATGCTGTTTAAATTTTATGGAAAGTTTTTCTTTCATAAGCAGAAGAGGCTGAAATGCGTATTATCTTAAAGGTTCAAGAAGACATGTCTGTGGTAGGTCCTGATATAGACCTCCTTGTTAGCCCCTGAAAAAACAGCAACAGTAAAATGATTAGAAAATGGAAACAAGGTCTGGTCTGTGTTAGGATATACAAGGGTGCAACCTTGAATGAACAGACCAAACCCTTCCTTTTGAATACGAGACCGTTTCTGATCGTTGCTGTACACCAACGCTCTAAAAGTTACAAAAAAGGAAAATGGGGTCTCTGGAGTGACAGAGGAGATGAATGGGAAATCCCTGTTTACTGTGGCAGTTTTCCTGACATCTGTGATGTTTACAAGCAGCTGTCTCTGCTAATGACATACCGATAACTGACACTCCTCAGTACACCGAGGGAACTGGAGTCCCTCAAAGTTCTGCTAACTATGCAAAGTTGGAATGTTTTGTTCGTGTGTGTGTATTGTGATACCTTACAGCTTTCAAATCAGTCCTTCAGGAATTCTACATGGGAAGCATATAGAGTATTTAATTCCTCACAGTGTCCTGTAATTCCCTGCGTAAAGAATCCTTTGCATTTTGCGGACTCACCAAAGGGTGAAAATGATGCAACAATTTTAAACGAGCATAGAAAAGCCTGCTTTTAAAAAGTGGAATTTATTAAGGAAACACTGAGAGCTGGGGATTTTTTCAGTTTCTGTGTAATATTGTTCCCTTAATTGTTGGAAAGCACAGATATAGCACACAGAAACTTCTGTGGCACGCTCAGAAGGAAAATTGCAAATGTCTAATGTTTTATTATTTTGATATCTTGCTTGAACACACAAGACAATAGCAAACACAAAAGGACAAGAACAGGCATACATATCATCGATGCCAATTGGCATCACTTCAGGTCTTTCATACTTAGTGCCATAGCTGCTAACTGTTGTTAAAGAGCAAGTAAGTGGCACTAGGTCATCACCAGGGGTATGAAGTACCAGAAAAAGTTATTTATATAAATGCTCCCTGAAGAAGTCACATGGAATCCTTTTCAAAAGTTATACATTGTTTAATCTCTTCAGTGACTAACTTAAATCACTTGGAATAAGTAGAGAACTTATAAGTAGCTAAAGATATTTAGGATTAGCTTGCTACTTTACAGTATGTTAGCAGTGGTCGAACAAAACAGGTAAATACTTCTGTAAAAAGAAATTAGAGGATTTTTTTGGGCAAAATAGTCAATCAATGTTTAAATATAGCCTTACAAAGACAAGCATAGTACAACTGTATCTTAAAGGTTACCTTTCTTATTGCATGACTTTGAAATGGAAAGAATTCATAGGGTAATCTTAGGCAAGTGCTGTTCTTAATTGAGTGATGGTATTATCATTCAGAAGACAAAGAGTTATCAGTTCAGGCATGCGAGCTTCTCTCTCAAGTGTAAACACCATGTGATGTGACAAGTGCATGCCCAGAGTTTATATTAAAGACAAAAACAGAATTACCTGGAAAAACTCAGCAGGTCTGGCAGCATCGGCGGAGAAGAAAAGAGTTAACGTTTCGAGTCCTCATGACCCTTCGACAGAACTTGAGTTCGAGTCCAAGAAAGAGTTGAAATATAAGCTGGTTTAAGGTGTGTGTGTGGGGGGCGGAGAGATAGAGAGAGAGAGAGGTGGGGGGGGGGCGGTGTGGTTGTAGGGACAAACAAGCAGTGATAGAAGCAGATCATCAAAAGATGTCAATGACAATAGTACAATAGAACACATAGGTGTTAAAGTTAAAGTTGGTGATATTATCTAAACGAATGTGCTAATTAAGAATGGATGGTAGGGCACTCAAGGTATAGCTCTAGTGGGGTTTTTTTTTATATATAATGGAAATAGGTGGGAAAAGGAAAATCTTTATAATTTGTTGGAAAAAAAAGGAAGGGGGAAACAGAAAGGGGGTGGGGATGGGGGAGGGAGCTCACGACCTAAAGTTGTTGAATTCAATATTCAGTCCGGAAGGCTGTAAAGTCCCTAATCGGAAGATGAGGTGTTGTTCCTCCAGTTTACGTTGGGCTTCACTGGAACAATGCAGCATGCCAAGGACAGACATGTGGGCAAGAGAGCAGGGTGGAGTGTTAAAATGGCAAGCGACAGGGAGGTTTGGGTCATTCTTGGGGACAGACCGCAGGTGTTCTGCAAAGCGGTCACCCAGCTTACATTTGGTCTCAAACGTAATTCTGTTTTTGAGACCAAACGTAAACTGGGCGACCGCTTTGCAGAACACCTGCGGTCTGTCCACAAGAATGACCCAAACCTCCCTGTTGCTTGCCATTTTAACACTCCACCCTGCTCTCTTGCCCACATGTCTGTCCTTGGCTTGCTGCATTGTTCCAGTGAAGCCCAACGCAAACTGGAGGAACAACACCTCATCTTCCGACTAGGGACTTTACAGCCTTCCGGACTGAATATTGAATTCAACAGCTTTAGGTCGTGAGCTCCCTCCCCCATCCCCACCCCCTTTCTGTTTCCCCCTTCCTTTTTTTTCCAATAAATTATAAAGATTTTCCTTTTCCCACCTATTTCCATTATATATAAAAAAAAAACCCCACTAGAGCTATACCTTGAGTGCCCTACCATCCATTCTTAATTAGCACATTCGTTTAGATAATATCACCAACTTTAACTTTAACACCTATGTGTTCTATTGTACTATTGTCGTTGACATCTTTTGATGATCTGCTTCTATCACTGCTTGTTTGTCCCTACAACCACACCGCCACCCCCCCCACCTCTCTCTCTCTCTATCTCTCCGCCCCCCACACACACACCTTAAACCAGCTTATATTTCAACTCTTTCTTGGACTCGAACTCAAGTTCTGTCGAAGGGTCATGAGGACTCGAAACGTTAACTCTTTTCTTCTCCGCCGATGCTGCCAGACCTGCTGAGTTTTTCCAGGTAATTCTGTTTTTGTTTTGGATTTCCAGCATCCGGAGTTTTTTTGTTTTTATCTTTATATTAAAGACTTCTGTTTCCAAAATATACTTGGAATGCTGAGTTCCTATTTCATTGAGTTAGAAAGTTAATGATTTGCTTTTCATTGATCAACATTAAAAAAGATTACAAGAACAAGGATGCAACATCCACACCCTTTTTTAATATTCAAATTACTTATTTAATAGCTACATTGGAATTGTTACTCTATTGGAAATGGGTGCTGAATAGCAACAGCCTGTTTGGTTATGTGGGTGCTGGGACATGACTTTGCCCAGTTATCAATGAGTTACACCATCTACAAAATCTAACCCAGTAATGTTAGGACTTGCTGCATTTGTATCACAAGTTAGTTTTGTATACAGGTATTAAGTGTTTCAGGAAAGATGGACACATATTGAGAAACCATTTGGTGATTCTTTGCACCCTCAGTGGACAGAAGCAGGGCACAGGACTTAGGGCTATAACGTTGTAACTCAGGATCTCTGGCTTGTACTCCCATCTAGTGAGACTCCATTCAGGAGCCTCACAAGATTACCCCTCTGGACTATCAACCATGGTTGATGCCGGGTCTGCAGAACTCCTGTAGCTGAGCAAACAATCAATGCAACAAGACATGTAGCAAAGTAGTGACAGAGATTCAGAGTACTGTAGCAATTTTGTTTGAACGGCTCAGGACATGGGAATCATGGCTGCAAAAAAAGATGACAGGGTGCGCTGAGAGACGAGTGGCAATGGGGATATGGGGGGAGAAGAGAGAAGATAGAAGGATGAGAGAAAAGAGACAATTGGGATGCACTTTGAGACAAGAGACACAAAGGGGGTTGTCGATGAGAGAAGAGAGAAAACAGGAATGGGGGTGAAAGATGAGAGACAACAGTGGGGAGTGAAGAACAATTATGACACGTTTCACTGTGGGGCATTGGGGAAGTACTCCTGATTGTCCTGACCCACAGGCAGTGCTGGGAAAGCATTACCTTCTATAGATGATGGTTCTCACTATCCTTTAGCTGCTGGGTTTCCCAATCGCTGGGAAACCCAGCCGGTAGCCATTACATTTAAATTGATGACAAAACCTGAAGAACAAAGCCTCAATTGAATATTATAACTTGCGGTGCATCTCTTCAGGATTGGTTACTCCTGGGACACCAAAACAGCCCTAATTAAACCAGAAATAAACACATTTGCAGCAATTGGGGTCAGGCTTTCATCTTTTAAGATTTAATCCTCCCCTTCCACCTGCTCACCATGGGTGGGAGGGTTAGTTTTTTTTTGTTCATGATATGTGGGCATCACTGGCTGGGCCTACATTTATTGCCCATCCCTAATTGCCCTTGTTCAGAAGGAATTTTAAAAGTCAACCACATTGTTGTGGGTCTGGAGTCACATGTAAGGCAGACCAGGTAAGGACAGCAGATTTCCTTCCCTAAAGGATATTAGTGAACCAGATGGGTTTTTACAACAATCGACAATGGTTTATGGTCATCATTAGGCTTTTAATTCCAGATTTTTATCGAATTCAAATTCCACCATCTGCCATGGTAGGATTTGCACCCAGGTCCCTAGAGTGTTACCCTAGGTTCCTTGGATTACCATCCCAATGACATTACCACTATGCCCCACGTCTCAATATCTTCCAAGTTGCCTCCAAATAATTTTACAAATTTTCCTTCATAAGGAATTTGTTTGAGAGTTGCGTGCCTGTTTGGTAATGCCATCATCCATGATATACAAGTTACTTCCCTTAAAACATAAGTGTAAGGGAGATTGAGACACAGTGCTTTGGCCAATGGAGGTGTTTTCTGAGCTATATTCTCTCTTCTAACAGGGCCATGTGTTATATGATTTGTTAATGACTGACCTTGCAGTTTTCACTTCTAGCGTCCTATTTGCTGTATTCTTGCTAACACTCCTCTACATTGCTAGGTTTCTGTTGGGCATGTCAACCTGAAGTTTCCCCTGCTGGGCCAACCCAGAACTTGCACCCAAAATTGTCCAACATTGGCAAAATGGATGTAGAGTCACAGAGGTCTACAGCACAGAAAAAGGCCCTTCGGCCCATCAAGTCTGCACCGATCGAACATGTACATAACTATTCTCATCCCATTTTCCAGCACTAGGCCCATAGTCTTGTATGCTATGGCATCGCAAGTGCACATCTAAATACTTCTTAAATGTTATGAGGTCATTTAGGAATGTAATTATCCTTCCAATCTCATATGACTACACCCAAACTTAAAATGATACAAACTGGCATAAACTAGTGGAAACAAGCAGGGCCCCCAGTGAATCACAGTACGGACACCAGTATATTTCTTCTTCTGAGCCTCAGAATTTAAGTTTGAATTCATTTGACCATCATTCAGGCAAATCAGGCACATCATCTTTAAGGTAAACAAAGAAAATGCTGGAAAAGCTCAGCAGGTCTGGCAGCACCTGTGGAGAGAGAAACAGAGTCCACGGGCGGAATTTTCCCAGGTTTGCTCTATGTGCAGTAGCGGGTGGGTAAAATAATCCACTGGCTGCGATGGTGGGCTTTCACAACATATCGTCCCCAACCCACCTCATTATTTATGCACTCCCGGGAAACAGGCCGTTTCCATTGGAGGGTTGGCTCTCATTCGCCCGTCTGCCATCACCCCACCTCTACATCATGCCAGGCACCATGTTTAAAGTCCAGCCGCAAGTCCACGTCTCAGCGCTTCCAGCTCATCACTGCTGCATGGAAGACATGGTCCCGAAACTGAAGAAAACTGCAGCCTCCAGGTTCAGAGACTTCCAGATACAATGGAAACCTGCTGGGAGATCCTCTACCCCAGCTCTGGCTCCAGGATGGGCAGCAACAGCACTAACCCGGCTTGGGAGGTGGTGGCAGTGGTGGTCAGTGCCAGCGTCCTGCAAAAGAGGACAGCCACCCAGTGCCGCAAGAAGCAGAGTGATCTTCTCCTTTTCATCAGGGTAAGTCACTCTTTTCATCACTCAACTCACACACTCACAAGCCCACCACACATCCACAGGGCCCTCACTCACTGCCGGTTCAAGGGACATCACCATTCACTCTCTCCCACTCACCATCATTGTCCTCATCCTGTCCATGGGACCACTCAACACCCACACAGGCCAGGCATACTTATCATCTGGCCTGAGAGGCGTCCTGCTTACACTTTCTCCATCTCAATTCATGCAGGACAAGCTGGCTCATAACAACAGGGAAGAGGTCACAGGCCGGTGGTGGAATGCCCAAATTCAAGGTCCTCACGGACTTTGAGAACAAAGCTATCCAGTTGGCTGGTGAGGATCTGGATTATTCTTGTGCTGATGGTGACGTTGGCACTGCTTTACCAAGTGAGGGTCCAGCAGTGCAACATCCATCAGACAACGATGCTGTGAGTGATGTGTCCTCTTTCACAGGCCACTGCCATACACTAATTACCTCCCCTGGCTTTTACAGGCACATCTGCCAAACAGCCAACAGAGTCCATGATCCAGGGATTCCAATCAAGCCCGGAAGAAATCTCTGAAGAGGAATCTAGAGGCACCCTCCCTGAAGTCCCGTCACAGTGCCCACCCACATCCTCCACTAGTGCAGAGACACACACCTCGGTGGGACCTAGTTTTAGAGTAGCCCTGGGATCACAATCTGGTGAGCACTTCATATTGTCTGATCCACTGCTGGTGGCGGCAGAGACTTCCCAGGTGTCCGGCACTCAGAGCACTGTTGAACGCCAAAACATTGCTGAATCCGAGTCAGATGAGGAGCCTCTGGACTCGGTCATATCAAAGTTGCTGGAACTGCAAAGACAAGCTCGGAACATCAGGAAGGGATGTCTGCTGCACTCCTCATATTGCAAATCACGATGGAGGAGTCCGTCTGCCTTCAGGCTGAGGTGATAGTGCCAGCATGCCAATGTACTCAGGTCAACACTGGTATGATGGTGGCCACCATAGGGACCTTGGTCCAGGACTTCACTCCTGCACTGCTGCACCAGCTCAACTCCATTGCTGATGCCATCGTTGTCCTCCAACAGTGAGTATGCGAGAGGGGTGCCGGGCAGCTCAATCTCAATCTAGCTACCCCTGTTCCTCAAGGAGTCAGCCTGGGCCCTGGGCACCCATAGGGAGGAGGGTCCTCAGGTGAACATCCGGCCCATCCATCCAGGTGACTCCAGGAGGGTCAGGCCCATCCAACTCCCCTCTTCCTGTGACCTCAGCAGCTCTAGCTTCAGAGGCCGAGAAGGGTGCCACTGCCACACAGCAGGACCCTGAAAGCAGGCTGGAGCCATCCAAGACTCGGCCTTCCAGAGGACACCCACCAAAGTCATCACAGACAGGGTGCCACAGTCAGCAAGCTGCCTCCACCTCCAATGTGGATTTCCGGGGAGCACCAAGACATAGCAGCAGGTTTAGGAGAGTTAAGGAGAACTAGTTACACGGCCTGGATGTGGGTGTTAATCATTTGTACATACTGTTCACGACTGTCAATAAACTCCCAAGAATGTCTCCCTGCCTATGGCTCCTTGTTCTGATGAGCAGTGTTCTTGTCACTCAGATGTGAAACCTTTCTGCACAAGATAAAGGCAGGTGTCTCAGTCCAGGGCCTTTTCCCTGAGCTCCTTGCAGCCTTCAGACCAAAGTGATGGTCCAGCCTCACACTCCCTGGAAACATTAATGATGCTGCACCTCGGCAGTGCTGGTCATTGCTGCCAGAATGTAGTGGGCAGGCGCCACAAAGTTCTTTCATTCTCTCGGTGTGCTTTCAGCATCTTTATGGAGGGGCTGTCTCTCATTTCTTCAGCAGCTGTGACCACTGATGCTGTGCACCAGCTCCTGAAGGGCTCAGGTGCTGAAGGCGGACAAAACATCAGATGCTTCTAAAGTTTCATGGCTGCGTCTCTATGACATGACCCTGATTATGGAGCACAAGCGAGCTGCCCTCGGCTAGGCAGGAGTCAGAAATTCTCAAAGGCTATCTGAAAATCTATGGAGTGTCCTCACTGCATGTTGTCATCATCCTTCTGCATTTGATCGACTATTAGGGCCTCCATTGTGTTTCCATGACAGGAGCATTTTCACAGAGGGTATTCACACTGCCATAAGCCAGACCACAGTCAAACATCCACAAATGCGATGTGAGGAACAATGGGAATACCTCACTGCAAGTCATCATCATCCTCCACAAATGTAGCAGCTATGAAGGCCTCCTGAATGTGCCTGCCTCATCCAGCCTGTGCGAGGGCTTTATCCCCATCATTGTCGCCTCTGAGGACCTCCTTATCCTCATTCCCATTGACATCATCCTCATCGGAGGAGACATGCAGCTCCTCCATCTCCTCCTCAACCAGCTTGTCTCCCCATTGGAGGATCAGGTTGTAAAGGATGCAGCACATGACAACGATATGTGACACCCTCTCGGACTGTATTGCAAGGCTCCACCAGACCGGTCTAAGCACCAGAACCTCAACTTCAGCAAGTTCTGAGCTGCAGCATGAGCCTCATTATATTGTCGCTCTGCTGCCGCCCTGAGGTGTCATCAGCCACAGCCTCTGCAGGTAACCTCTGTGGACCCTGGAAGGCTCCAGGGATCTGTGACTGACTAAGGTGTAGGTGTCGTGCACATTCCCTGGAAACTGTGCGCACACATGCAGGATGCATTTCTGGTGGTTGCACACCAGCTGCACATTCAGCGAATGGAAGCCCTTGTGGTTGAAGTAGTCCACTGTGTGTTGCAATGGAGAGATGAGCACCACATGAGTGCAGTCAGTCACACCCTGAACCTCTGGGAAACCCGTGATCAGGACAAATCCAATCAGTCTTGCACCCTGTCTGCCCCAGTCCTGGGCAAAATGCACAAGGTTGTGTGCCTTCGTGAAGACGGCATCCATGACTTCTTTTGTGGGTGGAGGCTTGTGACATTCCACAGAGGTCACTTATGGAGCCCTGCAAGAGGCCACTGACATAGAAATTGAGCGCCACTGTCACTTTCACAGCCGCTGGCAGCGAATGCCCTCCATGTCCCCATGGCGCCAAATCCTGCAGCAAGTGGCAGATGTGAGCAACCAGTTCCTTAGACTTGCGCAGTCTTCGGTGACACTGGTTCTCGGTCATCTGCAGGAATGAAAGGCGGCATCTATAGACCCCACGTGTCACTAATTGCCGATCAGTGATGGCTCGCTGTGGCTCTTGGGCAGCGTGTGTGGGAGCTCCATCCACCCCTTCTTCCTGAGGTGCTGCTGCTGTCCCTGTGCAGCCAGGAGCCTCAGTCACTCTCTCCTCCATCTTCTTCGTGCTCTGTAGGCCCTTAGGCACACAGCTAGGTCACCAGGCTCCATGATCCTGATGTACTCCTCCTGCAGGATGAGAGAGAGAGACACGTGGTTAGCATGAGTGCACTAAGAACCTGTCCTGGTTTAGTGTGATGGCTCCTCAATACTTCCTGGAGAGTGCTGGCCACCACCTGGATGGTCAGAGATTAGTGCACTGCATGGCTGCCCTGTTAGCTAAAACCATGGGGGAGACTGGTCCAAACCGGGACGCTGACATTGCAAGGGGCTGTGAGCACCTCCAGCAGTGACTGCTCCATGGTCAACTTTAGCAAGGAGATTGTAGAACGTGTGCAGTCGAACTGCTCTGCCGTCCACTAAAGTGCTCATCAATTTGCAGTTTGTGCCGGGGTTGGGGGGGGTGGGGGGGTGCGGGGGAGCTCTGGAGAACTTGGTGACACTTTGATGCCTCTGCGTTGCTTGAGTGGGCAGATAAGCTAGGAGTCCAACCCCAATCATATCAATGTGGCTGTGCCTGAACTGTCTCAGTTACAGAAGAATGGTCACTTTCTACAGGTTCCCCTAATGTGCGTCTGCTTCCCTCACCCACCCTACCACCCCCCCCCACCCCCCAACCACCCTGAATGCTTGGGAGTTATACTCAATAGTAGAGCTGCCCCTGCCCCCCACCTCCCACCTCCCCGCCATCAGTTGCCTCAGAGGCAGGGCAGCCCTTAACCACCACCACCAACACCACCACCACCACCACCACCACCATCACCTCACAAGTCTCCTCAATGGCAGGGCCGCACTTGCCCCCGATCCCTCCCCCGCGCCACCACCAGTCAGGCAGGGCGGCACTTAACCCCAACCTCCACCCCCACCCCCTCCGCCCTCCTCCCCAAGTGCCCCTGAAGCCTGCAAAGCAACAGGCGAGCTCTGCAACGTGACTGTGGACTCAATCACCCAAAGTGCAGGCTGTCAAGTGCGCGCCCCCTCTGTGCTGTTGTGAAACACGTCGGTGTGCCTTCCCACCAACGTGGGCGGACGATCCAGCGGGGGTTGCAAGAGCCTGGCAGGATGACCTGATAATCATATGCCGATGTATTACAATGACGTTCCCGACGAACGATGGTGGGAAACACGGCTCACCGCCAGCAGGCTGAGCAGATAACCGTGACCTGCCTTCCCGTCGTCGTGAGACCGATCGCGCCATATTGTCCGCTTACGCTATCTATCACGCCCGCCGCCAGCGGGCACGGAAAATTCCGCCACATGTTTCGAGCCCACATGACTCTTCTTTGGAGCGGGATTTGAAACATTAACTCAGCCAGGCCAGTTGACTTTTTCCAGCATTTTCTGTTTTTATTTCAGATTTCCAGCATCTGCAACATTTTGCTTTTATTATATCATCTTTAAGAACTTGAAATTGGAGCAGCTTTTGAATTTTTAACATCACTTACATTTTTCCATAAAGTAATACAGATAATATAATTGCCAATCTCAGTGAGAATAAGTTTAAAAAAGCGCTCAAAAAAGACCAGAAGCCTAATTACATTGTTCCCTACTCACCTGACTTACTGGTAGCGATTTTGTGAGATGCCTTTGAACAAGCACAATTGGAGGGTCTTGAGAGCTGGGGGCTCGGCCAATTTAGCAGATGGAGGTTTCTATGGATCGAGCGTTTGATGAACAGACATAAAAGATAGAGGAATAAAAAGAAAAAGTGCAGGAAGCGCTCAGCAGGTCTGGTAGTATCTGTGGAGAGAGAAACCGAATTAAAATTTCAGGTCTTTGACCTTTCATCAGAACAGAAACTTTAGCTCTGTTTCTCTCTCCACAGGTGCTGCCTGTTCTGTTGAGTATCTCCAGCATTTTCTTTCTATTTCAGATTCCCAGCATCCACATTATATGTTTTTGCAAGAACATAAGAATATAAGAAATAGGAGCAGGAGTAGGCCATTCGGTTGCTCAAGCCTACCCAGCTATTCAATAAGATCATGGCTGATCTGCCCTGGGCCTCATCTCCCCTTTTGTGCCAGCTCCTCAAAGCCCTCAACTCCTCAATATTTCAAAAAATCTATCTTCCTCCTCTTTAAACACTTTCAGTGAATTAGCCTCCACAACTCTCTGAGGAAGAGAATTCCAAACATTCGCTACCCTCTGAGAGAAGAAATTCCTTCGCATCTCAGTTTTGTTCCCTCATTCTGTAACTTTGTCCCCTAGTTCGAGATTCCCCCACTAGTGGAAACATCTTCTCAACATTTATCCTGTCAAACTCCCTCAGGATCTTGTATGTTTCTTGTACAAGAAAAAGAGATTGAGGAGACTTTGGCATACTGTCGTTACACACTTTACTCATTTACGGCTAACATTTCACAGACTAAAATCACATAATCCATTTGTGCCCAGATTACATGTGTGTTTGGGTGCAAATACAAAGGAAATTCCAGGCCCTTTTTTATTACAATTTTCCCTCATGCATAGGGTACATGGTGGTGTGCCGTCTCTGGAGATGTTGGCACCTATATGTAACATCCAAGAGATTGAGAATCACAAATGAACCAATTTTACCAGAAAATCCAACAACTTTATTGCCAGAAACTCCAACTCGAAAACAATACAGGGTGATTTAAGACAGATAGTTGCCCACTAGTTAGTCGGACTGGGTTGAGTACAGACCGATTGGATACAATCTGACAAGGACTGATCCACTTCCAACAGGATGTTGTCCTGTTGATGGTCTTGCTCTCAACAGCGCCGTCTCAATGAGGGGTTATAGCCTGATTTTATACTTTGGTTGCATGGCAACGGCTCTCATGCTCAATCCCTCTGAGCCACTCAGTTGGCAGTCACAGTGGTTTCTGGAGTGCATGGTAACATGTTCCAAGAATTGTCAGCTCATTTCCGCAGCAAATTTAAACAAATCCTAAAACGTATTCTTATAGACCTGTCCCCCCTGAGGTGCCTCTGTTATTACTATAAGAGGCATCTTCAGAGTTACTGATATGTTTGTACTCTATCAAGTGATGATCCCTTTATTCTCTGGAGTTTAGAATAATGAGAGGCAATCTCATTGAAACAAATAAGCTTCTGAGGAGGGTGTGATAGTGTGATGATTTGACGTACCAGACAGGTTCCTACTTGAAACAGATAACTTTATTACAGATCTCTTTTCGAAGCTACATGCTTGAACCAGGTTCTCTACTAGAAAGCTCCGCCCTCCTGGATTTCCCAAGTTTAGGCCTCATTCGTCAAGAACAATCATGTGACTCCTAATAGGCAGTAGGAAAAGCTATACCTTCAATCACTACATTTCCTCCCCCGTTAGTATTATTTACATTTCCTATTTACAAAGAACATTTTAATCCACAACATTTACATATATACAGAGGTCAAGTGATTAAAGATTAAAGTGGTTTTCTTATTTGGTTAGAGTGGCATATCTCTACCACTTGAGATTTGCTCACTGGATCGACATGATCAGGAACTGCAGCATCAGGCACATCATTAGAAAGTAGCAGTTCAGGAATTAGGCAATTTTACAGAGGCATCAGGTATGCCTATTCTAGCTCAATCTGTCACTTCAGGGATTAATGGTTTGACGTTAATCACGCATGGCATTGCTGATTACTCAAATGCCTGTCTACTCCTTAGATGATCCACATGTTTTTGAACAATCCGGTCTTCCACTCCCACTTGGAATGAACAAGGGTCCAGTTTCTGAGACAATTATACCAGGAACCCAACAAGGTCAACTTCCAAAATTCTGCATAAACACTGCATCTCCTATAGTAAATCTTCAAGCTTTGCTATGAATATTGTGATTCAATTTTTGATTACTCTAATTCTTCTGTACCCTGTAAGTTTGGAAAATTAACCTTATATGAAGGCAGTGTTTCATCTATAATTCAGACGGTGTTGAACCCATAGTTGCATGAGGAGTTGTACAATAATTAAGAAGAAAATGTGAAAGTCGAGTTTCTAGAGGACCTTCAAATAACCTCTTCATTCCTGATTTGAAAGTTTGCACTGCTCTTTCATCTAACCAATTTGATGGGAGATGATATGGTACTGATTTAATATGTTTGATTCCAAGTAAACTTCTGTGCTAGTAAAAGCTGTACCATTATCTGAAGCAATGGGTAGAATTTTCCCCCCATTGGGGGGACAGTTGTGCGGGAGCTGGCACGGGCAGGCGCGGATATGATCGGCGTCCCCGATTGGGTCCATGCCGCCATTTTATGTGGGCGGGCCAATTAAGGGGGTGGGGTTCCCTGAGTTGGGAGTGCACTCTTCCGCGCATGCATGCAAAAGAGTGCAGAAATCTCCCTTAGGCACAGAGGTCTTAATAGGCCTTTGACAGTTCAGAGGGAACACAGCTAGGTCGGCTGCGCTCCTGCCAAACCAAAAATCTAAATGGCGTCCGGTGTCATTGGGACGCACACCCACGTGTCATTTTATGCCTCAGCGAGCAGGCCCCACCGCTGCTCGACGAGCTGAAGATTCTGCCCAATGACTTCCGGTAAGCCATGTATATTAAAACATTAGTGCAGCTTTTCAGTAGTTGCTCTTAATGTCAGTGATCTAACTTCATACACATCCATCCACTTAGAATGCACATCGACGATCAATAAAAACATGGTACCTAAGAATGGACCTACATAATCTATATGTAGTCTAATCCAGGATCGATCAAGCCACTCCCACAGATGCAGTGGAGCTGAAATGGGCAAATTCTGTTGTTGCTGACACTGGAGACAGTGCCTGCCCATGCTTTCAATGTCACTGTCTATGCCTGGCCACCAGACACAGCTTCACACAAGCATCTTCATCTTTGATATGCCTGGATGCGCACTGTGAAGCTCTGTCAAGAGTGATTCTCTTCCTTGCAAAGGGACGATGACTCTTGATCCCCAAAACAAGGTTCCATCTTGACAACTTATCACTGTTTTACGGGTATGGAATGGTCTTATCTCTTCAGACACTGGTGAATTTGACCACCCTTGCAATATCTAGTCTCGGACTTCTGACAAAATTGGATCCCTGTTTGCCCAATTCCTCATTTGCTTCGCACACACAGGCAAAAAGTCCAAGAAATTCAGCAGAAGCACAACTGCTTGTGGCATTGGAGCATGTACGATGCTCTCTGGTAATGGAAGACAACATTTGTAATATGCCAGCCAGGACAGTGAATAAAGGTATTCTCATATGCAGATAAAATCAAAGCCCAAAGTTGAATTCTTGCTGAGTCTATTGGTGGAATGGCTTTATCCTCACTAAATAAACCCACTAATGGTTTATGGTGTGACACTATGGTGAAATGTCGTCCATGCAGATACTGGAGGAATTTCTTCACTCCAAATATTACTGATAAAGCTTCCTTTCAAGTTGTGAGTAACCCTTCTCGGTTGCAGAGAGTGTTCTGGAGACATAGTTGATTGGCCTTTCAAAATCATGTTCCATCCTGTGTGATAACACTGCTCCCATACCAAAAGGAAACACATCACAAGTTAATATTAATTCTTTTGATAGGTCATAATGTACCAGTAGAAATGATGAATCTGATAGCTTTTTGACTTCCACAAAAGCTTCTTCTTGTTGCGAATTCCATGACCAACGATGACTCTTTTTCAATAACAAGTGTAATGGTACTAACACTGTTGACAAGTTTGGCAAGGAGTGACTATAATAATTAGTCATGCCCAAAAAAGACTTGAGTTCAGTGACATTGGAAGTAGAGGGTTCCTCTTTGATTGCTCTGACTTTCTGCTCTGCTGGATGAAATCCCTTGGCATCCACTCGGTGACCCAAGTAAGTGACCCCTGGCACTTGGAATGTACATTTCTCTTTATTTAATCATACACCAGCTCCCAAAAATCTTTTAAAAGCCTCTTCTGGGTTGGCCAAATGTTCTCTGACTCAATAATCAGTCATCTACATACACTACTACTTAGAGAAATCCTTGCAATAGACTTTCCACAGTCCTTTGGAAGATTGCACAGATGGATGATACTCCAGAGGGTAGGTGTGTATATTGGTACAGGCCCTTGTACGTGCTGATGGTTACATACCCTCTAGATGTGCTGTCTAGCTCCAGCTGTTGGCATGCATGACTCATGTTCAGTTTGGTGTAGGATTTGTTAGTTTGGCTGCCTTGTTCACAGTCAATTTGTATTCCCACAAATGTGAATAGTTTGATCATGTTTCATCACAGGGACTATAGGCGCTGCCCATTTTGAAAACTGGACTGGCTGGCTGATGCCTAACTTCTCTGAGTGGCGCAATTCTGCATCCACATTCTCCTTTAGGGCATAAGGCACAGATTTGGCCTTAAAGAACTGGGACATCGCCTGCGAATCTACATATATATTTGCTTGTAAGCCTTTTAACTTTCCCAATTTGTCACAAAATACACTGTCGTGTTTCCTTAACAGCTCAGGGAGTCCTCCTGTTCTCAATTGAAATATTTCTGACCAGTTGAGCTTAATTTTTTGCAATGAGTCCTGGCCC
The DNA here is from genome assembly GCF_017639515.1 of Carcharodon carcharias. Taxonomy (NCBI): domain Eukaryota; kingdom Metazoa; phylum Chordata; class Chondrichthyes; order Lamniformes; family Lamnidae; genus Carcharodon; species Carcharodon carcharias. The sequence continues at coordinate 16,362,824 of NC_054492.1, read as the reverse complement.
AGAAGACTAAGCCTTTCACCTGTCACTATGATCACTGGAAGCTGGGCTGTCTGTTGCCTATAGGACCCAGATGCTCTGGCAATGCCTTTTACCTGTATTGACTCTCCAGTGTATGTCTTCAGTTGAGCTGTGGTTTGATCCAGATTCAGTGGCTGGGTACCTTCATCCAGGTATTTAAATTCTCCCACCGCTGTGGTTGAAGCTCCCACAGCTACCTCCATGTCTAGATGCTTCCCATTCACTTGAACAGTGACGATTATTGGCTCAGTTTTACAGCTTTGACATTGTACAGGGAATATATATCAGCATCAGCAGCTTCAGGTTCTGTTATATTACTCACTTCAATCACCTTGGTCTGCTTGGCTTCGCCCTGTGTTACTTTTTAAATGCGCCCTTTCTTGTGGCAGTACTGGCATTCTGCCTCCTTGAATGTGCAGATGTCCAATATGTGGTCACCCCACATCTGTAACAGATTAGCTTTGGAGTCGCTGCTGAAATGCTTCCACTGGACCTTTTCATTTTTCGAGCCGCAGAGACTGTCTCCCACTTCGCTGCTGTCTCTCTGGTTTTCATACCATGCCCAGCAGTAGATTACTGACCCAACTGAAGAACAGCACCATGTTACACACTCTGCTCAACCTGCTAGTCCCTCGCAGCACTGTCCATGGCTAGCACTATTTCCATGGCGTTCTTCAAATCGTTGTTCAGTTCTGTGAGTAAACGGCATTGAACAGCATCATTCTGAATGGCTCAAACTAACCAGTCCTGCAACATGTCATTGAATGTATCTCTGAAGTTTTCAATCAACTGCTTCAACTTTGCTTTATAAGTTGCGATGGAGTCTCCCGGGGCCCTTACTCTGGAGTTAAACTTAAACCTCTGCATTATTACTGATGGCTTTGGTTAAAAATGCATCTTCACGAGGTCTACAAATTTGTTAAAAGATTTAGAATTGGGCACGTTCAGGGCCATCAGACTGAGGACGAGGTTATATGCTCTGCTACCACAGACTCTCAAAAGAATTGCTTTCTGCTTCTCCTCCATGGTTATTTCATTCGCTTCAAAATAAAAAAACAAGGCGGTCAACATACTGGCTCCAGTCCCCCATGGACACATCATAAGGGTCGATCCTGTCGAAGAGTGGCCTGACTGGTAGGTATACTTTTCTTTTTTTTTGCTTAAGAACTGATGTGTTCACATTCACAAGGCGAGGTGCAGCATCAGAGTTATCCCACTCTTGCCATCAAATGTAATGACTTGGAATACTGGACAGGTATTGAAACAGGATACCGGACAGGACTTGAAACAGATAACTTTATTACAGAGCTCTTTTAGAAGCTACATGCTTGAACCAGGTCCATGAATGGAAAGCTCTGCCCCCTGGATTACCCGTGTTAAGGGCTCATTCCTCAAGACTAATCATGTGACCACTAATTGGCAGTAGGAAAAGCTATGTCTTCAGTCACTACAGATAGGGTAGACACAGAGATTGTTTGAGCTGGTCAGGGAATCCAAAACACGGGGGAAGAGTCTCAGGATAAGGGGTCGATCATTTAAGACTGAGGTGAGGAGAAATTTCTTCACTCAGAGGGTTGTGAATCTTTGGAATTCTCTATGCCAGAGGGTTGTGCATGCTCCTTCGTTGGATACATTTACAGCTGGGAAAGATAGATTTTTGGTCTGTCAGAGATTTAATGGATATGAGGGAGGTGGGAGGGAAAGTAGTGTTGAAGATGATATTGACTGGTGGAGCAGGCACGATAGGCCACGTGGTCCACACTCCTGCTCCTATTTCTTGTGTTCTTGTATCCCACGCATGGATACTTTGATAAGCCTAAGCCATTAATCTTTGGCCCTTCACTTCAGCTCAATCAACATCACTAAAAACGCAGTTTACTTAATTATTGCTGTTTGGGTGACTTTGCTGTGCACAGATTTAATATTGCACCTCTCTACATTACAACAGTCACTTTAAAAGCCCTTTGGGATATCCCTGAGATTGTGTGCTGAACAAAAACAAAGTTATTTTTATCCTCACCTACCATTCCTCTTTGTCTTCCTCCACTTGTCTCTTTTTGAACTAATATCATTGGTCAAAACTGTAGGCAGGAGCCATGCTTCAGCATTCAGAGATACCGCCCGTTGTTGGTGAAAGTAGCCCATTTACAACATGCCCAGTTTCCCCAAGAGGGAAAGATGCTCGCTGCTGCCAGGATATTTGCCTCAAACAGTCAAAGTGAGCAGGCTTAACGACAAAATCGGTGTCATTTTCCTTTCATTGTATTATGCAGTTGACAGGAATGCGCATCTGTAAAAGTTAGTGTAGTGTGTAACACCTCAGTGTATGGACGTATGGAGGAAAACAGTCACTTCCTGTCAATTCAATCTTAGTCTTGAGAAGAGCCTGATTCCAGTTATGTCCCAATAGCCCCATTTACAGAGAGCTGGGACAGCAATGGGAGGCTGGAGAAGGGTAGGTCATCTATATGTGTGAGAGTTGGGACACACTTAGAACATTCATTCGGAAGAAATGAAACTAAAGGTGGGCATCATTAATTGCAAATAGATTAAAATCACAATGGTTAGAGTCACAAACAAGGGGGTGAATTTAATGCTCTTCCCAGAGGTGAGCTTGGTGGCAGGGAGCTTTTAATCAGGGAGCAGGGAGACGAGTGGGCACTCTGCCATCTTCCTGCCTCTGCCCTGATTACGTCCAGGGCAGGAAGACTTGTAGACAGTCGTCCTGCTGAGCAACTAATTTAGGCCCCTAAGAGGGCAATTAATTCCCAATTATGGGCCTCATCCCACCATCACAGGTATTCAACCAATGGCTGGTGGGGCAGTCACCATGCAGGGAGCCCGAAATTTAACACCCTGTTGGGTTTGCTTGCAGGCTGCCTTGCTCGAAATCACTCAGTGCCAGATTGAGGGACCCGGCATCAGGAAAGGTGGGGGAGTGGTGGGCCCTTTGAGAGCCAACCTGCTGCCCTCCTAATCCTGCGCTGACCGCCCCCCCCCGCCCAACAGCTAGTGACCCACTCTCTGCGAACACCTTCCTGCCCTCACCCACCTATGGCCTGGATTCCTCGCTGATCCTGAGCCTCTGGTGGGTGCATTGCTTGAAGGTCTCGGCAAGCGTTTGGAGGGTGCTGGTTTGGCAGGGGGAGCTGGATTTCTGCCCCTCACCCCCCCACCATGATCGGGGGCTCACCACTGGCAACTGAAGCGCCTGACTGGCAGTTAACACCGTGGGTCTTCCCCGAATGAGGTGGCGCGGGCCTTTTGCTGGCTCTCCAGTTGATGTGCAAGACCCCCATCATCTGGATTACGTTCATCCCATGAGTTTTGAATATGATAAAATCAGATTTCAGACCCAAGGCTTTGGCTGCAGACTTGAGGATGTGAGATGATGTGGAACTTTTACAACAAAATAATGGCCCGGATATTCTAAGCAGCAGCACTCAAATTCCCCTGACTTTTTGCTGCTCCACATTTTTGCCAGCGTCTCCCAAGCCCAGCTTTCAGAGAAATGTACAGCGCAGCATCCCTCAGGGAACTCTATTGGAGCAGAGTAGAGGCAGGGGGAGACAGGGCATGCCCCTCTTTTAATGGCTCTAGTTTCATCTGGTAACTTAAAGGACCAGTCTTAATGTTGGGGATTGGATGAGTGGGTGAGTGAGTGAATGGGTGGATGGGTAAGTAGGTAAGCAGGTTGTGGGGTAGGGGTGTGAGTTCGGTAAGTGGGTAGGGGTGGGGGTGGTAGGTGAGTAAGTGAGTAGGTGGGTGAGGTGGGTAAGTGGGTAAGTAGATAGGGGTTAGGTGGATGATGTGAGTAAGTGGGTAAGATGGGTAAGTGGGTGGGGCGCATGAGGTGGGTAGCTACGTAGGTGGGGAGTTAGGTGGATGAGGTGGATCAATAGGCAGGGAGGTAGGTAGACTATCTGGGCAAGTGGACAAGTGGGTTAGGAGGGTAGATGGCTGAGTTGGATAGTCAGGTGGCCGGGAGGAGTAGTCACGTGGTCAGAGGGGTACCTAGGTTGGGTCAGGAGGATAGTCACATTGGAGTGTAGTCGAGTCAGTTCTGGTTGGAGGTGGTAGTTGGGTGGTCAGGAGGGGCAGTTAGGTGGTCAGTGGGTTAGTCGCGGGGGGGTTGGTGGTGCACCTTGTGGGATAGTCAGGTCAGTGGAGGTAGTTGGAGGTGACAGGTGGGGTAGTCAGGTTAGGAGTAGTCAGGGGTGTCAGTTGTGCAGTTACCCAGATGTTAGACTAGGTTACTAGGTTGTCATCTGTCTAACATTTCCTGGGTAACTATCCAGGTAAGTACCAGGGAGCAGTCTGGAGTCTCTGACTCTGACTCAGAGCCGGAGACATTCACAGAGGGTCCCGAGGAGCTGGGGAATTGTCCAATCTTTAGCCGAATCTTTCCAGGCAATTCCCTCGGAGGCCCGCACATCAGGGATTCCACAGGGTCCAAATGTACATCTTCGTTTATCTGTCTGATCTCCAACGATTCAGAAACTGGAAGATTTGGCCCAATATGTTTGCCTGGTAACATGAGATAGGTTACACGTGGAAAGGGAAATTGTTGCTAGCTCACTTTGCTATGTGTAAAAATATAGTCAAATGAAATCTGATGAACAAGCCCTTTACATTTGCTGTTACATGGCCATGGATGGCACTGTGTATATATGGATGCAGAGAAGCATAGCAATATGAGGCATCAATGGGTGCATGCTCACCTCTGAGTCAAAAGGTTGTGGGTTCAAGTTCCACTCTAGACCTTTGAGTGCCAAAATGTAAGGAGCGGTAAATAATATTCTTAATATTGCAAGATTGGTCTGAAAATTTATAAATGTTTCTTCCCCCAAGATGTTGGTATGTTGATATGAGTTTATGGAGCTTTTTGGTTGCACTGACAGAGGTAATATCTTTCAGATGAGATGTTAGATGGAGGGCCTGTCTGCCCTCTCAGGTGGATGTAAAAGGTCCCATGGCATTATTTTGAAGAGTGGGACTTCTGCTCCCAGCTCCAATTCCACCCTCACCCTGACCCATTTTCCTGAGAGGGGGGAGCAGGCTAAGCAGGGAATGGTGGCGGGGGAAGGGAGGAGAGTGTCCGAGGAAGTTGGGGGGGATGGGGGCTGCTGGGAGTAGAGAGTGTCTTAGAGGGCGGTGTTGACAGGGTCCTGGGTGAACTCAGGGTACTGACAATAGGAGGGAACAGTCACAGTCAGAGGATGGGGTAGGGGTGTTGTGGGATGTGTAAGGTGGGAGGTCCAGGGTGAGAGTGAGGGGTCAGGGCTGGAGTGGGCATGGGGATGGTAATGGGTGTCAGCTCTGAGGGGAGGAAAGGCATGTGAAGGTGGATTGTAATAGGGTCCAGGGTAACAGGGTGAAGTTCAAGGAGATGAATGGTGTTATTGGGCGGGCTGAGGGTCATGGGGGGAAGTTGGTGGGTGACAGAAGGAGGGTAAAAGTTGGTGGATCAATTTTGGAAGGTGATGTGCATCGTTTTTCAAATTTGACCTTTACCACGCTGTTATTAGTAAGTGAGATCCCTTGAAGTGGGAGGAGGGTTTTTTTGGGTGGATGGAGTTCAAGGTGGTCAACTAAACCCCAATAATTATGAGGCAACTGGATGTCAACCATGTTCAGTTGTGTTCTCCTCTCTAGCCCACATTGCAGCAGATTTGTTCCTGACTCATGACTCTCATAACATCGAGGTCCTAGCAAGGTGTGGAGCTGCCGTTCATTCTGTGTGGTTTTCCATCGGCTGAAGTCAGAGGCAGGGATGAAGGAGCGGGGGGGAAGGAAGACAGGTGGGTGGGTGGGTAGATGCCTCCAAGGGGCAGAGTTAATGGAGGGCAGCCAACTCACAACTCCAAACCTCAAACCTCCACCCTCCTGGGTGAATGGTCATGGCTGACAAGGGATCATGTGCCTAGTCTTTCTATGCTACCAAGGCAATGGTCTCTCTATAGAGCCTCAAGGGTGGTGGAGACAAACGGAAAAGTGTCAGAGGGAGGCTTCTTGTACATGGCTTTCGTCTCCCTGTTCAAAGAGCAATGTCTCCGTGTGCATTCATGTGTGAGCGGGAGGAACACAGTCCTCCAGGATGTCCTTTACCTGGAAGGGATGCACTGGGGGTGCCATGTCTAAGTGGAAACCAGGCAAAGGGCTTAGCAATAACCTGCTGGCTTTGTGATGGAGGAAAACCTGTAAAGGATACACTCACTTAATCTATCACTTCAACTTGTTCACAGGTCCACTGATGTATAAATGATGCAGGCTGCAAGCAACTCTGCTTTGGTACTGGTTCACATCCTGTGAGGAGAAGGACGCCCCATCGCAGCTTGGCACAGGGCCAGGAGGAGCAAAGGCCTGAGCAGCAAGAGGCAGCAGGGCCTCTATAAGGTCAAGATGCTGGTGAACAGGTTACACTGCAGCAGTGAGCATTGGCCGGACCATGGGTGTATCACCGGCGGTGCTCTTTTCTAGAAATGAGTGAAAAGCAATGCCTCGGGTGCCTTCAGATGTCTCAGGCTGTGGTTGCTCACAACTACCAGCTTCTCCAGGGCAAGCTGCAGCCACAAGGGCTCTGGAGGAGTAATGCTGAGCTCTTGGCCAGCAGTGAGTGAATGTCCGTCTGCGTGCCGTTTAACCGTGGAGCCAGAATCTTCGCCCCCATGAGGTAACTGTGGGGCGGGTGACTTCCTGCCCGCCCCACCACATGATTCGCCGAGCTCCCCATGGGTACTTAATTAATGAGCTGAACAGTGGAAGATCGCGCGTGTTCAGGCCTCCCGCCTCTCAGCAGGAATCACTCCAACATCCCCGCCCGCCACCGGACTTAGACTCCAGAATGGAAGATTCCACCCAGTGTACAGGCAACGAGTGGGAAAGTAATGTCCCAGCCGGGAAGAGAAATTAAATTTGGGGCAGGGGAGACAATGGTGGGATTTGGCACCCGATTTTCACCTTTACCTCCACTACTATCCTGTTCGAATAGGGGCAAGAAAAGGAAGCAAAATCTAGGCCACAAACAACAGCTGTGCAGATAACTCATTTTTTTAGTGATGGTGATTAGGGGATAAATATTGGCCCATGGAAGAACTATGGAGGAGGTCTCCCCTGCTCTCCCTCAAAGTCAGCAAAATGCCTGGTAGCCATGGCCACATGTATCTGAGAGGGTAGCAGGGGCCTATATTTAATGTCTGATCCTAAAGGTGGAACCTCCGACAGTGCAGCACTCCCTCAATGCAGTGTCAGCCTGAATTTTGTGCTCAACCTTCTGACACAAGGTGAGAGTGCTACCAACTGAGATAGAGCTGATCTTTCCATTACTTTCTAAATATCGTGAGTTGCTTTTCCCAGCAGATCATCACCCTCTGATTTCAAATTTTCGGCTAATGAGGCAACAGCATTAAGGTATGCTGTTTGCAAATCACCAGATCACAGACGTCAAAAGGAACACAAATAGCCAATAAGAAATAAGTGCAAGCATGACTTGGTTGCCTGGGCAAAAAAGACCACAATGTCAGGGTTCAGGTGTCCCACACCCCTGCTTTATAAAAGTCAAATACTGTCCAGGCGTATTTTTAACTAAGATTTTGTGGTTTCATGTCAAAGGAAGACTGTCGGGCATTTTTCCTGTACATCATATCCTGTTGAAAATAAGATTATATTCTTTGTACTTTCTAAATCTCAGAGAGAAGACAGTACTATCAAAAAAAAAGTGCTAGTGGAAGCTTCCAAATCACGTAATTATCAGGAAATGGGGAATATTATGGTGTAATGCTGCATTGGGCCTATCCTGTGTCGATTATGCAGTGACTAGACAGGCAAGTAAGCTGTACATGACCTGGCACAATACAGCCGTTCACCAAGTCATCACTTCTGATTCTACCTTCAGAAATCCACAAAGTAATCTAACTGCAATCCTGTCTGTGGTAAGGGCTTCATGACAGGAAGGTGGGAAACAAACAATTTTCCTGCCTGAATCTATGGAAAGAGTAAATGACTCATTAATGTGCTGCTTTCCCGTTGGGTTTTATAATGGCAGCCAGTTTATCCCCACACTGGAAAGCCGTGTACAAATTGAACAGCCTCAGTTACAAACAAGACAGCTGTTCTAATCAGCTGTTAACCTTCAGGACACAAATTAAAGAGCGTTATATAGAAATTGCCTCTGTTGCTTTTCTGGGAGGTTTTTTTACCTACCAGTTGGGATTATTTAAGCACTGCATTGTTGTTGTTGTATAACCAGTCTACTGCACAGAAGTCGCATTTGCATTAGCTTTTGATTGAACTTTGGTGTAAAATGTCTGATGCAGACCCTCCTTCAGTAGAATTTCCACTCCAGCTGTTTCACTTTGGAATGCATCCAAAGACATTCCCCCTGAATTCACCATTTGAAGCCGACAGCTTGTATTGAAGTAACAGGGACACCACTTTGGTGGTGGCAATGCCACTTTGATGTGGCTTGAGAACTGCTGTATGGACTTTGAGTGGCACATGCCCATTCTATTGTAAACAAAATTGCCCATACACAAGATGCATCTCTTATCACAGTGAAATTCGGTGTTTATTAATTTCATTTGATCTTACAAATCTAGTTTCTAAGGAGTCCAATAGCTCCAAAATTAGAGTGTTGGGTTGGTGATATGAAGGTGATTTACATGGGCACTTCTGTATCCCTCAGGGGCTATGAAGAAAAAGGAAGGGAATTTTAGCGCTGGACTGATGAGAATGTGCAACTCGCGGCCTCAGAGTTGTTGAGGGGAATAGCAGTGATGCATTTCAGGGAAGCCTAGTTAGGTATATGAGGGAGAAGGGATAGGTTGATAGGATGAGCTGAAGTAAGGGGAAATGAGGCTCTTGTGGAGCATAAACATTGGCATATATCTGCTGGGCTGAATGGCCTACATCTGAGCTGTAAATTCTATGCAAGTTCAGGGAGCAAGCCCATGCATATCACTGCCCCTTGCTGAACAACAAGAGCAAAAAGTGTAAAAGCACCATTAGAGTCAAGAGACCAACGTCCAGTTTACTGATATTCAAACAGTTGTCTCCGCCATTCAGTCACAGCCTGGAGGACACCACACAGAGAATAATCATTGAATTGTGGTCCACCCATGCCTGTACCTCTGTCCCGGCTCCAAGTTGACACTTGTACGGCCTTTTCGCTATCTGGACTGGTGTTTGAAGAACTGGAGACAGCCAACAGTCATGGTGAGCACCTCATGGGGACTTGGGCTGTCAAGTGGCAATGGCCTCTCTGTCTGAAGCAGTCACTCACTCAGTGCACTTGCAATGCTCATTGTGCTCCTGATGCTGCCCTCTCTCACCGCTGGTAGACCTTTAAAGTGCTCGAGGTCAGCTCCTCCATGCCTATCGCCTGGCCCATTTGCCACTTTACTTCCTGAGCTGGGCCTCCGATTTTCCAGCAGTCCTGTTGTCTGGCTATTAATTGGCCCTCCAGCACAGAATGGCAGCAGGACCACGGGACTAGGCAGAAGTGGGCTTGCCAAGCACTTCCACTTCTGCCAACATCATCAACTTGGCTAGTGTAAAATGTCTCCATTTGTCTTGCCTTTAGACATCCCACCCCCAGTGTCCTATTTACCTCTCACTTGCAATAGTTAATCAATTTAAGATCTTCCTTAGTTAGACAAAATCTTAATTTCAACAATTTGACTCAATTGCTCTAAAGTAAAATCTGCAGATGCCAGAAATCTGGAATAAAAACAGAAGATGCTGGAAATATTCAGTAGATCTGGGGAGAGAGAAATGGGAATAATGGGCAGAATCTTCTTCTCTCGCCGGTGGAAGCGCATTTAGTTAGATGGGATGGTGGTGTACTGGAAACCCGCTACCTTCCCACCCCCGCCAGAGCAAAGTTATGGGCGGGAAGGCCGACATTCGAGCTTCCAGCCCCGCTGCCAATTAACGACCTTACTTGGCTAATTAATAGCCATTTAAAAGCTTCATCCCACCACCGCTGGTATTAACCCAGAGGCAGGTAGGGCTGTTACCATGGGGCACGGTATTTTGCTGGCTTGTGAAGACACGGTTAGAGGCCGGGGGAGTGGGGGTGGTGGTGGTGGTGTGGAGTGGTAGTGGGGTGCAGGGAAAATAAGGGGAGCCATTTCAGGACACATTCCTGCCTCCAGGGACGCTTTCCTAGGAGCAAACTGGGATCCGATTGGCCACCCACTCCATGACAGCAGGCAGCCTATTCATCTAATTAAGTCCCAGTTTAGTGCTAGCACCAGTATTTTACACATGCCAGCATGACCCCCTATTGTGAGTAGGGACTGTCAGTTCAATCAGGCCTCTCAGCAGCAGACCTGGGGCCATCAGAGTCAGAGGCTCCATGGCCTAGTCACAGGGCTGCACAGATGAAAGGCTGCAGTCCGATCCATGAATAAGCCTGCCCGTTGGCTGCACTGACTTTGGGCCTCATTAACTTATAACTTCAATGCCGGCAGCCAAGGGCCTCTAACTGGGCCTGAGTGGCTGCTCACTGTCCTTAATAGGGCAGCCAGCACAGAGGTGGCCAATTAGGAGGCCTCCTTCTGGCAGGCTGCACTGTGGGGAACACATTGACGACATAGGTCAGCTTGGGACCCCAACAATGGGCCTGAAATTTGGGAGCAAACACCTGACAAATAATCCAGCCCAATTTTTCAGATCACTAACGTTTTGCCAGAGCTGGAATAAGTTAGAGAAATGACAGATTTTAAGCAAGTACAGAGGCAAGGAAGTGGGAGAGGGCTGAAAGAAGAAAACGGAAGGCCTGTGATAGGGTGCAATAAGGCTCAATTGTTTTTTGTTAGCTCACGAGATAGTACCTTCCTTTCTAAATGAATTGATTAATACAAATATACGTCTCAGATACAAATGTTAATAAAGATTAAACAACACACACATCTAATTAAATAGGATTTCCTACATAAATGTAGTTGGCTTAATGTGAATGCATCTGTTATCACAATGACCAATTAAAAGGATTAGTTTTGTTAATAATTTAGAAGGATTTTTAATGCAATAAAGGTCTAATAGAGAATCAACTGATGAACTTTGTACCTCCTTATGCTTTTGTACCATTTCACCTGCTGCTGTAGCTAGTTCAGAGCTGAACTGATATTAAATACATAAATTATACTTCATTTTGTTAGAGCATTACTTGAGCAATCTTTCTTTTCACTCAGGTACTTGGCACAATTCACAGTCGTTTCCCTGGAGGAAGTGGGAGGATTTCGGAAGGTACTTTGAAATGAAAGGAGTTGGTGGGGAGGAAGAGACAAATCTAAATCAAGCTATGCTAACAATGGGAAGGAGCAGCACTTTACAACAGAGTGAGTAGGTGATGCCCTTCAAAAAGGGCAGGGTCCAAAACTAAGCAGGCATAAAAACAGGAAATCACTGCATGTAATGCTTGAGAAAAAATGATTCGTGGGAAGCTTAAATCATCAGCATACCCCCAGGTGACATCAGTGATGTCAGGAATAATAAATAAGGATATGCAACACATGTTTGTCAGTTCTGACTTGTTCCTCTAGTTTAGTTATTAAACGACTTCAATCCAATTACTTTGCAAAACGTCAGCTTGGTCATGCGGTTTGTGTAAACTCTAGTTAATTTATTGCTGAAAGTGAACACATGAAAGTTACAAATAAGCAATCATGGGGAAAAGCAGTTAACAACATACACATATATGAATATATATACATATATATATAGAGAGAGAGATTTCCATATATTTTTCTTACTCTTTTGGATGCATCTTCTTGCCTCTAACCCACAGTGAGTCAAGGCTCCAGCTGTTGTTTTAAAACCCCTACTTATTAAAAAAAACTGCATGATGGTGAGACTTCAGAATCTGCTGTGCAATTTGTATCATCAAGCTTCTGATAGAAATGTGTGGAGGAATGCTCAACTTTGTGAAGTGAATCAGTCACATAGCAACTTTAATGGACCGAGGGTAGTGAATGGCCCAGATGTTACTTTCGCATGTGCATATTTGTTTTCACTATTAATGTATCATAAATATATTGAGTAGTATGTTATGGCACTTGGGACAGGAAGATTAACAGCTTTTCTGGGTCATAATTTTACAGGATGTTCTACTTAATTATAGCGTTGAACTTTAATCATCAAGAACAATGATTTAGAACATGCTTGTATTAATACTATTTTATGATAACAATTACTCTTACCCAATACAACTGAACCCTTCTGAAATAGTTACTCCTAGCAAAACCAACAAGCTAACAAAAAGAGGTTCTAGGATTCTTGGGGCTAACGTCACTGTGGATCTAATCTGATGTTTACACACTAAAGCTACTTTTGCCTTGAAATCACACTGAGGATAAAGGAATTTCATCTGGATACGGCAATGTGCCCATTACAAATATTACACGGTGCGATTTCAAGGCATTTGACTGCTAACCTCTGTGGTAGTTCTTTCTTTGTAGCTTTCCTAACAGGATTTGTTGGCATTCTTACCCTCTCCAAAGATGGCTCCTCGACTGAGCCATGAAATCTCCTTTTGGCTAATGCGCAGCACAATAGCAGACCTGCCATTTTAGCTTTGTTAATGCTGGTACTTTATTTTTAAAGTCTTTCAGCGATAGCTTTGCCACAGACTGGGATGTTTCAGTGAGTTGTTACAGCATCAACAATCCGTGGAAATTGGAGCTGGCAGATGTGCAGCAAGCCTAGCATTTCTCCTAATTGTTGCCGTGTTCTCTGCGCCCATCCAGCTACGCTTCACTTTTTGAAAGTGGCGTTTTGAGAACCTTTGATATTGATGGCTGCGGTCTTCCCACAGAAAAGCTGTTGAGGCTGGTGGGGGTGAGGAGGGGTGGTCATTTGAAAATTTCAAAACTGAGATTGATGGATTTCTGTTAGACATGGGTATTAAGGATTACAGAGCCATGGTGAGTAGATGGAGTTAATATATTGTTAATTGTCAAATTTTGTTTTATAACACGCCGGTAAAGCACCCTGGAACATCTCGCTATGGGTGCTATATTGAAGTTGTTGTTGCTGAACCACAGAACAGGTTCGAAGGGCTGAATGAGCTACTCCAGTTCCTATTGGGCAAATCCTGGATGCAAGTTAACCTTAGACATTGTAGTCCCAATGTAGAATATAATACCTGTTCAATGCAGATTTATTAATAAAGGATCCACAATTTACAACCTTTGCCTTTTAGCTCTACATTCAAGGTGTTATTTATGCATCTGGATAAACACTAAGGCTGGAATTTTCCATGCTTTGGCATAGGTCGAGGGGATCATAGGCATCGGCCTTAAGTCAAGACTTCAAGTGGTACTTTGTAAGTGTTTTGACCACCACTTCTAATGCACGAAGGTGACTTGAACTTCTAGTGGATGTCCTAGTAGCAATCCTGTCTGTTTAGGCTAGGCTGAATGTTTTGGTTCTTCTGGTTCACTGAAAATATATTGTTAAACCATATGCGCTGCCATCGTCTGAATCATTGGGTTGGATTTGATTTATGGAGTGCTGGATGATCTTGTGCTTTTCTTTGGTTGGGTGCCACTGGATCATCAAACTTTTGCAGACGAGTTGACCTTCCAGCATTTCTGACAGCTAGCACTCTTGGCTGGGCAAACAGAGGTGTGTAACTATTCACCACCACAGTTACAGTAAATGCTTTTAGACTTGGCTGTGAATCTGCACATCTGGTTCAGCTTTGGCTTGTGCTTTGTAGGACAGTGCAAGCTTCAGCCATGAAGCCAGCAGTTCACAGTCCGATACACACCCAAACTTTCCCCTATTTGTTCCGCACCTGCCTAAGTATACCGCTTTCCAAGTCATCAGTTTTCTTGGTGGTGGGGGGGTGAGGGTGGAGTTAATGATGTGTAAATGCTGCTTTATTTTGATTGTAGTTTAACTGTCCCCTGTGTCTGGATGAACATTAAAAGTATTCTGGCTTCGTTCATGACTTGATGGAGTGTCGAGGCCTGTTCTTTCTTCATTTCTCACATCCTGTAACAAGCTGAAGCAGGTCCAGGGCCCGGTGTCAATGAGACACAGAAATTAAGGGCTGGGTTTTCCCGTGGTTTTCAGGACTCTGACGTTGTGACCAAATGGGGATCCTGAGCGTGCACTTGCCGGAAGTGGGTACCAATTCAGCAATATTCCCAGAGGAACCCTCCTAATCTGCCTCTGCCACGCTTGCTATTCCATCAAGGAGAGTGGCGGGATGTAGATGCTGCTGGCCCAGTCAGAGGCTTGGCAGTTCTGAAGTCTCGGCAACCCCACTGGGAGAGGTGGACAGTCCTGAGGCAGCTCGAAGAACACAAGGGGGCCTTGAAATGGAGGCAGACTTGCAGTGGACCTTTTAACTTAATATTCCGAATGGCAAAAGGGGAAGGCTCCGTGGGAAGGAGAGGAAACCCCCTCTTGATGGAGTGTTAGGCCTCGGGGGATGCCTTTCCTCCCTGCAGCTCCCCTCTTTGGCCCTGATCTGGGACATGGACCCTTTGGCTCCAATGCCCCCCTCATCCCCCACCACCACCCCACCCAGGCTGGGGCAAGAAGCCAGCCTCCATGAAGCTGGTGGCTTCCATACGTGTTGAGGGGCTGCCCTGCCACTGGCTCGACATGACTGCCAGCTATTTACCAGCCCCCTGCTTCCCAGCTCCCCACCCCTGGGCTGGTAAAATTCTGTCTTAAAACTTCATTCTCAATAAAAATGATCCCCAATGATTGTGTATTTAAATGCAGAGACAAACAATATAGTAATAGGGATTACCTTCCAGCATGTAGAATCTCATTCTTGGCTCATTCCTCCATGGCCTGTTCCCAACTAAACAATTTCTCTGCCTTTTATTCTTCCAGGCTGGAAATGCTTCTTGATTAATTACCTTTAAAGATTTCTTAAAGTGATACAAGCTTGCCTTCGTCATTCTCTACAATTTCTTAAATGTGTACCCCATTAGTGATACAGATCTCTCAAAAGCCTATAACTCACATATAGCCCCTCTCTCACTCCATCAGATCCTTTACCTTTTAGTAGGTACTAAATCTCCTTATACACATTCCCCATCTTAAGTATGGTGTATGACAGTCCTGGGCAAACTACAGCCCATAAGAAATTCTGACCCAGCCAACGACTGCTCCAGGGATTCCAAGGGAAGTACTTCAAGGTAGGTTGGTGGCCAATGATCGGTCATCAGCAGTGGGTATTTCTAGGGGAGTGCAGCCACCATGTTAGAGGAGGCGAACGCATGTGGAGAAGCACAGAGAGCAGCACAAGGGAAGCGTGTGTTCAAAATTTCTTAACGAGATTACTGCAGTTTTGATTTGCATCTTGGTTTTCCACTGGAATTTCAAAACTTCAACTTGTCTTTCACTTAGGTTTTAGCACTCCTTTTGAAAAATCAAGTCAACCCTTACAGAGGTTTTGTTTCCCCATTCTTCTCATTTTGTCACCTGAAGGGGTTGATTCTTGTTGAGTCCCGGTGCCATCAGAGCTGGCAGTCCTTCAGAACCTTTTCCAAGCAGCTACTCTTCAGATGCAGTCGTGCACAGTGAACGTTGGCAGGCTGGTTGGCACCATCGCCAACCATGCCCTGTCCATTTTCGAGCTGGTGTAACAACCATTCCTTTCTTCCCTGGCCCTCAAATGATGCTAAGGACAGCAATACAACACAAGCTGCAGTTCTGGTTCAGATTGGCTGATTATCAACACAGGATTTGAGCCTGGGACCTTCAGGTCTGCATTTACATTGTAATACACTGAAGAGTGCCTGTACCCACTCAAATGGTTAGATATCTATAACATATTAAACAATCTTGCTTCTATGTATACGCTCTGTCATCTTTTTGCACTATGAAGTTTTATAGACACATTTACAATGGTACCTGGTATGAGGAACTTCAATTAAATGGGAAGATAAGAGAAGCTGGGGTCGTTGTCCTTGGAGCAGAGAAGATTAAGTGTAAATTTAATAGAGGTGTTCAAAATCATGAGGGGTATTGATTAAGTAAATAAGGAGAAACTGTTTCTGGCAGCAGAAAGTCAGTAACCAAAGGGCACAGATTTAAGTCAAATGGCAAATTAACCAGAGGGTTGCAGATTTGTGGGCCCAATAAAAACTTGCTGGACTTTCACTCCCGAGCTGGGTGCGGAGAGTTGTGACACTTCCCGCACCCACAAACCTGACATGGGAAAAAGAGGCCTGGATGGTCGGGTTTTCATTCTGGGGAGGGGCTGGTGGTGGTGGTGGTCTGAAGTCAGCCCTGCTGCCCCCCAGAACGAGTGCAGAGTGGGAGTGGAGGCAGGCTGGCAGGAAGGCCTGCCTTGGTGCCCCGGCACTTTGTTGAAGTTATCTTCAGCAGCTTCATCAATGACCTTGTTTCTGTCATGAGGTCAGAAGTGGGGAATTCACTGATGATTGCACAATGTTCAGCACCATTCACGACTCCTCAGATACTGAAGCAGTCCATGTCCAAATGCAGCAAGAACTGGAAATCTCCAGGCTTGGGCTGGCAAGCGACAAGTAACATTCGCGCCACACAAGTGCCAGGCAATGATTATCTCCAACAAGAGAGAATCTAACCATCGCCCCTTGACTTTCAATGGCATTACCATCGCTTAATCCCACAC
Source organism: Carcharodon carcharias (assembly GCF_017639515.1). Lineage (NCBI taxonomy): Eukaryota > Metazoa > Chordata > Chondrichthyes > Lamniformes > Lamnidae > Carcharodon > Carcharodon carcharias. Next base: position 16,346,179 of record NC_054492.1, on the reverse strand, counting down.
TATTAACATCCTGGGGGTTAACATTAACCAGAAACTGAACTGGACTAGCCACATAAACATTGTGGCTACAAGAGCAGATCAGAGGCTAGGAATCCTGCGGCGAGTAACTCACCTCCCGACTCTCCAAAGCCTGTCCACCATCTACAAGGCACAAGTCAGGAGTGTGATGGAATACTCCCCACTTGCCTGGATGAGTGCAATTCCAGCAACACCCAAGAAGCTTGACACCATCCAGGACAAAGCAACCCGCTTGATTGGCACCATATCCACTAACATTCACTCCCTCCACCACTGATGCACAGTAGCAGCAGTGTGTACCATCTACAAGAAACACTGCAGAAAGTCACCAAGACTCCTTAGACAGCACCTTCCAAACCCACGACCACTACCACCTAGAAAGGCAAGAGCAGCAGATGTATAGGAACCCACCGCCTGGAAGTTCTCCTTCAAGCTAATCGCCATCCTGACTTGGAAATATATTGTTGCTGATCCTTCACTGTTGCTAGGTCAAAATCCTGGAACTTCCACCCTAACAGCACTGTGGGTGTACCTATACCAGATGGACTACAGTGGTTCAAGAAGGCAGCTCACCATGGCCTTCTCAAAGGCAACTAGGGATGGGCAATAAATGCTGGCCCAGCCAGTGAAGCCCACGTTCCTTGAATGAATAAAACAAAAGAACACACCCCATTCCCCCTTGCGGAAATGTCGGAGTCTGGGTTTGAGCGCAGCATTTCCAGATGCAGGCCTCTGCCGGCATTTGTGCGCAAATGGAACGGTTCTCGATCCAAAAATTCATGCCTTGATCTACAATTCTGCTTGTGGATAAGGGATTGAAATATAGAAGCATAAATCTTTCAACACTCTGTTAACATTATTGTATGTCTTAGATGAGGTTGTCCTTGGTCTGAAATGATAGAGGCTGCTGGAGGCAAGGCTGTTGGTAAACTTTACCTTATAATGAACATTCTACTAACTATGTACAGTACATTTCTTAGAACAAGGTTTCACCTAGAACTATCTCTCAGCATAATCTGTAATCATGTGATATTACATCACTGATGACGTAGACTAACTATTTACGTATTTCACATTAACCCTTTACACTACATCTCCCTAAAATCCCTTCCTTCATTCCTGGTTCACAGAGATAAGCTTTGTGGTGGTTTCATCAATGTCCCTGACCCTGTTTACAGGTGTCTCAAAGGCTATGCTGGATTAAAGTTCTCCAAGTCCTCTCTCAAGCTCAGTAGAGATATCATCAGAGACTACCAGCTGATTGTCTGGGTCATTGGTCCATTCCATTGATAGTCATCTTCTTGTAGATACAAGTATGCTTTTGTTTGTTCCCACTATTCCATTTTCAGTCTCTGCAAGATTAGATCACAGATATAGTGTTTTATCCAAAACACAGCTTTTGCAATTCTGGTCATCATCCATACCGATTCCCCTGGCTGGAGTTCTGGTGCACTCTATGGCATTGATTGTAGTTTTTGGTTTGATTTGCATGATACTCATCCTCCTTCTCCTTACTATCTCTATATCTGCTGCTTTGAGACATAGCATGTGCATGTGTGGAAGGACAGGAAGTTGAGTCGACAGTCATCTTCCCATTCAGAAGTTTCGGATGGAGCTAAACCATTCTGAAGTGGTGCGGAATGGTAGCTCAACAGTCATTTTTCTTCAACAAAGCTTTCACCATCCTTACTCCTCTTTTGGCCTCTCCTTTAGTTTGTAGGTGTCTGGGCGAACTAGTCATGTGAACAAATCCATCAGCTTCTGTGCATTGCTTAAAACACCTGATTGCAAACTATGGGTCATCATCTGAAATGACTAGGTCTAGAATGCCAGGTCTGGCAAAAAAATTCTTCTAGTGAACTAATGACTGTTTTAGAGGGTGTACCATGAAGACATTTAACTTCAATCCATCTGTAGAATAGTCAATAACTACGAGGAATGTCTTCCTCTTGAGCTGGAAAAGATCCATTCTGAGACATTCCCAGGGTCTGGATAGAAATGAGGATGCCATCAGTGGTTCCCTTTGCTCCTGGCAATGGATTGCCCAGGTGATTCAGCTTGAAATTATTTCCTCTAATGATTTTGAGATCCCTAGGCACCAAATGGAATTTTGCACTCCAGCACAGTACTTTGTAATGCCCAGGAATCTCTGATGTATACTCTGAAGGATCCCAAGTCTGAAAACTCTAGGTAAAACCAATCTCTCATCATAAATCAGCAAGTCATCCATGACACTGAGATACCTTCATTGCTCAAAGCATTGCTTCAGAATGAGATTATATTCTGGCCACCCACTGATGCAGCATTCCTGAATTTTAGCACATTCTTCATCTGCTTGCTGTGCCTTTCAAATTTTATCCAGCCCCTGTGTTGTTGCTGGTAGACATTTTGTGGTCAATGGGGTGTGGGACTTCACAACTTTGATGAAATCTATTCTTCTTGTTCAGGATTTTCAAGGAATGTGTGACAATGTGTCTGCTGTTGTTTGTTGTTTTCCTTGTTTATGTTTGTCCATTTGTTTCTTGTTTGATGCAAGCTGTCCTTCCAGGTAATGAACTTGTGGTTCCTTCACCTGCAGTTCATGGGAAATCTTCTGCCTGGTTTTCTCAAGGCTTTTCACGTGGTTTTATTTGGGTCTAATGCTCCCACTTCACCGCACTTATTTCAGTCTTCCCAAGACCTCTAAATAAGTTTGGAAACCCTGTCCTGAATTCTTGTGATTTTTCTTGTCTTCCCAATTAATTTACTTATAGATGTGTTGTAGATCTGTACAAGCTTTTTGACTTAACAGTGAACACCCTTGGTTTTGAATCACATGCCAAGTTTCTGAGATTTGTCTTCCTTTGTACTGAAGTTGAACAGTGAACTGTCCCCGAACTTCAATCGAATGCCTCCTGGATTGTGGAGTCGTATGTTCAATGGCTGAAGGAAGTCTTACTTCAGCCACTGTTCTGTGTCTGAAAGAAAGGAAACTCCTGCTCCAGTGCCTAATTTGCAGTTTGTTTTATGTCTGTGGACCATGATATCTGTGCCTCAATAGTGTGCCATACAGAGTTAAAATGTCCTCTCGTCTTGCCAGAATGGTACTCTGCATTTTTGGTGGACCATTCCTCACGCGGCTTGTAGCCTTTCCCTGCCACAGCGAGAACACTGAGTAATGGCGGCTACTGCACCCTTTTCGCTCTATGCCTGTTTTTGAGTAGGTGCGCTGTTACTTCTGTGTCCTATAAAATGCATAGGGTCAGTTTTTCTCTCCACAAAATCTCCCTATCACTGCGAATAAATACACAATTCTCCGTTCTCACTTCTGCCTGCCTTGCTAACTGCAAAGCCTTCAATAGCATTAAACCCTACCTTGACTGTAGAAAATCTGATAAAGTCGCCTCTAAGAATCCTACAACAATAAAATCCAAAATGAATTCAGGGCTCGATATTTGTAATTCTCAGCTAGTCAATATACATCGTTAATGAAGGAATCTATGCTCTCCCCGGGTCTTTGGGTATGTCTTTGGTTGAATTTCACTCTAAGGTTCCTTCTAAGGCTGTAATATATATCAACGATCTTTATAACCTCTTCGTTTGTCACTGTCTCTTTGTTCATGCCCTGTCTGACCATTATGTTGTCTACACTCCTGTCTATGGAGTAGAGAATGACACTGATCTGTTCCTTGCTAGGCTTCTCTGGTAAACTTAAACACCAGTCAGTTTTTTAATCAGTCAGTATTTTAATGCACTTAGTTTTAGTTATTGTAATGCATCATTATGTTGGTATAATTATTATAATAATAAAGGTTTTATGATTATTTCTACCAAAGTTTATCTTTATTGTTATCTGAATTGTTCATTCCTTGAGCAATTATGGCCCCACCAATACTATTTCCACAGAGCCCTCTGGCCAAAAAGCTTGATCAATGGAAATTGATGGAGGTGGGTCAGAAAAAGACACTACTGCTTACCAGTGCAGATTTTCATTGGATAAAATTCACGTTCCTCTTGTTCGTGTTTTTTTTTCATTCTCTGCTGGTTGTCTTTCATTGAAGGTGTCTGAAGAGCTTCGTCTATTTTTGCCCCTTTTTACCAGTTTCTTCATGATGTCCTTCCTGTTGCTAATCTGGTTCCCATTGGAGTTGACTTTGCAATATCCCTTTAACTGCCATTATATTACCCTGTACAGCCATTTCAGAATGCGATGAGTTATATCACAGCCTGCAAATTTAATTACTCTTTGTTCACCAGGAGACATTTACATGTAGATGTGGACAAACATTTCTTAACATGGGAGAATGCAAGTTGTGGCATCCACTTTTTAATACTATTATAAAATCTCATAACTAGTTTACAAAATACCCAAGACATCCAATGGAAAGCTACATCCTGGTTGGTACATCGTGGCAATGAGGAACATTTATAGAATTTCCTCATTTCAGTAAGAATCTATATTTTACCTCAATTTGAATACATAAGGCAGAGAAATTACATCAACATGCAATATCTGGCAATGTTGCAATTAAGGAAAGAGTTTGAAGTAGTCTACTCAAGACAGGGTACAAGAAGATGAAGTTCGTTATCAGAGGGCAAGCTGTTATTATTCATGTCTTCATTCAATGTTGTTACAAAGAACCTTCAATAAAGTTCAAGATAAAACTAGATGTACTAGGCAGCTGTGAAGTCTAGACAGTGAAAGATGGCTTCTTGGAGAAATTTGGCTTTAGCATGCTTCAGTGAAAGTAACTCCCTAGTTTGTTTTTTGCCACCTTTGTGTGAGTGCACACTCAAAGCAGATCTGCAACATGCAGAAGTGCATTGTAACGATACCATATTCCATGCTAATAAAGTAAGTGACACCAAGACGGAAAATTATTAAATTTGAATCCATTACTTCATGCTTCTGCATTAACTTAATTTCACTTTAACTAAGCAACTGTACATATCTGAACCAGAGGATGATGTCTCAGGATTTCTAAATAACAGTATGTTCAACATTGCACAGGAGAATCTGTGGCATTTGTTGTAGAGGAGATTTTGAATTCTACAGTAATCTTTTCTTCTTTAATCAAATAGTTCTTAGTGGAAGTTAGGATTATCAAAGTTTACAGAGCAGAAGGAAACTATCTGGTCCATCCTGCCTGTGCTGGTTCCTTGCTCAAACAATCCAAAAATAATTCCACTGTCCTACTCTTTCTCCATGGCCCTGTATCTTCCTTTGTCTGATTTTCCATTAAAAGATGTAAAGGTCTCTGCCTCAGCCTTTCCATGTGGCAAAGATCTACCTGTTTTGGTTTATACTTGGACATTATTATGTTTCTTGATATTTAGGCTGTGCCATTTCTTTGAGGTCAATATATATATAGTAGAGTATTCAAGGAGCTCCACTTAACATCTGTTTAACAAACCACTTGGAAAAGTCCTCAGTTGGAGTGACTCTGCGCCGGATTATTGAAGATGTTTTAACATCAGTTGTATGCCTGTTGCCCAGGACACAATTACTGATTTAAGAGCCAGAGATATTTGTGAATGTTGCAGGACAGGGGCTCCTGGATGTCCTCGTACGTGAATCACTAAAGTCAGCGCACAGGGTACAACAAGTAATGAAGAAGGCGAATAGAATGTTGGCCTTTATTGCAAGGGGGATGGAGTATAAAAGTAGGGGATTCTTGCTACAGCTGTAAAGAGCATTGGTGAGACCACATCTAGAGCACTGTGTACAGTTTTCATCACCTTACTTAAGGAGGGACGGATTTGTATCGGAAGCAGTTCAGAGAAGGTTCACTAGGCTGATTCCTGGGATGGAGGGGTTGGGTTATGAGGAAAGGTTGAGCAGGTTGGGCCTGTACTCACTGCCGTTTAAAAGAATGAGTGGTGACCTTATTGGTCATATAAGGTTCTGAGAGGGTTTGACAGGGTCGATGCTGAGAGGATGTTTCCTCTCATGGGGAAGTCCAGAACTAGGGGCAAAGTTTCAAAATAAGGGGTCTCCCATTTAAGATGGAGGTGAGGAGGAATTTCTTCTCTCAGAGGGTTGTTAGTGTTTCCCAATGAGCAGTAGAAACTGGGTCATTGAATATATTCAACAGTGAGTTAGATAGATTTTTGATTGACAAGGGAGTCCAGGGTTATAGAGATCAGGCAGGGAAGTGAAGTTAAGGCCACATCAATCAGATATGATCTTATTGACTGTCGGGGCAAGCTCAAGGGGACAAATGGCCTACTTCAGCTCTTATTTCTTATGTTCAACACATTCTGTCCTGGTCTATTGGGTGAATATCTCGCATTCTGTTTCTTCTATGTATAGATTTTGACAATCTACAGACAATGGGCTGTTTTTTACATGCCCCCTGCTGGGTGTTTTTTGGGCGGGGAGCATGTTAGTTGGGCACATGCCCACATCACCACCTTCCCACTTAGCCCCAAGCTCACCCTCATACTGCATGCTAAAACTGGCAGCCCACCCACCATATTCAAATATGTAATTAAGGGACAATTAGGCTTGCTATCAGGGCAATTGACCCTGATAATGCACTGCCCACACTATAAACAATTGGTGTAGACAACTGGGCAAGACCGGACAGACCAATTTAAAAAAAAGCTTCTTCAAAGAGTGGGAAGGAAGGGGGGGTGCTCAGTCTTCCGGGGCTACCCTTTGCTGATCGCGGGGCAGGCCTCTAAGATCGAACGCCCCCTTTCATTCCAACCTGCCCGCAGCCTTAAACCCACCCCCTCCCCTCACCCTCTCCCCCTCCCCCTCCCTGACATACTCAAACCCGCCCTGCCCAAGACTCCAGACTTAGCTGCTCTGGGGATCCATGGGCCTCCTTCCTTCTTCTCCTGCAGTCCCGGTGGGGACACCACTGAAGCGCTCTTGGCGCTGCCAGGACTGATGGAGCTGTAGGCCAATCAGATTGGCCGGCAGCTCCAGAAGGTGGGACTTCCTTGCCAGTGAGGGACAGAAGTCCCACTCAGCCTTTGTTTAGCCGCCCCGTAATGTTTTATGGTTGCGGGGCAGGTCGGTGTAGAGCATGTCGACTCCACACCAACTTGCTTCCGGGGGCGTTGGGGTGTGTGGGGGGGTAGGGGGTGGGGGGATAGGGGGTGGGGGGTGGGGGTGGGCAAGCCATCCCCTCCCCCGTATTATTCAGCCCAATGTTTTATACACACAATTGCTTTCTATCGAATGCCTGATAATTGATTATAATTTGTGTAGGTGACCCAATTTTACAACTACGCCCTCAATTTCCTCTGCTAGATTTTTTTCTTTGCTTGTTAGTTAATCCCTTGAATGAATAGTGAGATAAGTATCAGGGATGAATAAAGCTCCCCCTGTGATTATGTTAGCTTGATGCATTGGACTTGACTGCCTTTGAGGGTCAAGAGAAAATCTGTAAAATTTTGTCTCGCTTAAGAGATTAAATAAATCAGAAAGAGTCATTGACAAGGCCAATTGTACAGGTTTTTTTTTGGAAGGATGACCCTGGTGATCTAAAGAAACTTCCTGAGTTTGTGATGCCGACAGGGAGTCTTGCCTGATGGCCACACATACTAAAAAACTGTGGCTGAAAAATAGCGGGTAGCGTGCCAGTGATTTCTCGGTATGTGTGGTTGACAGGCAAGGTTCAGTGCCAGCTATGTGAGCTCAAAAAACTGTCCCTAATGTGTCAGTAGCCAGGAGATGGGTGAAAGAATTACCTCTGTTTTGGGTGTTCACTTTTATTATTTTTCAGGGGGAAGTGGGTGGAGACAAGTGTATATTTCTCCTCAGGAAATCGGATGTAATTTGAAAGCTCACTGTGTTATGGCAAATAAATTAAACAGTACTGTGTACAATGCAGTGATTTGTCTTAATAGACACCTTGGAGTTTTACTGAATACATTGTTTTCTTGCTTTACAATACACTAAAATCCTATTCTCGTCATCAAAACACCAAAGGAAAAGAAGGTATCCACCTTTTTCTTCCTCAGTTGTGAATTTAATTGTGAATCTGTCATTAACGTTTCTGTGGAAATGGTTTATATCATCAGGATGAATGACTACATGCGTGCCATCCTCATACAGCTGCCAACTTTTTTGGTTTAATGGGAACAGTTTTCCTGATGCTTTCAAAGTGTTGGAGACACTGGAGTTGAGCTTGGCAAGCCCATTCCTAAAGCATTAAGTTTGTTCATAACTGTCATTGTTAAATGAGATGTGGTTAGTAGACAGGCTAAGGCTTTACAGTGGTACTGAAAGGGAAGTGAACATTTGTTGGAATTCCTGTGTCTGTTTTGAGTATTGCTTCTATCACTGAAATGGCTTCCTGTGTTGGATTGTTTATATACATGGATGTAATATCAAAAGAGATTATTGCTTCATCCTCTCCAATACTTAAGCTTATGATGTGTTCAGCAAAGCGGGAGGAAACTGTGGCCATGCTTTTACTTCCTGACAATATGGTCTAAGAATCAATGTAAGACATTTGGCAGCAGCACAGGAGGCTGTGCCAGCATGATGGATCAAGCTGGAATAGTTTTTCGAAAAATGCTACGCTAATGCAAAACTATCTGAAGTTAATATATCCTGCAATATATTTCACAGCTAAGGCACACAACTGGTCATGAAAAATGTAGCACATGAGTGCACCCTCTTAATTTAATGATCTCTCCAAACTTTAAAATAGAAAACACAATGGTCAGAAATTGGAGTTACAATTGTACTTCTGCCAGTTCTGGTTTCCATAGGTTGAGCTTGTGATAACAGCAATCAGCAATGCTAAAACACCCCAGAATTAGGCACAACTATTGTAATTAATTGGAAAATAAGTTTTCAGATCTTTATTTTCTTTCCCCATTAACAAAAAAAAAACATTTTAGAGTTCTCCTCGTCTGTAGAAAATGGCTTAGAGCATTTTACCACAAGGAGGGAAGGCACATATTGGGTCCTGAGAATGAGGAGAGGGGAGAACATTGGAGATGTTAAGATAGTGAATGAAAAGAATGGTATAAGATGAGGGTTTAAGGAGATTTTTTGAAAGCAAGTATGTGATAAGATGGGGCAGGTTTTTCTGGTCAGTGAGTGGGGGCAGGGCCCGCTTGCCGATGCGTCTAATGATGCGGGGATACGTTGGCGTACGTCCCAACATTACCCCGCGTCATTTAGATTTCCAGTTCTGCGGGCACGCAGCCAAATCAGCTGCGCACCTTCCGAACTGTCAAAGGCCTATTAAGACCATTAAAAAACTAATTAACTTGATTGATGGACCTGCTCGTCCAGCCTTAGGGTTGACGAACAGGCGGGCCTCAGAAAAAGCATGAAACCTCATCCATGGGTGGGATGAGGCTTCATGAGGGCTTTTGAATGTTTATCAATTGTTTAAATAAAAGTTATGGACATGTCCTAACTCATGTGACAGTGTCACATGAGGGGACATGTCAGGGAAATTTTTTTATTACCTTTCTGTCAACATTTTATTCAGAGCCGATCTCCCTAAGGCAGCACTTTGCCTCGGGGAGATCCATGCGCTCTTGCACGCGCAAGTGCAAAACAGCGCATTCCTGGGTGAGGGAATCCCCCCTCCGCCTGCATAGGGAGCACATAGCGCTTAATTGGCCCTCTCACATAAAATGGCAGCACCCCCCCCCTTCCGACCAGGGGCGCCACTCAGGAGGCCAGCCACCGGTGCCCGCTCACGCACTTCCCCCACCCCCCCACCCCCCCCACCCCACCGCCAACCCCCCTGATGTGGGGAAAATGTCCCCCATGGAGTAAATTGGTAAATGATTCCAGAGGGCAGGAATGTAATAGCTGAACCCAGCAGCTGCAGATAGTAGAGTGGATAGAGTTATAGAATTCCAGTTTTAGGGGAGAAGTAGGTGTGAGGAAAGTCACCAGTACGGTCATCAAAATAGGGTGAAAATGATCTGAGAACAAAAATATTTTGAATTGAAATATTAGGGCATGGAGGGCCAGTGGAGCTTAGAGAGAGAGAGCTCAGGTGAAGATACACTCTGTGTCATCTCGGGCAAATTGAACTTTTTGGAATGTGGAATGCTGATACGAGGATGTGCTGCATTGAAGCCCAATCTATCATAAATGTGTGATTAATGTAAGAGGGTGGCACCAATCTGATATAGTCCTTCTACTTGGCATTCCTCTACAGCCTTCCTTCCAGAGCCTGGCATTTCATACCAGCGACCCTGGTGTAAATACTCAGTTGGCAAAACCTCCATCAATCTGTTGTTACTCTGGGTGTTCAGATATTATTGTCTATATAATACACAGTTCTGCTTTCCAAAGATGTTGCAATATCTATTTGGGTACATTTTAAAAACAAATATGGACCTCACATACAACACCAAATTATTCATTCATTTTTCTGGTCCACTTATTGGGTGGAACTTAATGCCCTTCCCCATGGTGAGTTTGGTAGCGGGGGACATTTAATCAGGTGGAAGAGTGGCTGGTGAGTAACCCATTGCCTTTCCAGCACTGCCGCAATTAAATCTGTCAATTTACACCCTTAAGCGGAAAACTAATGCCCATTTAAGGGCCTCATTTCGCTGCTGCTGGTATTCACTCAGTGGCAGGCAGCCACCTCACCATGTGGGAAGCTTGAAAAGCAAATCCTGTCAGGGTTTGCCAAGAGGGGGTCCCTCATTCAAAGGCCTGACCGAGGGACCCAGCACTGGGAAGGGGGACAGGCCCACTGAGAGCCAGCCCCCTGCCTGTGCTGCCGACCCTTCTTCCCACCCTCCTCCAAGACCCCCTCGCCATTGCTCATCCGTTCCTGGGTCTTGGGTCCACCTATGATCTTAGGCCTCAGGTGGCTATAGCACTGGCAACAGCCACTGCCTCCACAGTGGCACTGCCGAGCACTGAAGAGCTGCCTGCCTCTGATTGGTCAGCGGACTTGGTAGGTGGGACTTCCACTTTGGGGGTCCTTGATCCGAAGGAAGGCCTACTGCTGCCCTGTTAAGTGCCTGAAGTGTCATTTAGTGGGTAGGGAGCTTTCTCCGGCTCTCTAGCCAGTAGAGGAGACTTCCCTTGCATCCATTAAATACCCTCCATTGTACCTTTGTTGTACCCATTGGGACCCTCCATAGTCTGTATAGAGTATGTTTCTAGTTAGTGGGATCAGTATATGGAATTTTAATACGAGGGCTGGCAAACAAGGGAGTGGCTGCATTTACCATATCCTAGCATTTAATATTCAATCTTCCAGATGGCCCTTTAGGTCAGGGTATAGTGCACAGACACAGACACACAATTGCAGAACTGTGCCATCTGTTATAAAGATGCTTCCTGCCAATCTGTCCTTATACAGGTAGCATTGACAATGTCAGTGAAGGTTATGGGGATAGAATTCGACATGGGAAGGGATGCGAAACAAGCGGTCTCGCTTTGGTCACCAGTTATATGCCCCAATCAATGTTCAGTCCCATGGACTTCAACAGAAGCAAAGCATGTGGTGAGTTCCTATTGCAGGTGGCAAATTCTGATTCTGCCTGATTTTGCGTTCGTGCCCATTTTCAGCTTCATCTCTGCCCCACTTTCTGTAGCTTTCCTGCAACTGTCCCCAGGTATCCAAAATATTAGACAATGTTCTGTTCCACACTTGTATAAAACAGGTAACTGATGCATGTGCCAGCAAGGCCAGCACTTCTTGCTTTCCATTTCCTCCATTCCCATTGAATAACATCAGCAGCACAAGTTCCCAGTTTCACAGTGGGCTGAATTTTCCCTTTGGCTTGTGGGGGCGGGCCCCGCAAGTCCGCGTGTAAAATGGCACCCGATCACGTTGGGCGAGCGGCCCGATGTCACCATGCGCAATCACGATATTTCGCTGGGCAGATGTGCGGTGATGTCGGGCGAGCGTCTGCCATTAATTAACCGGCCACTTAAGGCCTTTGAGGCTCCACCCGACGCCGATTTTTCAGCACCCGTGCAGTCTTTGGCTCGGCGCACGGGCGCAACGGGCAGGCGAGTAGGACACATTTGTATTAACCTCATCCACGGGCGGGATAAGAGGGCTCAGTGGGGTCGCGAGTGTGCACAGTCAAGCATTTATTTCCGAACGTTTTTGAAACTTGCCTGTGTGATCTCCAGTACTTCAAAACTCATAACAGCTGCTTTTTCTGGACTCTTAACCTTCAGGTCAGCATTCTGCAGTGAGGAATATTTTCTGGGCCTGCATGTTTCAGGAAGCCTTCCCTTAGCCTGGGAATGGGAGCTGAACTGTCCACTGGAAGCAGCTCCTTTGAGGAGGAAGGGGGAGGTGCTAGAAGTGCGAGGAGGCCAGGAGTGCACATTCAAACCCCAGGGGAGCTACCTTTGGGAGGACAGGCGCAAGCATAAGGGGCATAGGGCCAAGAGGTAGTCCAATGCGGAAGGGGCCGCAGAAGATGCCAATATCCTGCTGCCAGGGTTTAAAGGCAGTGAAGCAGCTACTTCAACATGTCTGAGGTGCTGTGCCGAAGGAGGCTCCGTCTCTTAAGGGAGACAGTCACCTATATCTGTCAGATGAGTGGTCTTGAGATTTCCCCTAACTGTGTGGGTGGACACCCCATGCCAGTCACTCTGAAGGTCACAGTTGCCCTCAGCTTCTATGCCTCTGGCTCCTTCCAGGGGTCGGTGGGTGATCTTTGCGGTGTCTCCCAATCAGCTGTCCACACTTGTGTCAAGCAGGGTACAGATGCTCTGTTCAGGTGTGCTTGACCTTCATCTTTTACCATTGGGTCCAGACAAGCCAGACACAGTGAGCCAGAGGCTTCACGGCCATTGCCTGCTTCCCCCATGTCAGGGTGCTATTGACTGTACACATGTGGCCATCAAGGCACCAGCAGGTGACCCCGGTGCCTTCGTCAACAGGAAGGGCTTCCACTCCATGAACGCGCAGATAGTGTGTGATCACAGGATGCAGACTCTGCATGTCTGTGCATGGCACCCTGGCAGCTCCGACACCTACATCCTCAGACACTCCCAGGTGCCGGGGCTCTTCAGTGCTCCAGCTCGGCTGGATGGATGGTTGCTGACTGACAAGGGCTATCCCCTCAGAAGGTGACTCATGACGCTTCTCTGCTATCCAAGAACAGAAGCTGAGCAGTGGTACAATAGGAGCCACACCTCCACAAGGGCTGTGGTGGAGAGAACCATTGGTCTTCTCAAGATGCGCTTCTGAAAACTGGACCGCTCAGGGGGCGTACTCCAGTACCCCCCAGATCGTGATAGTGTCGCTAATAGTGGTAGTATGCTGTGCTCTCCACAATCTTGCGCCGGAAAGGGGGAACACAGTGGATGACGAAGACGTCAACACAGTGGCTCCGACTGCACACGATGAGTCCTGCAGTGAGTCCAAGGATGAGCACGCACAGGGAAATGCTGAGGGGGTAGACACTGACCTGGTCATACTCCAGGGAGGCAGAGACACCTGGGAGGCTTTAATCCAATGGATCTTCAGCTAGCACAGCACAGATGGACCTCCAGGACAAGCCTGGGCTGTAGGTTCGATACTCGACACCTAAATGCAAAATTTGCCAGGTTAGGAACAGTCACTAAGGCCTTGTTAATAAAGCTGAATGTCCAACCAAACATTCATTGCAGTTTTGGAAACCATACACATGCAGAAGGAAAAAGATAACCCTCAGCCATGGTGACATATCTCAATTTATTCTGTCAAGCAAACCAACTTATTCCAAAAAAAAAGAGGATAGTGTTACCAAACAAAACCAATCATAAAGACCTCATCTCAGGCCAACACAAAAGCACCAGTGAAAAACTCGTGTGTCTATGGTGCCTCAAGTGTTCGTATCCAGTGCTACGTCTTGGTGATGCCCCATCGCTCAGAGTGGAATCTGAGCCAGCCTGCTGACTCTGCTGTCCTGTTGGCCTCAATGAGCTTGACGGTCATCCTTTGGCCTGTGGAGCCTGTGCTGGCCCCGCCTGGGAGGGAGCTGCCAGTTCCACAGCTGGCATCTCCCCAGTCGTCGCAGCCTCACTGGATGCTACAGTCACTGGGAGAGAGGCGGAGGAACTGCTGCCTTCATCCGGAGTGCCCTGAGAGGTGCCCACAGAGACAACAGGAAGCTGCTGTGCTGACGTGAGATCACTTGGGACCTCCCTGCTCACTATGGATGGATGGGCACCGAGCTGGGCAAGTTGATGCCCAAACCATCTCCCACACTGGCACTGACCAACTGAGGTCAATGTCAATGTGAGGGCTTGCTGCTCTGAACACATCCCCAGGAAGCCCTGATGGGTCTCCTGGAGGAGACTCTCTAAGAGAGTCACCACTCTCTCCATTGAGGACGCATGGCGCTTGGACATGAGGCTCATTGCTTCGGCGATCGTCCGTGTAGACTCCTCCGCCATGGAGACCAAGCCAAGGATAGCCTCATGTATCTTCCCTAGATGCTCCCACACACACGGCCGCATTTCCTGTCCCTGTTGCATCGCGGACGACTCCAGAGACACATCATCAGGCACTGACTGAGCATGTGCCTGGTCCGCTGCAGTCCTCCAACTGCTGGCTCCATGGTCACTCTCTGTCCCTGCCAGCGCCTCTAGCGACTGTGAAATGCCCTTACCGCTGTGCCCCGGGACACTAGCTGATGTTCGAATTCCCACCGAGGTGCTAGAATCTACGCTGGTGCCTGCCTCGCAGAAATGGTGTGACGCTGGTGAGACTTCAGGCCCCTCAGGTGTGAGAGGGGGCCTCTGCTGCTCATCCTCCCAGCCCTGCTCTGATGATGCTGAAAGGAAGAACAAGGACAGTGGATCAGTTAACGTGGAGACAATGTCAAAAGTGTATCCCTGTCCCCCGGTTCATTATGCACTCACCCTTCCATAACCAATGGTCAAACTATGTTGCAAAATTAAATCAATTAACATTCAGCAGTGCTTTGGCTGTTGGGGAGAACAATGCTGACCTCACTGTTGGGCATAAATACCTGCCCGTGGCACCCCAGCCTCACCGACACCAGTGGACCTTGGAGCATGGCAAGGCCTCTCCAGATCCAGGGCCTCCTGCTCGAAGCAGCTAAGAATGGCAATCTGCGCCTGGCTGCCGCCAGTCCTCACACACTCTGCCACGTTATGAGCATTCTTCTCCTGAAAATGAGAGACGAGCATTGATTAATGGAAATTGCACATGGACTCTCTTCAAGCACGGCCCACCCCAACCAGAGTGGGACATATCAGGGCTCCAGTGTCTCCTCACCCCTCTACTGCTGAACACTCACACAAAGATGTTAGGCCTGCTCCCCACCCCCCCACCCCCCGCTTGGCGATATGCTGCCTACACCACATTAGGCACCACACAGTATATCCTTCCATAGCAAGGAGGCGCAAACACATGGAGTGCAGAAGGCAGCAGATGGTTTGATGCCACACTATCTTGAAGCTCCCCTCCCAGCATCTCATCACCCTGACTTGGACATGTTCTGGTGTTGAAACAGAACGCCTAGGCGCAGCTCCTCCAGGTTGCCCCCAAACCAGTCATGTGGGACTCAGTGTAACACATGCTGCGGGGACAATACACATCTCTTCATCGCCCTCTCAGGGTGACCTCAGCATGGGCAGAATCTGCTGGCCCACCCAGCAAAGGACACATTCCGTCAATGATTCAATGCAGTCACTACACTCAGACTTGGAGATGGAGGGGCAGCATGAGGGTAAGCCGACCTGCTGGGTTAAATGCCCAATGCCAACATGGTACTCACCCTGCCAGAGCACAAGTTGTTGAAGCGCTTGCGACACTGGATCCAGGTGCGCCGCACCACGTCACGAGAGCTCACCCCCTCAGCCACCCCCTCCCAGGCATGTTTCATCATGTTGGGGGGACCTCCTCCTCCCATCCTGGGGAGCCAACACCTCCCGCTGTGCCGCCACCTCCTTGAGGAGGGCAGCAAAGCAGTCATCCAAAAAACAAGGGGCATATGGCACCCCCCCCCCACTTCCAATACCCGCTGGCCTACGCTACGGCCTGGCCTGCTCACCAGAAGCCCTCTGGTGAGCCCTTCCACTTGACATTGTGAGCAGCCTTGTAAAGGCTGCCAGTGCTTCTGATAAACAGGCTGCCGGATCGTCAGTGGACCCAGCGGACAGTGCACTCCCGCTGTCCTCGGGAGTCGGGCATTACACAGGGCAGTCCTTAATTGGCCCGCCCATGTAAAATGGCAACGCGGGCTTGATCGCGGGCAACGATCGGGTCCGTGCCTGCCCGTGCCAGTTCCCGCTCCCACTCTGTCCCCCACCCCCTGCCAAACAAAATTCAGCCCTATATTTCTGTGGTTTTCCAAATGCAGCGCATCATTAATGGGTATGTTCCAGCATAGTAGGTTGGCAGGCAACACTTTACATGCATATTTGAGGAATCTATTAGATATGGTATGATTGCATAGGCTTCATAAGGTGTGCTATCTGTTCCTAGGTCACAGAATTGGCACGGATTGCTATGTGCTGTCAGGCTCTTGACTCTGCTCTCTTCTGGGTTGGAAGCACCAGAGTGACAAAAAGGGAAACCATCCAGCACTGAGCTTGTGCACGGGCACCCAGTGGGGTGGGCAGGGTGGGGGTGGGGCTGGGGTCGCTGGTGTTGAGGTGCTGTGCTGCTTCATTGTTATCCCAGGCTCAGTTACCTGTCTTTACATTTATTTTGCCATTATCTGGCTTCTGTCACTCATTTCCTTTGCCCTACACACCCTATGGAAAGGCTTCCAAAAAATGATGTCTTTACGTGCAGCCACTTGCCTTTACATGTCCAGATCCCTTTTAATCTCTAATGTAGCATGTAAGGGTTTGTAATGTTGCAGATATACTATCAACCTTTGCCCCATCTCTTGGGAGGATCTCTTGGGAAGTTCTCTACATGAGGTCCACTCCACACTGGGAGCTGGCCATGTTTATGCAATCTGGCCCACCCAGAAGGTTTGACAGTTGCTCTCTGTCTAATTTGTGTGAGACATAGCTAGCTGCACAATGGTCCCACTGCTCAAGAGCTGGGGACTGGAAATGTCACCTCTGGAATTCATGGCACAGATCCCTTGCACAGAGTCTCATCAGGATTGAGAAGAGCTCTATTTCAGACATAGAGAAAAAGCAGATCACTTAATAAGCAAAGAGAAGTGAGCAATCTCACATCAGCTACACAGGGTAGACAAGATGAGAGTGACATTCAGCCCCTTCCTAAGAATTTTAGCTCAAAGACATTTTTGCTTGTTCAATTAAATCAGGTTGAATAATAAAAATACAACAGGTGACTGTCACGGTTATTTGCAAACTTGCAGAAAGTGCCTATGAATAATAAAGTGACAGTTTGCGAAAAGCGATTTAAGAATTCTGTAGGAGGTTGCATCCAATGTTGTATAGATTGCTTTGTAAATGTCATCTTATTAAGTATATTGCAAAAAGCTGACGTATCTGTTTAACTTTGGAGTTTGCAAGTGAACAAGCTGTGTCTCATCAACATGTCTACTTGTCAGTGTTTCTTTAATCTGGCAGGAGTCCATTTTGCTGTGTTCTCATCTTGTCCATTTTCTTCAGGGGTTATAATTTAATAGCTGTGCTGTACTGAAGGAAAAAGGGGAAAATGTTGAAATTGGATAAATATGATTTCAAGTGCCGGAAATGCCAACCTTCTCCCACTTGCACAATAAAACTTCAGAGCCCCACGATAAGGCTGAACAGACCGAGCAGAGTGAGGCCCAGCTTTGCATATCAGAGCGATGCAAACAATTGGTTAGATTTCCCTATACACTCTGGGCCTGATCCAGTACACTGTCTCCACACAGTAATTCCAATAAATCTTTTGAACAAGCTTTACATGCATTTCGTACAGCAAATGTAGTATACATTCATCCCCAGGATGTTGGTGCCACTGACAAGACTGTATACGTTGTCCTGACAAGGTGGTGATAGACACTCTATACAATTGCCCTTCTGGCTGAATGGTTATATAGATGACTTCAGGGGACATTAAAAGGAAAGCATGCAGTGCAGACTAAAATCATGTGTGGGCCAGGCTGGGTAAGAGCTGAAGGACATTAGTGGACCAGTTGTGTTTTTACAACACTCTAGAGGCCACTTCTGCAGCTGTACCCGGATTCCTGACAGGAGTCATGAGCCATGTCTGGAAGGTATTACCCCCTTGTAAGCCCAGTAGCCAGTTTGTGAGTTGATGACCTGGTTGGAATAAAGGCACAGAGTAGTGCTGACAAGGGATGAATGAATCATGACTGCTGCTAGGAAACCAAGCATAGACTTGCATGTTGTGTTGCCTGTGGTCACAGCCAAACTGGACTTTAAGGGGCTGGTGTGTTCATTGAGGATGTTGATGGGAAGCATGCTAGGCAAGATGGGCCCATTCTATAGCACCTTGTAAGCCTGCGGCAGCCTGCAATGCAGTGTTACAGTAACAATAACATGTATTTATATAGCATCTTTAATGTAGTGACTGTTGTAATATGTGCCTCGGAGATAGGCAGAGATGTTACATGCCAGGTTATATGTGTACAGGAGCTTTATTTACAATGCTTTTAAAATGTCTGCTCCCATGCTTAAAGCAGCTAGCCTCAGTTCAGTCTCTTTCTCTATTGAAGTGACAATACCTAGGCTTAACTAATCATACACAGTGAACAGTCAACATCAACAGACATACATAATCAACACCAAACATTACAGTAACATCCCAAGGCACTCCATGGAAGCATTAGCAAACAGATTTTCACACTAAGCCACATAAGGAAATATTAGGGCAGATGAATTAAGCTTGAAGGAGCAGAGGCAGGAGTGGATTTGGGTGATGTTACCACGGGAGAAATAGATAGTCTCAGTCATGTTGTGGATGCATGGTCAGAAACTCATCTTGAGATCAAATATGATACCAAGGTTGCGAACAACCTGGCTCAGCCTCAGATAGTTACCAGGGAGAGGGAAGAAGTTGGTGGGTAGAGAATGGAATCTGTAGGGACTGAAGGCAATGGCTTCAGTTTTTTCCAATACTTAGTGCTCTATCTCTCTCTCTCATCTTGCTTCATTCTGTCCATTGGGAAGGAGATATCATTGCTCTTCCTGGTGGTGACATTCTGATACAGTGGTTGACTGCAATTGGGGTGATGTTGTGGATGCCTCATGCTGTATCCTGGAAGGACCCTATTGCATAGAATTAAGAGCCACTGTGACCATGATAGTAATAGGTAGTGCTTTCCTTGCCCTCGTTCAAAGCTGAGGTTGCAGCTGGTGAAATAGTTTGGTCATCACATCCTTCATGAAGTGAAGGCACCTGAGACATTGCTCCTTCATGAAGTTCAGGTAGGAGAAACGTCCCTTGAAGATTCACTGCAGGTCCTTTGCAGTGCCTTCCAAAAGCCTCTTCTTCCAACTGTTCTTGACTCCCTCCTGATTTCTTGGCTGTTTTCCCTTATCCTCCAAAGACAACCTTAAAACACCACACATAACTGCCCAAACACTGTGTTGAAGACAGCCAAAAGCAGCCTGGAGCCAGTGAAGGTCTAATCAGCAGTCAGAACTAATCATAGAAGTTTGAAAATAGAGTGGGGGATTTGCATTTATACAGCATCTCTCATGACCACCAGATATTTCACAGCAGTCTACAGCCAATGAAGCACTGGTGATTTGCAGTCACTGTTGTAATACAGGGAACATGGTAGCCAATGTAAGTACAGCAAGCTTCTACAAATAACAAGTGACAATGATCAGACAATCTATTTCAGTGATGTTGCTTGAAGGATAAATATTGGCACAAGGGATAACTTCCCACCTCTTTTTCGAAATAGTGCCATGGGATCTTCAATGTCTAACTGAGAGAGTGGATTGGGCCTCAATTTTTCATCAGAAAGACAATACCTTCAACAGTACATCACTCTGTCAGTACCGCACTGGGGTATCAGCCTAGATTTTTGTGCTCAAGCCCTAAGTGGAACTTGAACCCCCAGCCTTCTGACTTAGAGGCTAGAATGCTACCGACTGTGCCAAGGCTGACACCTAAATAGGCCTAGTAATTCCCAGAAGTTAAGAACCAGCAGCCTAAAAGGACAGATGAGCAACTAACGTGTATGTAGTGAAAGAACTCTATAAATAGCACAGCTGAAGAGTCCTTGCTACCCATTAGCTTCATGGGTTGCTGAGTGAGTTTATCATATGGAGGGTCACGCACTGGGGAAGACCATTTCACAACAGGATTTATAACCAATGTTGGACCTTTCTGTATGTAATAAAATAAGATTCCTGAATCTATTATGTGAATGGTTAAATACCCATTTTACCCCTATAAAAACGAAACCCACATCAACAAATTTCTCGATCAAGATGTTTTCGACTAGTGCTTTGAGGAATCACAATAAAGTTCGCAGAAGCTATCGGATTGTCCATGGCACCTATTGCTCTGGCTAAGTGCCAAACTTTATATTGATTCGATTTTTTGACAGTGATAATGGCTTCTCCCATCTCTTCGATGGATCAGCAAAAATGAAAAGACTGGTTTACATTCTAGGCTGATGCTGTCTCATGTGTGACATTAGGCCAAGTTTCAATTTGCATACCTGATTGCAACTATTGCATAGGAAGTCAACGTTGGAGGGATGGATTGGTTTTGAGGCCATGCTGGCTTGTCCTGAAGGCACTTGACTCTGTTCTCCTCATATGTTGAAATTGCTTCTCCATTTGAGTCTGTCCAAGCATGTTTTTTTCCCATGTGGGATCCAGCTGGCAAGCTCTGAGACAAAAGCAAAATGCTGCAGATTCTGGAGATCTGAAATAATAACAGAAAGTCCTGAAAAACTTAGGCAAGTCTGGCAGCATCTATGGAGAGAGAAAGAGGGTTACCGTTTCAAATCCAAAATGGCTCTTCTTCAGAACTGAAGCTCTCAGATTGTCTTTATATCTAAGTTTGGGAAGTCCTGTGGTGTGGTACCCCTGCTCAGCTGGCTGTAGAATACTACCTTTGCTAAGGGGGAATCCTCTGAACCATGTGACCGACAGCAAAACTGAGCTCTGATGAGCATGTTCTCAATGCCAGGTACACAGCACTTTGCAAGAACATCAGAGTTGGGGGTTTTGTCCTGCCACCTGATGTTGCAAATAGATCTCAGACAGCGAAGGTGGAATGTGTCTAGTTGCTTTATGTGATGCTGGTAGGCTGTCCAAGTCTCACACACCAATAAAGAAGGGATGTAAGAATCACTGCCTGATAGACTTTGAACTTTGTTCTGAGACAAACTCCATGAGCTTTCCAAAGTCTGCCAAACCCTGAGCTTGCTATTTCCAGGCATGGTTTATTTCAGCATCCAGCACAGTGTCAATGGAGAAGATATTCCCGATATAACAAAGCTTCTGTGCTGAACAGAGCAGTGTGCTTTTGATAGTGACTGTGGGGTCTTGGAGTACATGGCCAGGGCCGGGTTGATACAAGATCTGTGTCTTATTCAGACTTATTGTCAGGCCAAAGTGTTCCGAGACTAGGGCAAAGCTATCAAACTAGCAGCTGAATGTCCTCGGAAGTATCAGCTCTGAGAGCGCAGTCATCTGCAAACAAGAGTTCGTTCAGTGGATATTCAGTCACCTCTGTGCAAGCATTGAGCCTTTGCAAGCTGACGACATGCTGCAAAGATCATGTCCATTGTTCCCCATCCTGCACAGAAGCCACACTGTGATTCTGGACATTTAGAGCCAATGAGGTGAATGACAATCCGATTAAGAATAACCCTTGCAAGAATTTTCCCTGCTGTGGAAAGAAATGATATTCCATGGTGATTGTCATAGGTGGACTTGCTCCCTTTCCATCTGTAGAAATAAGTTATGGAGGTGTCCTTGTTGTCTTCATAGTTGTCCTGGTTCCAAAAGAGACTAGTGCATTTCCTAACCGTGTAATCCCCATGCCATCAGCTCCCAGCAACTTTCCGATAGAAAGCAGCTTTATGGCCTTCGAGAGCAAGCTCTTTTAGAGTGTGGTGCTGTGTAAGTGACTCAGTGGTATCATTGCACAGTGTAGATTGTCATTTAAGAGATTACTGAAGCACTCTGCCCAACGAGAGAGAATCTCATGCCTATTTGTTAGGAGCTGATTGCCATCTGCTGAGAGGATGGGTGTCACACTGTTGGTTTTGGGGCCATAGACTGATGCCAGACCCTTATGCAGAGCCTCCAGGTTGCTTTTATCGGCAGCTGCTTGAAGCTTATCAGCCTTGTTTTCCCACCATCATTCCTCATCTCTTTTAGTTTGGCTGGCAGCATGTATTTTGCACAATGGTATCTGGCATTCCTTGCTAGTCATTCCTTGTCAGATATGTAAGATCTGCAAGCATCGTGCACTTAGTCTAGAAGCTTGCCTATGCCTTGGTTGTTGTCAAATTATTCTTGGTGCTTCCATTTAATGACTCCTAGGTCTTTAGATGCCATGCTGTAAGTAACATCCTTTAATTTTTTCCATGAATCTCCAATGGCAATATTTTCTCCAGGAAATCAGCAATTCCTGTGGCTAGTTTGTGTTCCAGTTCTTGTTCCTTGGCCATGTCTTTAAGAACAGTTACATCAAACTTCCTTTGTGGCTTGACTCTGTGCCAAAGCACATTAGATTTTATTTTCAAAGACACAATACAGTACCCCTGAAAAGCTGATGGTCAGATCAGCATTCTGCACCTCGAAAGGAATGAGTAGAGTCCATGTGCTTGAGATCTCTCTGTTTTACAGCAATACTGTCCAACATGAGCCAGTGTTTGGATGTTGGGTACATCCACATTACTTTCAGTTTTTCTGCTTGTTGGAAAACTGTGTTTGTGATAGTTAGGTCAAGCCCACTGAACTTAGAGAGAAGGAGCTGGCCATTGGAGGTATCTTAGTGTTGCTCTCCATGTATTACAATCTGTGCCAATTCAGGTACTAAAATCACCAAGTATAATGAGTTTGTGCTGGTAAGGTACTCCCCTAACTATCTTTCTGAGCTCATCATAGAATGTTTCTTTGACCTCATCTGTATGTGTCATTATTGGAGCATAGGTGCTAATGAGTATTGCATGCTGGTTACTGGCAGGACTTAAACTAGGAAACAAGAGTTGATCACTAATCCCCAGAGGAGATGAATCAATCTTGCATGCCATTTCAGATGGCTAGGCAAAGCTCACACCTGACAGCCAAGGCTGGTTCTTGGACTTGCCAGTCCAGTGGAATGTGTAGCCTGCAACAACCTCCTCAAGTTGAGACTCCTCAGCAAGCCTTGTTTCGCTTAGCTATGTCAATGCTGTTACTGCCCAGCATTCTGGCTATGAGGGCTGTTCTATGCTCTTGTCTCATTTGTTGCCTAGAAGTGTTCTGACATTCCAGGAGCCAAACTTCATGCGATGACTAGTCAAATTTTCTTTATATTTTGAATACTATGAATAGGTGACCAGCTAGGAGCACAAACCTGGCAGGTGCAGGGAGAGTAAACTGTGTTTAGGCTTCCTTTTCTTACCCTACCTCAGGCTGTAAAGGTCTGCTGTGCTGCCCAAGGAGTATACAAACTCCACATCGGCCCCAAACTGTGGAGAGCGACCATCACACTGAGGCTGCCTTTGCACAGGTTTATGATTGAAGACTGCCAGTAGCACCCTCTACCACTTCCTCATTGGCACAGGGCTTGGTACATCTAATGGTTTGATCGATGACTTGCTGAACAACCTGCATATTGAGTATATTTAAGTGAATGGGGTTTGTGCAGAGCCTCTCCCACTCCCTCATCCAAGGCAGCTGATGCTCCACTGGTGCAATGCATGCCACCGGAATAGCAGAGATTTGATTTTGGAGTTGCCCTTCTCCTAGGTGAGCTGCTGAGCAGGCTGAAGAGCCTCATCTACCCTTGACCTCACCATCCAGTCCATTGGCTCTATTTGTGATCTTCTGCACTGTCAGCCAATGTACACCTTACCAGTTAACCCATAGCTGGGGTTTTGAAATCAGAGTTACTTTTCCCTCGGTAGACCGCCAATTAAAGCTAACAAGCCCTACCAACCTGACGCGGTCTGGTTTAGAGGTACCAAATACTTGCCTTCACACCTCTGTCCACAGTTCTAAACAAAGAGCAGCACATAAAGCCAGGCAGTGGGAGTTTGAGACGTTGACCATATGGAACTTTTTGTGGGTGAAGAGTATCTCAACTCTTCTCACCATCCCGGTCTTTCTAAACCCTTTGACCACCTTTGACAGTTTCATTCCATGTATAACAATACTCTTGTCAAAAATGTTTGAAAAATAAAATTAAGAAAGGAAATCAAGCTGTTTTGATTCATTCCTTTTTAAGTTATGCCCTGCCTATATTTGTAAAAGCTCTATTCAAACGTTAGTGGATCTTGTCTACAAATAAATGTGGCCAGTTTCCTCTGTTTCTTGTCAAATATTTAATGAGGTGTGTAAATTAGCACTGGATGATACATACACTTTTTTCCACATGTGTTTTAGGAATTTAATAGTCTATATCTTGCCAGTATAGAAGCTGATACAGGATCAAAAAATTCTATACAAATAGAGTGTGAGGTCATCAGTACCACTTCAAAACTAGATAATAGGCCATCAGAGCTCCTCTTTGATTGTTGGATCAAAAAGCTGTTAGACAATATTGCAAGCTTGCAGAAGAAAAAAATGGAGATCAAAATCCATTCATACTCATTATTATTAAAAGAGGTGTGAAATTATTAAAATATTAGGAGAGATGTTTTAACTCCTGGAGAATTATTCATCCATTCTGAATCAATTGTACGTAATATATTCCTAAACTGCCCAAGAGAAAGATTTTCAAGACTAGCCGGAAGGCATCAAACATGTCTACTCGTAACAAAGGCAACTGTTTTAAATTATCTCACATAGGAAAAGGAAGATTAATGCAGTTTGTCTCATTTTATCTGCAACAAGTGGTGGGACAACCATCAGGACTGACCGCTGAACTGATTTTTTTCCCGTGCATGGAACTGGTAGTTTTTTTAATCTAACCTGACGGATGGGAATCAGGCAGGTTTAAGCTGGACATTCATTTTACACCCTGCCTAATTTTACTCTCAATCAGCTTCAATGAAAGTCGGGCACATTAGGTTAAAATTGTGCCCAATGGTAATTTTGCTGACCAACACTTTAAACCCTTGAATAGTGAGCCTTAATCTGGAGTCTTTTAACTTCTTTAAAAAGGGAATAAGAAGCATCAGACTGCAATATCATCTTCTCCATGTCCCCTTGTTCTGCCACGGACTGCTGCCTTACACCCCCATACTTTCCCCTCCTGCCCAACATGTCTCATCTGATGCTATGTGACCTTATTGAGTAACTCCATCCTTATTTTTCTTCTCCCCAGCTGTCCCAGTTGTACCTTTTACTGAAACCAGGAATCAAAAAACGAAAATGTCAAAGAGCATTAACTGCATCTTTGGATTAGTTAACGATTTTGACACATGTACACAGCACGTAGTGAACTGAGCCTTGGGCCTAGATTTTATGCCTCCCCCACAGACCCCCAGCCAGACATGTTTTTGACAGGGGTCATGTAAAAGGTCGGGCGGCTAACCGACCACCTTCCCACCCATCCCTGAACTGTTCACTAGTTGGGCGGATGTCGAAATTGGCTGCCCAACCACCATATTTAAATGAGTAATTAAAGGTCAGTTGAGCTTGAAAGCAAGCCTGTTTATCAGGATGATACAATGTAGGCAGGCAGGCAGGAATGGTAGGCCATTTTTTTGTGGTCTAGATTAAAAGCAGTAAGAAGGAAAGGGGCACTTCATTTGGGGCATGCCCTGTGCGCACTGGGGGCATACACCTCAAGGTGTCAACGCCCCTTCCTTCCTCGCCGGCCGGCCTTCCAAATCCAGCCCACCACCCCCCTCTCCTCCCTCCTCACGTTCACTGTGGTCACAAGGCTATGTGGCTGCGGCGGATCACTAGTGATATTGCACTGGGTAAATTTCAATTCCATTTCTTTCAATCAAGCTTTCTGCTAAGTAAGGAAGCATTAAGAGATTGTTGCATTTTCTTAGGACATTCTGTGAGAAGTCATTCAATTCAGCTACAGAGAGAAAGGTTGTCACATTACCCAGAAAGCATTGAAGAAGAAGCAAAACTATCCCTCAACAGCCAAAAAAAATGTAATGTTACAAACTGAAATCCTTCATAAGTTAGAATATTTTGCAAGATATTTTGTTTGTGTGTTAATAATCCAAAGGCATTTTGTTTCCTTATTCATTTTATGGTAAATACAATATTTGTTCTTTAGCTTTTGAATTTGAATCATAGTTTCTTCAAATATAATTAAATTTCCAGGCCAAATATTGCAAATATCCCGACAAGAGTCTATAGTTCTTATACCCCAGTTTATCACAGTTGCGATTTGTCCCCTTCCAATTTCGTCTCTTTCTCCTGAAGACTTTGACTCCTCACTGGGCTAGAGTTCCACTATCTGGCACCTGGTCCATGTGCCTATTATTCATGTGTGAGGTGATGGTAGTAAACATTGGCAGGCTATTATATCATGGGGATCATGGTCAATCTTGATCCTGTCTTTAACTGATCTTCACTCACTGGCACCTCAAACAGCAAACATTAGATAGGTCTGGGCACTCTGCCAATCATTCCTCTCCCAGAGCCAATTGTAGCAACCTTACTGCTGCCTTAGCTCAGTTTGCCTAACTAAGCACTGAGCAGGTAGTGAACATGGGTCCTTCCTGGTCTGTACACCTCAGTGATTGTTTGAGAGGGAAACAAGGACTTGTATCTTAATAATGCTTTTCACAACCTCAGAACGTTCTAAAACACTTTACAACAATGAAGTACTCTTGAAGTGTAGTCACTGTTGTAATGTGGGCAGTTAGAACTCAACAAGTACCCCCAAACAGAATTAAGGACTGGATAACCTGCTTTAGTAATGGTGGTTGGGGGATAAATTTTGGCCAGGACACCAGGGAGAACTCTTCTGGTCTTCCTTAAAAAAAACGATGAGATCTTTTATGTCCACTTGGCAGTGTAGGTGGGTCCTTGGTTTAATGTCTCAACCAAAAGACAGTCCCTCCAATAGTTAGCACTGCCTCAGGACTACACTGGAATGTCAGCTTAGAATATGTGTTCAAGTTTCTGAAGTGGGACTTGAAACCACAACCTTCTAACTTAGAGGTGGAAATGCTAACAATTTTGCCAAGACAGACACCTAACTAACACGAACTCTCGGTGCAGTATCAGCTTAATTGTTAAGTGTCAGAAAATTGTAGGTTTATGGCACATCCAAAATCTTGGGAGTATAATCTAAGACGAAACATGAGTGTTTGGTTCATTCGCTGAGATGTTAAGCTGCAATCTCTGTGCTTTATATCAATAGTTATTACAGGATCACATGATATTGCATAGGAAGCAAGCGCGAGGCATTCCCCCCTGTCCTGTGCAGCATTCTTCCATCAACCGAGACCACCGAAAACAGATGATATTGTCATTTACATTATTGCTGCTTGTGGAAAATTGCTGGTGCATAAAAATGAAAAGAGATAACTTTAATTTGTACAGCATCTTTTACAACCTCAGGATGTCCCAAAGCACTTGGCAACCAATGAAGTACTTTTGAAGTGCAGCCATTATTTTAATGTGTGCCACATTTGCCCACAGCACAACAGACACTGTTGTGTAAGAGAAAGTTCTCACTGTGGTGCCAACTTTCCAGCGATATCGTTCCACCTTTGGCAGACGCGCCTTCAACTGCCCAGGCCCTAAGCTTTGGATTTCCCTCCCTTAACCTTTCCATGCCTGTACCTCTTCCTTCTCCTTTAGGATGTTCTTTAACACGCACTGCTTTGATTAATCTGTCCTAATATCTCTTATGTGTCAAAATTTTGTTTGATAATGCCCCTGTGAAGCAACTTGGGATATTTTATTATGTTAAAGGCACTATATAAATGCAAGCTGTTATTCTTGCTGTTGTTTTGAGGGGTAAGTTTATTTTTAGCTAAGTAACTTACAGTAACATCCTTTATTGTCTATGCAGTAAAATGGTATCTGACTATGCAACCTGCTCAAAATATCAATAAGCTATTGACAAGATACAGTAACAAATGATAATGGCCCTTTTAATCAGTTAGATTGTTTTACTAACTAGATTAACTATCAAGAGATTAACATTTACAGTATTGGAAATAGAGCAATAACCTGGAAACCACGGGACACTCAAAGAGTTTTCATTATTTATAAATTTCATGATTGTGCAGAATGAGTTGTTTTTTTTTGGGAAGAAAACACTTAAGATGGGTTCTGTCACCTTCTGACAGTTGTGCTTGTAGGATCAGTTCCTGAACAATGAAGAAGAGTCTCTCTCACAAAGCTTTCATTTTACTTTTTTGGAAGGAAGTTTGCTGCAGCAGATGCTCTGTCTGGTCCGGTGTAATCCTTTCCCTAGTGTTTTTTTTCCTCCAAAATCTGTTTTCACTATAATTAGATTTTGAAAAACGATCCTCATTTTCACAGTTGGTGACACAATTACATCATCCCAGACAGCCTGACATAACCACGATATTTCAGCGAGATGACAGTGCCCCTTTAAATCACTGCACACTAATATGAAACCAAATCAAAGTTTAGTAACTCTAACAATTATCAATGAAGAAGAAGCCTTTTCCTTCTACCTTCCATGATAAGCTTTTATCTTTTAATTATTATTCTTATTAATGACAACTAGTTAGTAAAATTAAGGTTTGTAATCGTGATTTACAGCTGATGATGATGCTTTGAGGTCATCACATCTGTGAGTTTCAGTCATATTTATTCTTGGAACATAGCCTGATTAGTGTAATTACATTCTTCAGCTACTATTTTAACCACAGACAAGGCTAAAGTTCATCCCTTTGCTGTTAACGAAAGTGAGAGTTTGCCAAAGCTTGAAGTAATCATTGAATTGGATTACTGGTTGAGGATGAAGAAATACCACGTGTCAGCATGAAAAGCTTCCAGCAGCCCATACTCTTCCTGATAAACAGTTAACAAATGATGTCACCCTGACTCTTCTGTCCAAAACCGTAGACTCAAACAAAGCAATGATGGTTTCTGATAATGAAAAGGAACAGTACAGTATGCAGGTTATCTAATGCAAGATATCATTGTTCATGGATGTGTCACCTGTGGAATGCTGTTAGTCATGTTTGAATAGCGTAGGCTTTATTTTTCAATTAATATCTCAAGATTTCATTTAATTGCTTTTGGTGTAAGGGTTCCTCTTCATGCTTTTATTGTTTGTTGTCTCACACAGAAAACGAGCGGCCTGGGCACAGACCACGGGGACTAAATTTGATAGCTCCCTAAACCAGGGGCAGGGATCATGATGCACAATTAATCCACACCTGTTCAATATAGGCAACATGCCAACTTTGGGCTATCTGTTGTTTTAAATGGCTTCTGTGCCTGGACAGTGTTAACCTCGCTGGTCACTTCAGCAGGGACCAAGATTGTGAGTGGCTAGCATGGGTTCAAGCCAGTCCACCCTGCTCAAAGCTAGTCTGCACTGCTCAAAGGGGAGCTGCATTGTGGCTGCAGCAGGTGCCGACAGTCATGAAGGAAGTGAAAGTAACCTGTGAAACATTTAATAATGACACAATAGGAGACAGCGTGCATCAAAGGTTTCCAATGCTGCACTGGAGGCCTTGGTGGAGGAGGTGGAAAGATGCAGAGATATCCCATATCTGCAGAAGACCAGCAGGTCTTCCAGACATTGGCCTGGATTTCCGTAGAGTTGGAATGACCCCCGAGCCATTTAAAAATGGCAGGTGGACCCAATTCTGGGATTCTCACCCCTATTCCCAGCGCCCCCAATTTTCCCCTCTGCAGGAAAAGGGTACGGGTAATAAGCTTGTACCTTGTGCTCCCGACCTGATCAGCTCCATTGCAAAGTCAGGCACCTCCTAGCTGTCTGCAATTTTCATAGAGTTGGACCAGCTTCTGGATGACTCGTGGTTAATGACCCCTAAGAAGAGAGGTAAACCTTAGTCTGAATTTGGGAACCTTTTTAAAGGTGAGTTCAAAAAGTCTTACCCATGTTCTCATGTCCCCATGCTTGCTCCATGTCAATGCATGCCCCCAACCCACCTCCATAGCCCATCATACACTCTAAGCCAACTCACGGCCCTCCTGTGCCCACTTACCCAGTACACCATGCACAGAGCCAATGAACTATATAGCAATAATGACATGCCTGGAACTGAAAAAAAAAGTCATAAATCTTCTTTTGAGAAAACAACTGCTGTTCTTACAACCTTATGAGAGTGTCAATTGGACAATAACAGTATCAATAACAGAGACTTCAAACACTTCACACCACTCAATCTTGGGTAAATAAACATTGCGACATTGACAAAAGAGATCACAGAAAGAAAAAAAATTATAACCACTTAAAGATAACAATCAAAGAATGTCGACAGTTCTCTCCAGCCATCAAAACAGAACCCTGCTGAGAAAACTCCCATTATGCAGGCCAAGCAGATCCCATATGGCCAGTGACAGAGGGCAGGTAGGCTGCGAGACAGTTGCTGAATAGGAAATTGGGGTTGTGGTTACTGGTATCACACTCAGAAGAGTTCTTCATGGACAACCTTGCCAGGAAGGGGCTATCTAGGTTTCTTCCTCCTCATCCTTCAACTCATCTTCCTGCTCCTCAGCTGCTTGCGATTTGGCTGGTTGCAAGGACTGTCCCCTTATGAATGCGAGATTGGACAACATGCAGCAGATCATGAGGAATCTTGACATCTGCTTGACTGAGTATTGAAAGATGGCTCCAGAGTGGTCAAAGCAGTAGAAGTGTTGTTTCACCATGTTAATGGTCTGCTATATCGTATTCTGTGTGGCAGCATGGCTTTCATTGTTTGCTGCACATCTGTACATGGCTTGTACACCTAAGCTACTTGCTGTGTCATCAGCAGATACCCTTTGTCACCTGGTTTCCACCCTTTGGTTTGCTGTAGAGGCTCAAACACAGCTAGTGCACTGAACTAATGCAGAATGAAGGCATCATGGCTGTTGCCAGGATACCCAACATTGACCATAGGCACAATTGTCTGCCTATGGTCACACCCCAGCTGGAATCTGAGGGTGTGGAATCCCTTTTTGTTCCTGTATAGGGTCGAGTTGAATGCTCTTTTAGTGTTTGCAATACAATATGTGGAATCCTGCAACATGGAGAAGCCTGCAATCCTAGTGAAGTCACATCCTCATTCCACCTGCTGGTCTCTGGCAAGAGAGAATGAAATGTAG
This sequence comes from Carcharodon carcharias, assembly GCF_017639515.1. Classification (NCBI taxonomy): domain Eukaryota; kingdom Metazoa; phylum Chordata; class Chondrichthyes; order Lamniformes; family Lamnidae; genus Carcharodon; species Carcharodon carcharias. The sequence continues at coordinate 16,314,948 of NC_054492.1, read as the reverse complement.
CTGGGTCTCAATGAGCAGAGAATATCAGTGACCTCCCTTAGACAACAGTGAACAGTAACTGTGTAATATTTCAATTATCTCCAGTTCCACTTGGAAAGAGTCAGGTTCTTAAAAGTTCATCACCACAGTTACCTTCACTGACTGACAATGTGATCTGTGCCCTGCTCTGTGGCTGGACCTGTGGCTGCAGCAAGTGGCAGATTTCAGTGATGATATCCTTATTGAAGACATCTCATGCAATGTTCCTCATTGAGGTTCAGTAGGAGAATTGCTCTCTGAATACCCTGGGCATCCTCTGAATACCTGCTGAGAGCCCTCCTGTCCCTCTTACCCCTCTCTCTTCCAACAACTTGTCCTGTTCTGTGTCCTGTCTGTTCATTCTCCAAATCAGCTTATTTTCCAAGGGGGAATCCCGCACATGAGGGGGACCGCACCCATGTCTGGGACAAATTAGTATGTGCAGAAGTCAGCACCTGCCATCTGTACACATTTTCAACTTTAAATGGCTATAGAAATCACCAAACACTTGTAGAAGCACAGAAACAGCCAAACAAAATCAACTGGCAACTAACATGCAAGTCGTTCCTGACCCAACAGTTTCAGGTCTGTTCCTGCTGATTAAGATGTTTTCAGCTGTGTGAGGCTAAGAGAGACTGTTAGCTGAATCATTCAGCCCCAAAATGACAATGATGGCATCAAATCAGCATTACATGCGTGTGTGCTAATGCATTCACAAATATGGTGTCCAGCGCAACATATCCAAAATATGTGCATGCACTGCTGATGCCATTTTGAAGGTCTAAGGACACACACATTGCCCCAAAACTGATGCAAATGATCCCAATTTCCCACCCACAACCACTTAAAATGTATGGAAAAGGTTTGTTGGGTAGATTAGCATTGTTTCTCTCAAAACGTAGGGTTTTTGTGACCTCTTCTACATTTCAGTTAGGATTTTGACGATAAAACCACCAATTTGATACTTACACCTGATTTAGTGAAAATCTAAACTACTTCCCTATTAGATGATTAGATCCAGGTGGTTAGAGAAAGGAACTAAGTAGGTAGCTCTTTCGAGTCAGCACAAGCATAATGGGCTGAGCATTCACGTTCTTGGCTGTAAAATTCTATGTTGCTAGATTAAAATAAATGCTTCAGTGGTCCCTAGGGATCTAAAAATGGATTTCTCCATTGTAAACATCCAACTGTATGGTTGCAATGAGAGTATATGAAATCTATATAAGGATATACAGGATCAAATTTTAAAAATGGACAATCTTAATTTGATTCTTGGCTGAATGATGATATTAGCGCAATCTTCAGAGATTTTCCTCTAACTACACCATAGAATATTTCCTTGTAGATTTTGTTACTATAGCATTGGGCATCCCAACATTCGAAGAGACCTTCACCAACCAAGTAACTATTTACTCGTAATAGCTTTCATGTTAAACCTGAATTTGATAAAATATCACTGAATGTTTTATGTAAAGTAATTCTGGTTAATTTACTTACAGCTCAAACTTCTTCATAGATTAAAATAATTGGAAAAACAACAGTCTTCACCAAATATTTCTCTCCAGTTTTAAGCTAATTAACGTTCCTTCACTGTCGCTGAGTCCAAATCCTGGAACTCCCTCCCTAACAGCACTGTGGGTGTACCTACACCACATGGACTGCAGCGGTTCAAGAAGGCAGCTCACCACCACCTTCTCAAGGACAATTAGGGATGGGCAATAAGTGCTTGCCTAGCCAGCAATGCCCACATTCCATGAATGAATTATAAAAAACAATCAGGTTACTTTGGTGGTTGAGTTTGTTTAATTATTATTAATAACTAGAATAACAATAACAGCAATGTATCGAGAGCTTCTAACATAAGGTACTTCATAAAGGCATAATCAAAAAATGAAGGATGAACCATTGAACGAGACATTATTTCACTAAAATCTTAGTCAACAAGGTGGGATTTTAGGTAGGTCTTAAGGGAAGAGAGAGGTGGAGGGTGGACATGTTAGGGAGAGAATTTCAGACTGTAAAGCCTATGTGGCCGAAGGCTTGTTGCTCAACAGTGGGATGAAAGGATGGTGGATACACATGAAGCCTCAGTCAGAGCAACGGAGAGTGTGGGAGGGAAGGGATTATAGTGAAGGAGGTCACAGAGATGAGATGGAGCCAGGCCTCAAAGGGATATATCCATGAGGGTAAGAATTTTCAGTTTGATTTCCACCCCCCCCCCCCCCCCACCCCCCCCCCCCCGCCCACCCAACCACCACCACCCCCCTCCCCCCCACCACCCAGTGCCTCAATATAGGTCAGCGAGGCCAAGGGTGGCGGGTCACCAGGAACTGGTGTGGGAAAAGATCTGGGAAGAAGGATTTTGGATGAGCTAAAGTTTTCGGAGGTTAAAGGAAGGAATGCTGGCCTGGGGAGCACTGGAATGGTCAAATCTGGAGGTGATTAAGGCAGTTAATAAAAAACATTTGTTGAAAAAAAAATGGCTGAAAATCTTATAGGTGAAATTGATCTTGGCCAGCAGCATGAAACAACTGATAACAAATCAGCATCCTCTTTTACAATGGGCCTAATTTTATTTTCATTGAAATCAATTGAAAATTGAAGATGAATCTCATTCACTTAACCATTGACCAGGGCAAGTATGAATGTAAGAGAACTGGGAGATAAGTAGGTGATCATGCCAAAATCAGAATGGCTGAGACATCTTCAATGATTTAATGAGGTAAAGTCATCGAGGAATGTTCAGGCGGATTAGATTCCTGAAACAGCCAGGAAGAAACAGTCTGCAAAGACATCCATTAAAGTTAGATGAACTAATCAAATAAACTGAGCATTATTTAAATATACATATAATACATCTTCCTAATTTTCAGTTGAATGTCTTTCAGATTGTTAGGACAAGCATGATCTTTGATATCATGGCACCACACCATTAACTGCAATCTAAAAGACACTTCACGAGACTTCAATGTCCCTTTAACTTTAATCTTTAAGCAGTTTAAAAAAAACCTGCAGCAGCTGCTCTCCTTGGACTACTGTAATAAAGCAATTAAGCCAGTCACCACAAAAACATATCAACTTGCACCAGTGTCATTAGTTGAAGGTATTTATACAGTTCAGCCTTTTAAATCACACAGACTTATCTCCATTAGCATTGTGCCCCAGCTCTGGAAATGATGATGGAGAATCACTGACTCTGAGAAGAAGAATTTGGCTAAATAAAGGCCTTGGAATGGAATACTTCAGGACCGATTCCCTGCTGTCTATGTTCATAGATCATACAGAGTAAGTTATGAATACCAGAAGAGGTGCTGGAAAGTCAATCTCTCACCACATGGATTCCTGCCAGCCTAATGTGCTATGTCTATAAGTTTAACTGTCATTGACTAATAGTTCAAGTGCAGATGTGAATATTGAGTGAAACAACTCCCTGAGTGTTGCAAAACTGTATCCCAGTTCAACAAAGACAATGCAATATAATTTTTGACTTTTTTCATTGATATGATTGAATTGACATCCTCCATGTCAGAAAGAACTGTTTGTTGGACATGGATATTACATGATTTGAACAGAACACCTCCTCCTCTCACTCTGTACTAGCTGTGACTCATTCCCTTAAAGAGCAAATTTCCAATCCATACATCTGTACAATGGAAGCTGGCACTTCTCCAGAATAAAGTTGACCCACAGCCTCCAAAATGTGACATCAATGACATCCAGTGCTTCCACACTCCTGGCAATGTCAGATCTAGCAGATTAAGTGTATCCTTGATAGGAGTATTATAATGTTAAACATAATACAAATAAAAATTCCTTTCTAACTCCAGTGGTGGTTGCCTGATGCCATCAATTAATAGATTTATCAAATTAAGTTTTGCTTCTCATGTGACTTGCACTTTCAATCTGTAGTCCTCCTGTATAATTAACTCTCCGAGTGCTGAATTTTCTGGTATCCCTTTACACACTTTGGAATTTACACTCCAATTCTTTTATTGTAGTCTGTAAATGCTGAATGCATCAATTTTCTTTGGTGTGTAAAACTGCTTTGTATTTACTCTTTTATGAAGCGATCTTACGGAAGGGTGCAGAAATTTTATAAGCTGAGAAAACTGTGAACATAGTTTGAATGGTCCTAGAATGCGTCTTTTAAGTATTTAGCACAGTTTCTAACAATATCACGAGCATGAGAGCAGGGCCCAAGTACGTGAGAATTAAAAGGGTTGAATTTGGGTGTTGTCTAGGATGAAGTGCAATATATTTTAAAAGGATGTTGATTCATAAATCTTAATGGGAACAATGAGTTAAGGAAACTTTGAAATAATTATAACATTTTTTTAATATGGGTGCAAAACCATTGCATCAAACCTTAACATGTAACTGTAATTGCTTATAGATTACAGGCCTCTTTTAATATCTGACTTAGGCTATAAAAATCATTATATATTGGCTACAAGTAAAAAATGGATATCCACCAACAGAATTTTCCACACAGTGACAATTAAGGATATCTCCAAAACTGTGAAATAAGGGAGGGGTTGAATCCACTAGATAAGAACTATAATGGATTTCAACAACTTCTTATATTTATAGAGTCCCTTTAACTATATAATTGCAAGGCACTTCATGGGATGGAAAACAAATTTGACAGGGTTAACTGGGGTTCTGGAGCAACTGAGTACAAAAGGCAGTCCAGGTAGACCTCTGGTGCCCTCCTGCCCTGACTCCTGACCAGTTAAAACTCCAATTAGCCCCCAAGTATGGGATCTTCAAGGGCCCTGGTTGGATATTCCTCCACCGGACCTACATTCGTCTTTGAGGCAACTGGCACATCTCCACATAGCGATCACCACAGCAAAGCTTGGTCTCAACTGAGGGTCATGAATGAGACCCCTGGCTTAGGGAGTCTCCCAAGCCATCATTTGCCTTTTAAAGGGCTAGACAGAAGTTCCGCACCTTACAAGTAATCACAGAAACTTCAAGCTTCCCTGGGATCCTGTCAGAATTATATCAGAAGGTATATCAGGGTATATGTTCATTCAACTCTAGCTTGAATTAGAATCCTTTCAGTTCTGTCTGACCTGTTGTCTTGTGTTTATCCTTCAGATCCATCTGATTTTGGGACACTAAAAAAAAACAGCATTTCAAGCTGCTTCCTGGTCTTATGCTCCTTTATCAGGACAGTAAGCCCAGCATTACCTGGGACCGTGATCTCCAGATGAAAGGGAGATGTTTACTAATCATAATCATTGCTCTTGCTCTTCCAGTGTGAAAGCACTAGAATTGATTTGCATGCCCTTCCTGTGTTGTGAAAGATTATCTCCTGTAGGAATGCACGGCCTGCCTGATCCTTTAAGATAGGCCAACATTCTCTTTCTTTTACTGCGGCTCTTACAAATTCACAAATGACAACCTCCGTAACTGCAACAAGGATAAACTATCCCTCCTTGTCCTTCTCGACCTGCTTGTAGCCTTTAACATGGTTGGTCACACCATTCTCCTCCAACACCTCTCCATTGTGGTCCATCTGGTTCCATTCTTGTCTGGTTCCATTCTTAATTATTTAAATTTAGCCTAGGAATCATATGCAGTGGCTTCACTTTCTGCTGCTGCAACATGACCTCTGATGTCCTCCAAGGATCTATCCTGGCTCTGTCCTATTTCTCACCTGGATACTGCCCCTTGGCATCATCTTCCAAAACTAAAGCATTAGTTTTCACATCTGTACTTTAGCTGTGCCTCACCACCAACTTTCTCCACTCTTCCACTGTTGCTAAATTATCAGATTGCTTATCTATCCTCCAGTACTGGATGAGCAGAAATTTCCTCCAATTAAACATTAGGAAGATCTCTTTTTGGTCCCTGCTCCAAACTCCATTCCCTAGCTACCAACTCCATCCCTCACCTTGGCAACTGTTTGAGACTAAACCAGACTGCTCACAATGTTGCGGTCATATTTGACCCTAAGATGAGTTTCCAACTACAAATTCACACTGTCACTCAGACAATCATTTCCACATCTGTAGAATGTTGCTTCTGCCACAGTTTATCTGTTTGTTTAGGCCTCTGTTACCTCAAGTCTTGACTATTCCAATGCACTCATGACTGGTCTCCAATGGTCTACTCTCCGAAAACTTGAGATTATTCAAAATTATGCTGCATGTGCCCTCATTCATGCCAAATCGCATTCAGCTACAACCTCTGTGCTCACTGACCTACATTGGTTCTCAGTCAAGCAATGTCGTGATTTTAAAATTCTCATCCCTGTTTTCAAATCCCTCCATGGCCTCTCCCCCTCTCCCCCCACCCCCACCAACACCCACCCCCCCCCCCCCCCCCCCCCCCCCCACCCCGCCAATCTCAGTAATCTCCCTCATCTCTATAACCCTCCGAGATACCTGCACTTCTCTAATTCTGGCCTTTTAAGCATCCCTGATTTTAACCACTCCACCATTGGTGGCCATTCTTTCAGTTGCCTAAGCCCTAAATTCTAAAATTTCCTCCTTGTACCTCTTCTCTGTCTTGCTTTGCTCATTTAAGATATTCCCTAAGACCCTACCTCTTTGCCCAGATTTTTGGTTATCTTATCTCTAAATTTGGCTTGGTGTCACATTTTGTTTATAATGCTCCTGCGAAGCTCCTTGGGGTGTTTTATTATGTTAAAGGTGCCATATAAATATAAGTTGTTGTTGTTACTGGGGTGCTTGAGCCCCTTTACTTTCAGGCAGATTGTTTTAATGCTCATCATGATTCATTGGGTTGTTAGATATATGTTACATGGGAGGGACACCGTGGTGTCACTTCCTGGCACATCTATCTGGCACTGTCCGTGAGTGGGTTTAGGAAGGATATTTGTCGTGCTTAAAGCCCTGGAACATCTTTTTTTAAATACTCCCTGAGTGACTACTGTAAAAATGGAACCAGTTTGTGGTAAAGTGGAGTACCATGTACCTTTAAGAGGATGCAAGTGGACTAACCATGTTACAGTGCTGACCAATTACTGTACAGCGCGTGCTACTGATTACCTATAAATTTAGAGCTGGAGGTAGTTTGGGGAGCATGCAAGGATATAGTGCTCTGCTTTCTGTTGCAATAAACAATCACAGTTTGTTCTTATGTCAGTCTCTGTTATTGCTAGCGAGCATCAACTAGCAAGTACATATGAAGGCGTGCAATTCGAGTTTACTGGACTAGTGAACTCAGAGACTCAAGACATAAAAGTTCCGAAGCAACAAATGTCACTTTTAGGCCCTTAAAAATAAGTTGTCTTCTTGCATCTGACACATTCTTATCCTGTCGCTCAATTGTCAAGTTACTGTGCACTGTAGGACATGATGAGATATGTAAGGAGTTCAATTGTTAAAGCTTGCCTGCATGGATCAGAAAGTCAATTATCACAACAAAAGAAATGGTGGAAACCATTTGGAACCTAATATACTGGGATTTAAGTACAAGTAGGAATATTTCTTCTTGGTTTTGTTTCCTTTGTTCATTCATTATGATTCATCAGTAACAGTCTTTTTCAATGCTTTAATTTTCAATAAAAGATCTTGCGATAATGAGACTGTTGGGATAATGCTTTGCCATACCTACAATAAATAGTTACAAACTGAAAGAAAATGGATTTGCTTATGATCACACTTTCGAGGTGATAGTAGTAGCTTCACAAGAATTGCCACTTTTAAGAAGAAAGCAGGCATTATTTTCCAGAAGAAGTGGTAGCCCAAAAGGAAATTGAAGGCAGTGGGGTGAGTCACAAATGGGTTCTTCTAATCTGAGCTAAAGGCAAATAATTCAAGTTTGCAACCTGGGAAAAATGTGTGTATTTCAAAGGGCCTAGCTCTCTATTGTTAATGTCCTGAGCACTGAGCCTAGCTTTTAACATCATAATGAAGGATGTTCCCTGATGGATTAACTGGAGATAGGATTAATTCCTTCACAGCTTCTCCGGAGGCCAGACATTTCAGTCCTGAGTACACAAGAAATGGAGCTGCTAACACTTTATCTCATTTTCAAACTCGGGTGTGAGAATCAAATTCCTTCCCCCCCCACCGAATCTACATTCAATTTTAATGTGAAAGTTATAATGATGACTGAAGATCCAAACTGAGTCAATTTGGAGGATTTAAAGTCAGACCTAAACTGTGCTCTTCTCTTTACAATGTCAAAGTGACCGTGATTATACTTTTTAAGGGGAATGGTGGTGGTTTAAAGGGTCGGGTGGGGGACGCTGGGTGGTGGTAAGGAGTGAATGGGGGAGGGGAAGGATATTGGATCTGCCAATGTCAAACGTGCAAATTGTACTTCAATCAGGTACGACCAGAGTCAGTGAACTGTATAACCTCATGCGATTGCCACAGGAATTTTCACCCCCTGAATGTTGCTTTTCACATTCTTTAAGGATTGATGTATTACAATATATATTTTATGGGGATTCCAGACATTTGTGCTACCAGATGACCTGTTGGGAAGTTTGATATCTCAATGGCTATGAGGCCTGTTGTTTATTTTTGTGGTGAGTCTAATAACATGTCAATTAGCATTGTCCAACTCTCTTTTCATCTGTGAATTAGGGCTTTGGAGTAATATTTTTCTGAGGTCAACAATCTTTGCGATAAAGAGCCATGTGTGAAAAGAGCTGCAATGTCAGTAGAAAGTGCTAAGAACGATGCGTCCATGTTTAGTGCTGACAGTTTCCTTCCTCAAGATTGGATTTACAGTCGTGAACAAAAACGTAATTGAAAAGGTAATTCTTTTTTAACATCTTAAAGCTACAGTCAGGTAACAGCTGGTGAATGTGTGTGGTATGTCCACAGCTGCAAAGTCAAATGGAAAAGTGACTATTTTACTTTGGGTCAGATCTAGCCTGAGGGAGTTTAATAAATATGATGATTTAGAAGGACCACTGGGGAAAAAAAGAGGATAGTTCACAGACGTTTTATTTGTCTACAGAAGGTTAGGTACATCAAAGTGTACAGAATGGTCCAAGACTACAGAGGCCATAGAAAGTGGATGATTTATAGCTGGAATCAAAACAGGGTAGGGAGTGTCCTGCAACAGTTAACTACCTGGGTATGACAGAGTAGCAATACATGAAACAAAAACAAAAATTGCTGGAAAAACTCAGCAGGTCTGACAGCATCTGTGGAGAGAAAGACAGAGTTAACGTTTCGAGTCTGTATGACTCTTCTTCAGAACTAAAGAGAAGTAGAAATGTGTTGAAATACATACTGTTTAAGGTTAGCACCTCCTTAAGCCAGTATCACCACCACCAACAACCCTTTGACCTTTTGTTTATGACATCTTTTGCAATCTCTCCTTTGCCTCCACCTATCACGGGCCTTCTATCCAGCTTCACCTGTCCCAGTCCCCCTTAAACAGAACATATTTCACCACATTTCTACTTCTCTTTAGTTATGAAGAAGAGTCATATGGACTCGAAACGTTAACTCTGTCTTTCTCTCCACAGATGCTGTCAGACCTGCTGAGTTTTTCCAGCAATTTTTGTTTTTTTTTCAGATTTCCAGCATCTGCAGTATTTTGCTTTTAGCAATACATGAGGAGGTGTACGCTAATCAGATCATCTGTGACTGAGGTGTCATACTCGGCCACCATAAACATATTATGACCTTTGACAGGGAAGGATGCTTTTGTCCTGATGCTTTGGACAAGGAGGGTTAGCTGGTTAATTTCAAATGTAACTCCTTTCGTATTCTCTTTAATTAAGATTTAAGGGAGAGAATTTGTCCTCTGCAATCTCGCCCTTAAGATAAAAACAGGAGAAACCTTAAGAATATAATAACCTGACTGAGCATCCTTTCCTTATGTCCAACACTTCTTCAGCCACTTGACTGTTGAAGATTCTGACAATCCTAGTCATGTGCAGCAAACAAAATCAAAATTCCTTCCCTATCTCTTCACGGCCAATTCTGCTCAGCATGCATCAAGTTGATTGTTCTGTCACAGGGCCTGTGGAGTATCTTGTTACTATCACAGTTGATACTAGAGACTTCCAACCAGAAGTATCATAACCACTATTTTCTCCAGAACTGCTACCCTTGTAATTTTCACCCTGTTGTCAGTTAACCCTAGACACTAGAGCAGCATCGGTTAGAAATGCCTATCTGCAGGGAAGCATCTGTATCATCTGGCTTCACAGGAAAACTACCGATCTCTACTCTCTAAAAGTTTTTTTTTAATGGATACTCTGAAGATGAACTCTAGCCAATGTTCATACACTTTAAACAAGTTATTAATGGAAAAACCACAAAGCTAATCTGTGAATTTATACATCAATATAACATCTGAGACACTATTCATCTGATTACACTTGGGTTAATCAACAGTGTGCCACGTAAGGATGAATACTTTTCAGCAAAAGGCCTGTTGAAAACTGACATTACTACCAGTGGCAGCCTGAGTGACGTGACCTGAAGAGTACAAAGGAGCCTCTTCATTCTTAGTGTCAGGATATGTTTTTACTAGTTTATTTTTGGTTTCTATCATAATGTTTGCAACACAGAATGCTTTCAGTGACACTAACAACCCTGGAGAATTTCATGATCTGGCACTCCCATAGGGAAATCTTGCTCAGCAGGAGATTGTGGGAATGCAGCAAGTGATTTCCCGTCCATTGCTTTCAATAAATGGGAACTCCAAGACATCACTGCCAGTGCCTAGTAAGAGATGGGGCCCATCATAGTTAACCAATTTCTCCTGTTTAAACAAGGCAATCAGCCAATGGCAAATATTGCCAATACCCATCAGCCCTTTCCCATTTTTGTAAGATGCATCAATGAAATATTTTGAATTACAAAGGATATGTTGTCATTCAACATTTCTGGGTCATGTCTATCATTTTTTTTTTAATTTATTCATTCATGGATGTAGGCATTTATTGCCCAACAGAGGCATTTAAGAGCCAGCCATATTGAGTCACATTGTTGTGGCAGAAGTCACATGTGGCATGCCCAGGCCAGGTAAGGACAGCAGATTTCCTTCCCTAAGGGACATTAGTGAACCAGATGGTTAGATGATTGTTTACAACAATCAGCAATTTTGTGGTCATCATCAGACTTTTTAATTCCAGATTTTTGTTGAATTTAAATGACACCATCTGTCATAGTGGGATTTGAACCCAGGTCCCCAGAGCTTTACACAGGGTCTCTGGAATACTAGCCCAGTGACAATACCACAATGCCACTGCCTCCCCCAAAGTTTTCAGGGACATTGGCTTGTGGTGATTGAACAGCTAGAATTTGTCTTTCTTCCTTGACAGTGGAGTATAGGGGTTTTTCTCTAGGATTATGTACATTTTCCATGAAAATTGAAATCAAGTAGCGTTGCTAGTGATTATGGAGGATTCCAGAATAGGGTTTGAAGTAAAAAAAAATCCCATGTGTAAACCACAAGATGTGTGGCATAAATATTTATTACGTATGCATAAACAAAATGTACTGTATACTCAGGAATGCAGGATAGTACAGCCATTTTTGATAACAAAAGGGTTTGACCTTTTCTTTTCCTGCAGTGTAATGAGTTGGTCCATTTAAATTGGGGTCAACTAAGTGGCGAAAATATCACTGTGTGCTGGCAATTTTACAGAACTGTTCTCTAACACTGTTTGAGAGGGAAACCCAGTTCTCCATCTGTACACTATGTTCATTCAGAAATGAAACAATGCATGCCTTCACCCATTTAAATAATGATTCCGAATCTGTCGATCCTGCCAGAAGCTCTTAAGAACATAAGGACTTGATTTAACATTCTTAACTAATCCCTGTCACCTCTGCAGCCAATTCCACTACTGAAGATTCTCACTGATTTCCAGATGTGTGCATCTTCAGACAGTTCCCTTCCAGTATATTTTCAGCTCCACAAGAGGAAACAAATGGCCCAGATTTTTCAGTCAGCAGAGAAGAAGGCTACCCTTGAAGATTTGGCCATCTTTGTGGTGTGGATTTCACCTTTCCTGATGTTAATTTCATTCTGGGGATGGCTACAGGGGATCTCTGGTGTTCAGCAACAGAAATGTCAACAAGCAGGCTTAGAAGTTAATGGAACACTAATTAATTAACTGACCTGATGAAAGGTCAAACACTGTTCTCTCCACAGATGCTGCCAGGCCTGCTGACTATTTACAGCATTTAATGTTAATTTCAGCATCCTTGGTATTCGGCTTTTCAAAGAAGCAGCTAATCACATTGAAGAATTCTCACAGGCAGTAAAGCAGGAAGTAAAACTAATTGATTATCCTTCACTTTTTGATCATTTACAGAGAGCAAAAGCAAGATTGAGACATAGACATGAGAAGTTGAAATATCATAAAGGAACTTTTTTTTTAAAGTTCTTAGTTTTTAAAAATCTATGCATTTTTTTTTTAGCAAAATGGAGAAAGTTGGCATTCCACAAATACAGAATTAGTTGCTCGGGGCCAGGGAGGCTGTTCAGCGTATTAATAAATTAGTATGCTGATAAATACCTGACTACACCTCATTCAGCAAAGCATAACTTTTGCAAGGGATGCTTCATAGAGTAAAAAGTAGATATGGTCATCAATTTAAGTGTGAGGCTGACAACAGCTTCTGGGGTCTGTGCATGCGCAGCTAACTGTAGAAATCTAGAAGGTGCTGTCAGTCCCACAGCGTAATAATGAAGAATGCTGACAGTTACACCATCATTGCAACCAAACAACCTGGGCCAATAAGACGTGTGCCCCATAAAATGCAGTGCATATGTCACATCTTCACTTTCTAGTATACAGTTTTGTGTCACTCCACGTGTGTCTGGGACAGTTCATTTGTAACTCATGCAGATTTCTGTACCACATTTGATCAGGTGAAATGTCATATTCATAAATAGAAACTGCAGAATAATATGGGAGATACCTTTCCAAATTTAGCAGCCAAGATAGCCAAAACATAAATTAAAAAATTACCAATCCAAAATGTCAATAGCAAGGAGCAGAAGGGGATGGAAGTTGCTCCCGGAAACATTTTGAAAATTGCTTGGCTGCCATCTTATTTGTTCAGGGCAGAAAGATGTAACCTGCATTTATATAGTAACTTACACTTCCTCAGGAGATCCCAAAGCACTTCCCAGCTCATAATATACTTTCCAAGTATAATCACTGTTGTAATGTGAGGAATCAAGGTAGCTATCAACATCTTGGGGGGGTTACCATTGACAAGAAACTGAGCTGGATTAGCCATATAAATACTATGGCTACAAGAGCAGGTTAGAGGTTAGGAATCATGTGGCAAGCAACTTATCTCCTGACTCCCCAGAGCCTGTCCACAATCTACAAGGCACAAATTGGGAGTATGATGGGATACTCTCCACTTGCCTGGATGAGTGTAGCTCCAACAACACTCAAGAAGCTTAACACCATCCAGGACAAAGCAGCCCATTTGATCGGCACACGATCCACAAACATTTACTTCCTCCATCATTGATGTACAGTGGCAGCAGTGTGTACCATCTACAAGATGTATCACAAGAACTCACCAAGGCTCCTTACACAGCACCTTCCAAACCCATGGCCATTACCATCTAGAAGGACAAGGGCAGCAGATAGATGGAAACACCACCACCTGGAAGTTCCCCTCCAAGCTACTCACCATCCTGACTTGGAAATATATCGCTGTTCCTTCCCTGTTGTCGCTGGGTCAAAATCCTAGAACTCCCTCCCTAACAGCACTGCGGATGTACCTACACCACATGGACTGCAGTGGTTCAAGAAGGCAGCTCAGCACCACCTTCTCAAGGACAATTAGAGATGGGCAATAAATGCTGGCCTAGCCAGCGATGTCCAAATCCCATGAATGAACAAAAAAAAATCTTGGGGGAGCATTTTTCCCTCTTCAGGCAGGCTGGGCGGGAGAGGGTGGGCGAGGTCGGAAAGCCGACCACCGCCTGCAATCGGGGCTGGACAGCGATTTTACGCTGGTGGGCCAATTAAGGCTCGTCCAGTGGGAAACACGCGTGGCAGCGCTCAGCTATGCCTGTGTGGGGCGGGGGGGTGTTGGTTGGTGGGAAGGAGGGTGAGAGTACAGGTTCACGCTTGTGTGCAGGTGTACACTGGAAAAGCTGCCTTAGGGAGATGAAGAATTTGGAGCATTAAAAATAAAGATTCTTAAAATGTTATGAAACATGTCCCCTCAGGTGGCTCTGTCACATGAGCAGGGACATGTAATTAACAAAATGTTAAAATTTGTATTTTATTTTTATTTGCTGTTGGAAACCTCATCCCGCCCATGGACACTCGCCCAATGTCATTGCGCATCATTTTATGTTCGGTTGGGTTGGGCATGTGCCCACCTGACGAGTATTATATTCTGGCCTTGCACACTGCAACTGCAATTTCTGCAACTGGATCATCTGTTTTAGTGGTTTTACTTGACTGTCAAGCCTTGGCCAGGATACCAGGAGAACTCCTTCACTCTCCTTCAAATGATGCCATGTGATACTTTATGTCCAGCTGAGCATGTAGACAGGGCTTTAGTTTAACATCTCCCCTGAAAGACGGAAACTCCAACAGTGGAGAACTCTCTCAGCACTACACTGAAAGTCCGCAGTTATGTGGCCAAGTCTCATGAAACGGAGTTTGAACTCAAGGTCTTTTAAACTGTCAGTTGAGAGCGATCATCGTCTACAGGGAGATGTGATCAATTAAATTTATCTATAAGGGCATTTGCAAACTGAATCTGGAGGGAATAACTCGAGTCCACCTGAGAGGACACAATTCAACCTCTTCCCATTACCATACTAGGCTTTTATGCATCTTAGGCTTTGTTAATAATTGTAATGTACAACGATTTTTATTTCCAGCTCCACAGCTAAAACTATTGTATCCAGTTCTGGGCACCACACTTTAGGGAACATATGAAGGCATTGGAGACAGTGCAGAAAAGATTCATGAGAATGGTTCCAGGGATGAGGAACTTCAGTTATGAAGATACATTGAAGAAGTTAGAGCTGTTTTCCTCAGAGAAGATTAGGCTGAGAGGAGATTTGAAAGAGGTATTCAAGATCATGAGTGGTTTGGACAGGGTAGGCAGGAGGAATGTTCTCATTCATGAAAGGATCAAGAACGAGAGGGTACAGCTTTAAAGTAATTGGTAAAAAAACAAAAGTGACATGAGGAAGATCCTTTTCATGCAGTGGTTAAGGTCTGGAATGCACTGCCTGAGATTGTGGTGGAGGGAGATTCCAATCAAGGCATTCAAAAGGGAATTAGACTTATCTGAAAAGGAAGAATGTGCTGGGTTACGAGGAAAAGGCAGGGCAATGGCCATTGTGTGAATTGCTCATTTGCAGAGCCTGTGCAGACATGATGGGCTGAATGGCTTCCTTCTGTGCTTTAACTATTATGTGAT
This sequence comes from Carcharodon carcharias, assembly GCF_017639515.1. Lineage (NCBI taxonomy): Eukaryota > Metazoa > Chordata > Chondrichthyes > Lamniformes > Lamnidae > Carcharodon > Carcharodon carcharias. Next base: position 16,299,556 of record NC_054492.1, on the reverse strand, counting down.
TCTGTGACACAATGGAGCAATATAGGCTGGGAATTACCGTTATAATAGCAAGTCAAGACTCAACATATTCTAATGCTATTTTAATGACAATTGTTCTTTAAAAGAGGAAGGTCATTAGTCCATCTATTTTAAATGTGCTACCGCCACTGTTAAAAAATGGGCATTGGAATGTTGTACAAGCATGGTAAACATTCATCTGTTATCATCACTAACAGTAATTTCCAGCCTTGCATTAGGAAATGATTGAAATATAGAGCAAATTGATCTCCATCTAAAAGGGAACAGATTAAAGCCCATCAGGAATTGGTGCAAAGGTTTTGTTTCAATGACACTGACTTGTCTTTATTTCTCTTGAAACTGCATAAAATTAGAAGTTATTTATTTAAAACAGTGAAATTGCATACCCTCAATTTGTGTAAAATAATGCCTGCCTGTGGGCTACCAGTGGAATCAGGTCGAGGCAGATGTGGTAATCACACAGTTTTGGTTTCCTGCTCGTGGAATGCTTTATTTCTGGGATTATTGTCGTTTTTTATTACCAAGCTGCTGGCTCTCAGATTAACTTGATGGCTCTGAAAAGATACAGCAGGACCATAGCTACTTCAGAGCTCCACCACTGACCAGGTGAATGCCTCTGTCAACACAGGAGTGTACGGGCTGAATTTTCACCATTGAGGCAGGAACCAGGAGCTGGGGGTTTTTTTTTGGGCCAGGAACCCTCTTCTGTGGGAAATTGATTAAAATTGAGAATTTTACGTGAGCGGGCACTTAATTAATGTGGAGACGGGTTTCCTGCCCAGTTACGAGCGGTGGGTAGGTTCTCAAAATCAGAGGGCCAATCAGACTCATTCTAGCTTCAGAAAAGCACCCAACGACATAGAGTGAAAAGTTGGGTAACCTGGAGGGTACTTCACCAGAAGCGGCCCGCTCAACCATTTTTTAAAAAGCTTTAATTAAAAAACAGTAAAAGCAGCCAGGCCACCACTGTGGGGAGGGAGGGGAGGGGTTTGACCCTTCCACCGGGTGACCTTCGACTCCGTCCCTAACCAAGCAGGCAAAAGGCCCTGTAGGCTGCCAGTAGCACTGGTACCCTGGCCTGCCATAAGGTGCCCACCTCCATGCACCCGTCACATCAGGAAACTGGAGGCCGACTGGAAAATCGCAGTCAGCCTCCTAAACTTATCTTTAATAAGGTTCTTATTGCCCACTGCCTCGGTGGGGGGGGGGGGGGCGCTGGGCGGCCACAAACCTGCCTCCCCTAAAACGTGTAACATCGAGAATGACGTCCTGAAAGTGACAGGGCAGCCTGTGTCAGTATTTTGGCAGCCCCTACTGCGCGCCCACTCCTTCCGCCCCACTAGCTCCATTCCCAACCTCAGCGGCAGCTCGTAAATTCAGCCCTATATCTTTGACACCCAATCAAGGATCCTGGAATTTCTGAATAAAAATATCCCCCCCCCCACCCCCGAGAGACTGGAAGATCTGATTAGAGTCAGAAGAGTTTTAACAACTTTGAAAAGGAAAAACAGCTCTAATCCTATCTTCAGGGGTTCAGATCCCAAAACTGGTCTTAGCTCCTCATCTCGCTTGTCATCTTCAGGGGCCTGTAAGCTTCTGTTCATTGGCGTATAGACTCTGTTTACCCTCTCAGGTGAACATATAAGATTACAGGGTACTTTTTTGAACAAGAGCAGGGAATTTCTCCCCGCGCTCCTGGTCAATATTCATCCCTCAACTAACACCATTGAAGCAGATTATCTGGACATTATGGCACATTGCCGGCACAAATTAATTGCTGCACTTCCCACATTACAGCTCATCTAAAAGCGCCTCATTTGCCCTAAAGCGCAACTGAGGTTGTGAAAGGTGCTATATAAATGCAAATTTTTTTTTTGTTTTTAATCGTACCATTTGACTGACGAAGTGGTGAAGTTCAATGCCAGCCACACCTTTTAAAGCACCAATAATCACTTTTATTTTGATATTTAAAGTAGCTGTCATCTTCGGATAGAAATATGTTTTGCCTTGAAAGGCAGAAATAACAGTAGACTTCAAATTGCTGCAAAATGAACTAAATAAAATGTCAAACTCATAATCTAGGCCCTCTTAGAAATAAATACAATGCCTTCAAACCAGGATCTTTCTTCAGTCAGTTCTAAATCCACTTCTGCTGCAAGTCACACTTCTACATATTTTAGGTTTTCTTCTGTTTCAATAAAAGTAATGGACTGTTTGGGTATAGCCACAGAATAAGTTATGACAAGTCAATGTCCTACTGCACTTTCAATATAACTCCTGCTTTTTAAGTTAGTGGGCCCATTTCCAAAACCGCTATTCTGTCAGTTGCTTGGTGCCCTCTCAGCTTTTTTTGAAACTGCCCATCAGCTTTAGTCAATTTGTTAGGTTGGCATGCATGGGCTAAACTCGCAGGATGGAAAACAGGATACCATTTGAATTACGCCCCCACACTAATTGTCTCATCTCCTGAGGAATTTTCTTGTGGGCACTGGAAAGCTTTGTCTGTCTTTCTGGCTTTTGGAACAAGAAGCATGTGGTGCTAACCATTTCCTTGTTCATTTCTGATGCCTTGTGTAGGCTTTTGAATCATTTGAAATCATTCGGCATGAATGGCCATTGCTTTGTTACCAGCAGATTCAAAAGAATAAATCATTGACGAAAAGTCTGTTGATGACATTGCCGTTTCTCAGTCCAGAGTGGGGTAATACCATCTTTGCACTATGCACAACTGTCGCATGTCCCTGATTCAGGGAATGACATGGTCCAAATCTGTCATGTGGAACTGTTCTCATCATAGCGCAAGACAGCTAGCTTGCCAAAGACTCCCTTAATTTCTGTTTAGTTGCACAACTGACCACCACAGTGTAGCAGGAGTTCCTCCTCTCCAGCTGAAATATTTTGTCTCTTCAACCATGCTTACAATTCCCCATTCCCTTAATTGTTTCCCAGACTCCTGGTCAGCACTTCTCCTCTGCCCTTTGCTGAACAATCGGAGATGTTCTTCTCCATTGACAGCTGGTGCATAAATGTAGGTTGCTGATTTTTTGGCACTATTCCCAATGGCAGTATGTTGAGATTATAAAATTACTCATGTGCACACTCAGTGTTGATCAATGGGTGAGGATCTTGCTTTGTCAGGATAAAGGAATGAAGCAACCCTGAATTGTTTCCCCAATGTCTTTTTTTAAAATTTATTTGTATGGGTTTTCTGTCAAGGCTGTGCTTGCATTCGGAAAGATGTGTGTTTAAGGATTGAAACATTTTACTTTATCTTGATCCCTAGAATTCACTTAGGTTGGTAGACAACAAAGAGCACAGCAAAACTAGGCATGGATAGGAATTTGTGATTGGTGACATTAGGTGACCAGTTAAATAGACAATGGCCAACCTGAGTGAATTTTTGTTGCATGAAAGGTGATGATATACTGGTGGTGGCATTGAGACAGAGATAAGTAACGTCAGAATGGTATATGTGACTTTTGACATGCTATTTATTAATTCCAAATGTAATTTCTTTATACATGCCAGTTTATCCAAGTGGGACCCTTTGGTTAATAAATTTCAATATACACAATGCGTCTATTTTTGAAATGTCAGTAAATTATTCGCTCAACCTCTGCCAGATGGAAAATTGGAATCATGGCCAATTTCCCAGCAGCTCAAATTTTCATTTCTTTTTTTATTTTTCTGAATGGGAGAAGTCTATTGCACGGTGCCTAAAAGCATATATTTAATTTTAAGCACAACGGGATTTCATTTACTCACTGTGCAATGTTTTGGGGCCATTTAAATTCCAGCAATAGTGCAAAATATGGATCAGCCATCCATTGTAAATCCCATCTGATTTTCCTTATCAATGTATTTGACAGTACTGAAAATTTCTAAGGGTGTGTAATGAGCGGTCGATCTGATCACCCAACTTACACCTTAACTAAAAGTGTGTTACGTGAGAGTTTGTTATGAGCTCCTTTTTATCACCATCACTAAAAGTATCATCTGTTCACAACATTGTTATTTGTGGGAGCTTGCTGTATGCAAATTGGCTGCCATACTTCTGACCAAATTCATCATCGCCTCCAATATGCCAGCTCAACCTTCGACCGACTGAGGAAAAGAATATTTGAGGACCAGGATCTCAAACCTGAACCTAAGTTCATGGTTTACCGGGCAGCAGTGCTCCTCGTGCTCCTATATGCTTCAGAGATTTGGACAACCTACAGCAGGCACCTCAAAGCACAGGAAGTGCCACCAGTGGTGCCTTCATAAGATTTTCCAAATCTGGTGGCAAGAAGGGTGGTCCAATAGTAGTGTAAGCAGATCCGCTGGGAAGGACATTTTGTTTGTATGCCTGATACCAGAATCAACTTTTCTATATGGAACTTGATCATGGCAAGGGACAGCCAGGAGAACAGTGGAAACACTTTAGGCTGTCCTCAAAGCATCTTTGAAGAGGTCATACACTCCTGCCGGCTCATGGGAGCCCCTGGCTTGTGACTGACCAAAATGGAGAAAGTTTACTGGAAAGGCGCTGAACACATCAAGAGACTTCATCAGGAGCATGCAGAGGCAAAGTGGAGGTGTCAGGCGGCGTGCATAAACCTCTGAACCCCTCAACCACCCGATTTTCCAAGCACCAACTGTCCCTATGTGGCAGGGTCTGCAGGTCGTGACTTAGCAGCCATCTCAGATCCCATCAAATCGGAGTGGAAGAAAGTCATCCTCAATCTCAAGGAACTGCCTAAGAAGAAGAGGAAAGTTATAACTGTGAGTATGCTACAAAAGTACTTCTTTGGTTGTAAAGTGCATTGGATCATCTTGTATTCATGAAAGATGCTATATAATTGCAAGACTTGTATTTTTCTTTCCCTTTTAATGGACTCGCAGAAAGGAGGACTTTTCTTCAACATGCTTATTTGGCAGTTATATCGCTTGCAACAAGCGCACAACTGAGCAATGATTCTTCACCTGCAATAAACACTGAATTAAACCCTTCCAATTCCCATCTACCCACAAGTATGCAAGTACTTTTAAGGATACCCATTGATCCAAGGCAGCTGTATAACATACAAACATGGACGCTCATGGATAGAGCCAGGAGATCCCCAAGAGCCTGCTTTACAGATATGGAAAAACTCAGCAGGTCTGGCAGCATCGGTGGAGAAGAAAAGAGTTGACATTTCAAGTCCTCATGACCCTTCAACAGAACTAGTTCTGTTGAAGGGTCATGAGGACTCGAAATGTCAACTCTTTTCTTCTCCACCGATGCTGCCAGACCTGCTGAATTTTTCTAGGTAATTCTGTTTTGTTTTGGATTTCCAGCATCTGCAGTTTTTTTGTTTTTACAGATATGGTCCTGACTATCAACTGGGGGCCATGTGAGGGGATTTTCTTTATGATTTGAAGGCATTACTTCCTACTGAACACAGAGACCTGCAAGTTAAGCAGGCATTTGTACCAGAAGTAAATGTGGTACTCATCACCTGTTATACCTGGAAGGATGTGCAGAAGACAATGTCCAATTTGAACTTTAGTGTAGTGACCGCCCAGTGAGAGTGCGATCAAGTTGTTCGTTTCCTGCAGTTCTGGTTTCAGAAATTGGCACTGTTCAGAAATTGCATTTGTGTCAAGGCACAGTCTTCACATGCACAGTTTCTTACTAAGGTGTAAATAGGTAGCTTGCTGGCAACATTTAGCACTGAGTCCTGAGGTCCATTTTCTATATGTGTGGGTCTCCGATGCCATTGTCTTCTGACCTTGACACCCCTCCTTCAAAGCTGCTAGTAAACCAAGCTGTTATGTCATGGTCTTGCTGTATTGTTTCCCAAACCATTCCACTGACTACTTCTCTTCAAACCTGCTACCTTTCTTTGATCCTGTTACATCGACTCCAATTGTATAAAACTAACAACAGGTGTGAATCATGTGAGTCTGTGTGTTTGTTGTTTAATAAGCACTTAACGAGCAAAGGGTAGAGCAAAAACATGTAGTTAGTTAATGCATGTTTTAGAGTCAATTCAGCGAGGCTATACACAGCCTCACTTGATGGCAGTGCAGATGTGAGAATGGGATGTAGAGAACTGCATGCCCAATTTACAACACTTCTGATACTCCAGTAAGACATTTATCTCTGATCTGCACTCCTGTTGAGTGTGGCTGAGCAGGAGAGCGTAACCTTACTGGATTTTCCCCCGCACCTGTTTACCCCCAGGGGCAATTTCAGAAGTGCCTACAAAAGTTGGCACCCACTGTATTAATGCAAACACATTTGCGCCACCTGAACCCATAATTGGCGCATGTGTTAGCTGTAAAGCAGAGAGAAAACCAACCCCCAGTATGATCTTTGAATATGTCTACAGACCTACGCCAGGTGCCAAATTATAGCTCAATTAGACTGGGTCGGAAAATGCACAGCCTGTGAAACACTTTGAAATTGAACGTTAGATTTATGATGCAAAATGCCACATTATTTTTCCATTCTAAACAATTATAGTGAGAAACCAATCACCCTTTCATGCAATGCTGAGTGCTACAATTTCTTAACATAAATCTTGTCAGTATAATTGTATCACTGCGCTAGTTGGAATGAACATCTATGAAAAACATGCAAGTGGAAATTTACAGGTGGAACAAATAACTTATATTTCTGAAATGGTGAAATCCAAACTGCCTGGTGCAAGCCACATTAAGTAGGTCACATAGCATGGTACTTCAGGTGGATAAGGGTAGGAGTAGAAATTAGACCTCATTGAACCTGTTTTCCAAGTGTGGAATATGTGCAAAATGGGCCAATGTCTTGCATCCCAAGGATGATTGAAAGATATCTGACCTGACATTGGGTCAAGCCATTACTCAGGCATCTGGGAGGCCACCTAAAATAGGCATTAGGCTTCATGTGTTTGCTAATGAGTTAATGCTAATACACAGATGATTAAAGGATATGGCAGGATAGATAGAACCTTTCCTTTGGAGAGTAATCCAGAATAAGGAGGCATAACCTTAAAATGCAAGCTAGGCCATTCAGGGGTGAGGTCAGGTAGCACTTCTTCATACAAATAATAGTGAAAATCTGGTACTCTCTTCCCCCAAACAACTTCTGAGTCTCAATCAATTGAAAATTTCAAAATTGACATTGATAGATTTTTGTTAGGCAAAGATATTAAGGGATACAGTGTAAATGTAGTTAAGACACAGATCAAGTATGGTCTAAGTGAATGGCAGAATAGACCTCCTCCTGTCCCTATGTTCCCAATACCTTTTCCAGAAAATCTTAGAGATCAGCCTGCTCCACTCAGGTTTCCATCATGGGAATGTGGTCAAGATAACAGCTTCCACAAAATAGTTTATTTTTGGTTTGCTACCGAGCAGGAAAGAGCCTCCTGCCTCTAGTCATCCCGAGGGTCAGTATTGGCCTATGATTGGGCCCCATCCCAATCTCTTTTACCTCTGAGCTTTATCTCTAGCTCCCAGCTGGTGAAGCAAGTGGCCTGATAGTGATTTTTATGAAAATGATTGCGTCATCGGTGGAAATGGGACAGATGCCACCAGTTTGCCCGAATAACTTTAATGAGGCCTGGAGCTTAAGTCTGGGATAAACTGGAGCCTCCTGGTTGAGAATCATAGACCATGCATAGGGACCATTTCAGACCAAAAACCAAACCTAAAGGAATTTGCATGTTGCAGATCAGAGTATCAGGTAAAGAACATGTACAACATCTGTTGCCCATTTTGTTTGGTTGAAAAAGGCACAATAAATTATTGTTCCCTTTACATTTGGTATTCTTGCGAATTGTCCTGATGAGTGCAAGACAAAAAGCTTCAACAACATGTGTCTTTTTTCAGAAATAATCATCAACTTGTTAGAGTTTCTATGTTGAGATGGGATGTAGTACTGAGTGAGGTACCCCAGGAAATCAATGTTGGATCCAATACTGTTTCTAATTCAGATTAATGACTTGGCTTCGCAAACTCATTGCAAATTTGCCAATACCACTAAATTATGAGAGTGGGCAAATCGGGCATATCTTTCCAGTTGGACTCCATCTGTGCTATAAATTCTATGGCCCTATGATTTGGAGGAGACAAGTATGAAATTACTAAATGTGTTGGAAAAATATGTAAGGAGGTAGTAAAATTGTAGATGAACTTGTACTATGGGCAAAAGATCACTTTTGCAGATAGGAAGGTAAAATCATTAGTGCATGACTTTTTATTTTAGTGAACAGTGTGTCTCCTCACTTATTTTATCAAACCTCCATAATGTTGAATGTCTCTATTAAATCTCTCTTTGAAAGTTTCTGCTCAAAGGAGAGCAAGTCCATTTTCTCTTGTCGTTTCACATAACTGAAATCCCTCACCCCTGGGTACCATTCTGGTAAATCTCATCTTGACATCTTGATCCCCTTCCTAAAGTGTGGCCCTCAGAATTAGGCCTAATTAGTAAATTTATAAGAGGTTTAGCATAACTTCCTTACCCTTGTGTGCTCTGCCAAGAATCCCAAAAGGTCTCAGTGGCAAATATTATTTCTTATTACTTCTGTTTCCAACAGATCTACATTATGGAGATTGAGGTAATTTTCTGCCTAGAAATTTATGTTTTATTTTATTGAATTGTTTCATCAAAAATTTTAACTACAATACATGTGCACTTTAGTTTCTACATGTGTTTTTATTTCAATGGCATTTACTGTCTGTAAAGAGCAATAAAATGCCAATTGTAAAGGTTTATATCGAGTGAGAAAGTGAATTTGAATAAGTACAAAAGAAGGCGGTGAGAATGCCTTACGTCACTTAGAGAATTCTCAGAAAGATTTTCTGGATAAAGTTGTTAGATTCTGTTTGTCCCTCAAAGTGTATAAAACCTTTCAGCTCAACACCTGGAAAATAGCTTCCGTCTTTAATCTATTAAGTGACTATAGAGCATTCTGTAATTTGAAATGTCTGTGTATTCAACTTTTCATTTCAACAGATTGGAACCAATGGCCCATTGAAACTCTTATCTGTCAAATGACTGAAATCCTTTTTTCAACTTTAACGATATAAGGGAATTCTTAACAATGTTAATCCATTGTGGGCAGAAGATAAAAAATATGAAATGATTCTAGATAACTGGAAATGAACTGGACTGTTTTAATTACAGTTTTTGCCACTGTTGTATAACATTACTGTCTCAAATATACAATTCAGCAGGCTTCTACTTTGTTAAGATTACTTTGTTGCCTCAACAAATTTTATGGAAATAGTGAACAGAGCCCGCCACTTTTTTAACTGCCAATTGTCATTTTTAATTGAAATTTCAGTAAAGATTATATTAGTTATACGTGAGGGGGAGAGTGCAATTGGCTATCCAGACAAACATTGCACTAGTGAAATTATGGTTCAAGTTTCCATTCAAACTCATTTGCATAAGCAGAGAGACTATAGGTGGAATTAAATGCCATGACACCCCACTCCTCCCCCACCAAGAGATGAGCTTGGAGGCAGAAAGGTTGTGTGATTGGGTGGAGATTGTCCCACAGTTCCACCTCCCCGCACCACCCTCCCCCCCACCTCCAACCCCCCACCATAAGTCGGGGATGCGAAGGGATGCAGGTGGCCTTCACCCCCGGAGGCCAGTTGAGGCCCTTAAGGGCCACTTAATGGCCACATCACAGACACTGGTATTCAATCAGCGCCAGGAGGAGGACTCGCCCTGTTTGGAGACTACCCTGCAAATCCTATTGGGTTTGCCTCCAGCCTCCATGTGTTGGGGGGGTGGGGGGGGATGGGGGTTGGGGTGGCAGGGGAAGGGTGTTCCTTGTTCAAAGGTACTCTGCGCCTAATTGAGGTACCGAGTATCAGGAAAGGTGGAGCGGGGGGTGGTGGGTGGTTGGCGAGCGCCCACAGGATGCCAACCACTGTCAACACCCCACCCCCCCTCCTCTCCCTGGTCAACACCACTCTCCTTGGGAACCCCATCCCGCCCTAAACACCTGTCTCTGGAGGATCCATTGCTGAGACTCTGGGTGGGTCCCTGTGCAATATCAGCAGTGGTCACTGCTCCCAGTGGCGCTGCTGGACCTGCAAAGCTGCTGACCTCTGATTGGCTGGCAGCTCTTGGGGGTAGGATATCCGTCCAACACTGGCAAGCACGGCGATTTAGTGACGCCCAGGAAGCCAGGAGCCCCGGCGGTTGGTTTCCCCAATGCCGATTAGAAACTTCATTCCTTCGGGACTACTGGAAATTGGGTTATTAAGGGTGCCGCCAGATCTCAGTGCCCAGGTCACTCACCTTCATGAACTGCCGTATCATGGATTCCATGTAAGAATCAGATTTCTCGTACTCCAACGATTGGATGGCTACAATGGCCATCAATCCACCAATTTTGTTTTCTCCTCTGCTGTTTGACCTGATTATTGACCCTCTAGCAATAAAGATCTTGGCATTTATAGATTTGCAATTGCGATTGTTGGCACGGAGTATAGGAACCCACTGGGTTGTGACAATGCCCAACTATACATTGCTGATCACTCGTCCATAATAAGCGGTGCTAAACATTCTACGGCATGTTTTCTGTCAGGATGCAGGGTCATTTTGATTGAAATGGAAGATTACAGCATTGGGACATTTCCTCCTCTTCAAGAGCTACATTTGTAATCCTTTGTTTTAACTGTATCACTGAAAGTTTTTCTATTCCTACTGTGAGCAACATTTTTTTGTTATTGTCAATGTCCAATGTTTATCTCTCAACCAACATCACTGAAAACAGATCAACAAATCATTATCATATTTGTTCTATGGGTCTTTGCTATGCCCGATAGGCTGCAACACTTTCTACATTACTACAGAGTACTTTCAAAAGTACTCCATTGGCTGGAAATTCCTTTGGGATGTCCTAAGGTTGTGAAAGGGACTATATGAATGCAAGTCTTTCTTTCTTTCAATGTTACGTTTAATTAACACACTTCAATGAGCCTAGCCAGTTAGACCACTAGTGAACGTAGCTTGAATCCCTTGATCTTATAAAAGCAAAATACTGCGGATGCTGAACATCTGAAACAAAAATAAAAATAGCTGGAAAAATTCAGCTGGTCTGATCTTTTGATCCTTTGACCTTATAATGTCTTGTCCCTACCAACCAAGCCAAACCACTGAGACCTATACCAAACTTGAGTATATTGCTAACAGTGCACAGGCAGGGCTGTGACAACAAACCTAAAGGCCCCTTCCATGGACAACTCTGCAAAGGATACAGCTCTGGAAATTCACAGCAAATAAAACAGAACCAGCATACTTGAGTTGAATGAAATCTCAGTTATATGTATTTCAGATGCTATTAATTTGTGACATTTGAAGCACAATAGCAACAATGTGTCTGGTTTATATGGAAGAATAGGATTTAAATATTTCCCTTTAATGTCGGGTTATTGAGTTCTATTGCTCAGTCCTAACAAATCACCATTGCAAAACCTTGGCGTAGAAGTCCTTATAAAGTCACATGATGCCTCACAGCCTCTGGAACAATCAAATATTACAAATCCACACTGGATAATAGACGAAACCTTGAGCTGATTTACTTTTTCATTAAATACTGTTCTTCGATTTTGGCGTACGTTCAAAAGTCCACAATTGTTGCACAGGAAACTCAAAGTTCTAAATCAGCTACACCGACTAATTCAATCAACAATATTAACACATTTCTATGAAGATTTGAATGTAGTTATTTTGATTTAATTTGAAAACAAAGCTAGCTATCTATCTCTGCTTTTGAAGAGTCTAGTATTTTATTCATACATTTTCCCTCTTAAAAGTCCTTTTGTGCATAGAAAGCTTGTTTGTTGTCTTATTCACTGTGGTGTACGCTCCTTTAAAAATCCCCTCTCTGCTAAAGGAGTTGGACAATGAACAAGAGAACAATATTCTTTAAGCCCTGTTTTGTCCGAAGGGATATGTTTGACATTTCTAGTGAGAGGTGTTTAGATTGGATTCATTAAGTCTCGGGGTCTCCTCTTTCCTGCCTTTTAAGTCTGTGTCAGTGTTATTGTGTGTACATTGGACAGAAGACAGTAAGATGCAGGGATGCCACTATTTGTAATTAGGACCCCATATTCGCATGACAAAAGAGCAGTTGGGCGTTTAGTGGGCGGTGCTGGCATTCCTCTTCTCAGCAGGCCGAGCACGGGACCACAGGTTTGCCATGTCAGTCATCCTGGGCTCACAAAGGAGGTGAGAAAAGAGACACAAAAGCAAAAGTACAAATCTATGTGGAAAATAACATCTCATTACCAGACATTGTACTTTATATCGGTCTTGTTTTATTTCATGCTGCAAGCACTTCACTAATGATAATAAACACACTCACTAGAACTTCCTTTAGTTTAGTGATTTCACAGCCGTGCTCTGCTGAAGAAAGTTTTGATTGACCAGAATTTTTTTAGAAACAGCATGATGAAGATGAGCCTTCATTTCTTAATCCATCAATTCTTCTTGGAGGTCCAAGAAGCCTGGGATTTTGGGACTTGGACCACATTATTATATTGAATGCGCAGAGGAAGGAACTTGCGCAGGTTCTTGCATGTTGTTTGGGTATGTTTACAAGGGCCTGGTGGTGGAACAGCTGGGCCTCAGGGTGGGATCAGGTGGAGTCTAGGAGGTCAGGAACAAACATCATGGGAACTTGCGGTGTTGTTGGCCAGGCCTTGGAGCGCAATTGGGAATTGGGCACACAGTACTAGGAGATCAGGACCAGAGCCAGGGGACGGTTGCGGTACTTGCACATAGATCAGAGTTAGGTGTTACAGTCCCAGACGAGACCCACAAAATTTTTATGATCCAATTAGGGACCAGTAACTTTTCATTTGAAGTAGGTGAAGTTTGAAACCCCAGTTACTTACTGAGAGAATAAAATCATAAGATTCCACGGTTTTAAACAAGCAGAATAAATTTTACTATACAAGATTCAAAAAAGCAAACAGTCAAAACCATCTATCTTATAACTTAACCTTGGTATATATGTACATAAGTAATTGAAAATGGCAGGGCATGTTGAGAGTTAATAATGCATATAGTATTTTAGGCTTTATTAATAGGGTATTCGAGTACAAGAGTAAGGAGGTGAGGTTAAACTTGTATAAGACACTAGTTGGGCCTTATCTTGAGTATTACATCTAGTTCTGGGTGCCATACTTGAGGAAGGTTATGAAAGCAATGGAGACAGTACAGAGGGGATTCACAAGAATAATTTCAGAGATAAAGAACTGTAGCTATGAGAATAGATTGGAGAGGTTGGTACTGTTTTCCTTGGAGAAAAGAAGGCTGAAAGGAGACTTGGCAGAGGTATTCAAGATCCTGAGGGGTATGGACAGGGTAAATAGTGAGAAGCTGTTCCCACTTAAGAGCATCAAGAACTGGAAGGCACAGGTTTAAAATAATTGGCAAAAGGAGTAAATGTGATGGGAGGAAATATGTTTTCACCCAGAGGGTGGTTGGAGTCTGGAATGAACTTCCTGAGAGGGTGGTGGAGGCAGGTTCAATCGAGGTATTCAAAAGGGAATTGGATTACTATCTGAAAAGAAAGAATGTACAAGGTTATGAGAATAAAGCAGGGGCATGAGACTAGGTAGAATGCTCTTTCAGAGAGCCACTGCAGACTCTACGGGCCAAATGACCTCCTTCTGCACTGTAAAGGTTCTATGATTCTGTGATCTGTGATGCAGAATTAACATGATGTAAACATGAATTAACAATCAAATTGTGGTCAAGCATAAACTACAAACTGCATATTAAAGACACAACCATGACAGATCCCATAAATTTTCTTACCAACCTACCAAGACATCAGTGATCACTGTTAGTCCGAAAAAAATGCTATAAAGCTCTGTCTCCCTCAAGAGAGATTTCAGCTCTTCTCCATTGAGGATATAGCTCCTGATTTCTCTCAACAGTTGCTTCAATACAGACTGCCCCAATGAATGCTCACCTCCCAGTTGCTCAATCTTTACTCCCAAGATTGCATCCCACTGGATTCACAAAGCTACACCCCAGCATCTAATCACAGGCAGGATCCCAACCTACTTGCTGCTCTGAGCAGAACACCACAGCTCCTGGGCTTCCCTGAGCCCCATCCACCATCTGCACCAAGCAATGACTTCTCCTGGACTTCCCAGAGGCACAACTCTCAAACAACATGGAGATATCAGCTATGGCTGGGCTTTTCTCAACTCCAGGTGCACACAGAGGTAATGGTAGCAGTTCAGCTGCCACCACTTCAGCTCGCGATGGGCTTTGTCAAATGGGTCCACTTTTGCATTGCACAAGGGCCCCATGGTCATTGTTTCACGCCACACCACCACATAAGTGGTGAGCAATCCCTGCACCTCCCAAAAGAATGCTAGAAACTGAGCATGTGTGGCCTGTTCCCCGCTGCATTCTGTGCTTGCACTGGAACTCCCAGCCATGCTGGGAATAGTGGGCCACAACCTCTGCCCGGGAAATCCACAAAAATACTCAAGAATACAAATACCCCCACAGGGGAGAGGAGTCAGAGATCTCGGGCATGGGAGCGATGATGATTAAGGTGAGTACAAACATTATCTTTATTCCATTCTTCTTCAAATGGTTTTCCTGAAGGGGATGAACAGCGGTGCGGGCAAGGCTCAGGCACTAAGCAAACTTGCAAGACAACGCAGAAGCAGGTGTTAGGCCACTTTATTTTATTATCATGGGATGTGGGCATCGCTGGCTAGGCCAGCATTTATTGCCCATCATTAATTGCCCTTGAGAAGGTGGTGGTGAGCTGCCTTCTTGAACCGTTGCAGTCCATGTAGTGTAGGTACACCCACAGTGCTGTTAGGGAGGAAGTTTCAGGATTTTGACCAAGGAATGGTGATATATTTCCAAGGCAGCATGGTGAGTGGCTTGCAGGGGAGCTTGTAGGAGGTGGTGTTCCCATTCATCTGGTGATAGAGGTCATGGGTTTGGAAAGTGCTGTCGAAGGAACCTTGGTGAGTTGCTGCAGTGCATCTTGTAGAAGGTACACACTGCTGCCACTGTGCATCGGTGGTGGATGGAATGAATGTTTAAGGTGGTGGATGGAATGCCAATCAAGCAGACTGCTTTTTCCTGAATGATGTGGAGCTTCTTGCATGTTGTGGAGCTGCACTCTTCCAGGCAAGTGGAGAGTATTCTTTCACATTACTGACTTGTGCCTTGAAGATAGTGGACAGGCTGTGGAGAGTCAGGAGGTGAGTTACTCACCACAGAATTCCCAGCATCTGACCTGCCCTTGTAGCCACAGTATTTATATGGCTAGTCCAGTTCAGTTTCTGGTCAATGGTAACCCCCAGAATGTTGATAGTGGAGAATGCAGTGATGGTAATGCCATTGAATGCCAAGGAGTGATGGTTGGATTCTCTCTTGTTGGAGATGGTCATTGCCTGGCACTTGTGTGGTGCAAGTGTTACTTGCCACTTATCAGCCCAAACCTGAATGTTGTCTGCTGTATTGCTTCAGTATCTGTGGAGTCGCAAATGGTGCTGAACATTGTTAATCTTCAGCGAACATCCCCACTTCTGACCTTATGATGGAGGGGAGGTCATTGATGAAGCAGCTGAAGATGCTTGGCCTAAGACACTACCTTGATGAACTCCTGCAGCAATGTCCTGGAACTGAGATGATTGACTTCCGACAACCACAACAATCTTGCTTTGCGCTCAGTAAGACATCAACCAATGGTGAATTTTCCCAATTATTCTCATTGACTCCAGTTTTGCTAAGGTTTTTTGATGCCACACTCAGTCAAGTGCTGTCTTGACGTCAAGGGCAGTTACTGTCACCTCACTTCTTGAGTTCAGCTCTTTTGTCTATGTTTGGACCAAGGCTGTGATGAGGTCAGGAGCTGAGTGGTTCTGGTGGAAACCAAACTGAGCATCATTGAGCAGGTTATTGCTGAATAAGTGCCACTTGATAGCACTGTCGACAGCGCCTGCAATCAATTTGCTGATGGTTGAGAGTAGACTGATGTTGCAGTAATTGACCGGTTTGGATTTTTCCTGCTTTCTGTGGACAGAACTTACCTGGGCAATTTTCCAATTGCCGGGTAGATGCCAGTGTTGTAGCTGTGTTGTAAAAGCTTGGCTAGGGATGCAGCAAGTTCTCGATCACAAGTCTTGATTACAAGTATTATTTCAGGAATGTTGTCAGGGCCCATAGCTTTTGCAGTATCCAGTGCCTTCAGCCATTTCTTGATATCACATGGAGTGAATCGAATTGGCTGAAGACTGGATCTGTAATGCTGAGGACCTCCGGAGGAGGCCGAGATGGATCATCTATTCGGGACTGCTGGCTGAAGATTGTTGCAAATACTTCAGCCTTATCTTTAGCACTGCTGTGCTGGGCTCCTCCATTATTGATGCAGATATTTGTGGAGCCTCAACCTCCAGTGAGTTGTTTAATTGTCCACCACCATTCACGACTGGATGTGGTGGGACGGCAGAGGTTAGATCTGATCCTTTGATTGTGGGATCACTTAGTTCTGTCTATCGCGTGCTGCTTATGCTGTTGGCATACAAGTAGTCCTGTGTTAAAGCTTCACCAGATTGACACCTCATTTTTAGGTATGCCCTCCTGCACTCTTCATTGAACCAGGGTTGATATCCTGGCTTGGCGATAACAGTAGAGTTGTGGATATGCCGGCCTATGAGGTCACAGATTGTGGTTGCATATAATTCTGCTGCTGCTAATGGCCCACAGTGCCTCATGGATGCCCAGTTTTGAATTGCTAGACCTGTTTGAAATCTATCCCATTTAGTATGGCGGTAGTGCCACACAACACAATGGAGGGTATCCTCAGTGTGAAGGCAGGATTTTGTTTCCAAAAGGACTGTGTGATTGCCACTCCTACCAATACTGTCATTGGGAGATGCATCTGTGACTGGTGGATTGGTAAGGACGAGGTCAGGAAGGTTTTTCCCTCTTGTTGGTTCCCTCACCACCTGCCACAGACCCAGTCAAGCAGCTATGTCCTTTAGGACTCGGCCAACCCAGCCAATAATGGTGCTTCCGAGCCACCCTTGGTGATAAACACTGAAGTCCCCTACCCAAAATACATTCTGTGCTCTTGCCAACCCCAGTGCTTCTTCCAAGTGGCGTTCAATATGGAGGAGTGCTGATTCATCAGCTGAGGTGGGCGGTAGGTGGTAACCAGCAGGAGGTTTCCTTGCCCATGTTTGACCTGGTACCATGAGACTGCCTGTGGTCCGGAGTTGATGTTGAGGATTCCCAGGGCCACTCCCTCCCAACTGTATTCCACTGCGATCCATTTGGGTATGTCCAGTTGGTGGGACAGGACATATGCACAACGTTCATTCCCTCCACCACTGACAAACAGTGGCAGCATTGTGTACCATTTACAAGATGCACTGTAGAAACTCAGTAATGCTCCTTAGGCAGCACCTTCCAAACACATAACCGCTACCATCCAGAAGGACAAGGGCAGCAGATGGGGGGAACACCACCACCTGGAAGATCCCCCCCAAGTCACTCGCCATCCTGACTTGGAAATAAATCCTTCACTGTAGCTGGGTCAAAATCCAGGAACTCCCTCATTAACAGCACTGTGAATTACCTACACAACGTGGAATGCAGCGGTTCAAGAAGGCAGCTCATCACCCTTCTTAAGGGCAATTAGGGATGGGCAACAAATGCTGTCTAGCCAACGACGCCCATAACCCATAAATGGATAAATAAAAAAGGTGATGGTAGTATCTGGGACATTTGAAACCCTGTCCCTAGAGCATTAGCCTGGGCCTCTGGATTGCTCATCCAGTGACATCACCACTACGCCACGGCCTCCCCTTTCTCTTCTTTAAGCCTGTACCATTAGTTTAAGATATCATTTGTATGTAAAAATTTGATACCTGTAACTCATAAAATTTGAGAAAACATGGGAGCCTGCTCTGGTTCGTCTCCAATGTGATTAGTTAGTGTATGAGAGTTGTGATGCACATGTGGGCCTGAACTTTACCACTGGCAGGCGCATGCGATCAGTGGGCCTGGGAGTGGCCGGGAAACAGACCGCCGACCGTGATTGGCTCCCAGCTGCTGGGTGGCTGCCTAGCCAATTAACAACAGCCAGCATGAAATGCAGGCTGAAAAACCCAGGGTTGCCGGGGTGGGGGCGGGAAGAGGGCGGGGCAATGACATCATCAGCTGCCTCTTGGAGCTGCAGAGATTCAAATGTTGAAATGAAGGTTTAAATTCCTGCAAAAGGATGTCCATGCATCACAATCAAGCACCTGAAAACATACCTCATAAAAATGCTCTCCGCAGATATTCATTTTTATTTCATTTCATAACAGGGACTTCATTCCGCCATTGGATGAGGTTTCGGGAAAAGGGTAAAGGCCGCCTGGCCGATCGCCCATCCGCCAACTGTAAGGTTGGACGGGCCACGAAAATTCGCAGACAATTGCGCCGTTAATGGGTTTAATTGCCTCTTAATTGCCAGCAGGCACGTTTCTGACTTTTGTGCACACCCACTGAGTGAAATATCGAGCGAGTGCGCGATGACATTGGGACACTCGCCCAACGCCACCTCGTGGGATTTAATACCCAATCGGGTCCGGCACGTGCCCGGCCACAAGATGTAAAATTCAGCCCCATGGGCACCCCACAAGTATGCACATATTCGGTTGTATTTCATTCTGAAAAATGTTGAGGCAAATCCATCAGATTAACCACTGCAAATGCAATAGATGTAATTATTTTTTAATTACAGTAACTAGAAAGAATATTCAACTGGATGACCCGGTGAGCATTGTTTCCGAGCAATCTTCTGTTCCACTGGAGGTGGAGATTGAACAGAAGTGAAGCTCTAAGTGACTAACAAAGAACAGCAGAAGTGAGTTGTCATTTTAATTCAGACTTCAGACATGGACCAGTCAGAATTCAGATTGGCCAATAACAAAATAACGGTTCACAAGGTCATGAAACAAGCTTTACATCAGCTGTTAGAAAAAAAAAAGTGGCTGAAACTCATAACCTCAATACCACAGGCTCAAAACACTTTAGGTGGATAGTCACCATGACTGCCAGATTTTTTAAAGAGGAAATAGCCTCTTTAAAACTTAAAATATTCTTTGGACGGAATTTTACGCTGGCGGGATTTTACAGTCCCACCGAAGTCAATGGACATTTTTTAATGACTCATTGCCTTTTACGGTCCCTCTCCCGCGGCGACAGGGCTGTAAAATTCTGCCCTTGGAGTTTCTAAACCACCATAAATACGTACTGCCTTAACAGCTGTTTCTGATGTGGGTGAAGGACGCTTATTGTAGTGCCCTTACAAAATGGGGTCTGGCGTGACCTGCACCAGAAGTGTGTGTTTGAAGTGCATGGAACCCTGGGTGCTACAGAGCTGAATTCCTAGACCAATGTGTTTCCATGCAATGAGACAGAAGACCGTTTGATAGACCAGCCACAGTAAAACTTTCAGTGAAAGCGTCAAGATTCTTTAAAGATGCTACCTCAACGCTGTGCTCTAGATGAAAATTATTTTGAATTCTAGAAGGACCCAAACAATTTTCTTGTTGCAGTTATGGTCAAGTTATTTTTGGGCAAATCACACCATTTATATCCTTGAAGGTTCATAAATAAAACTTAGTGTTCATAAGTTAGTTACAATTTACCATTGCTTCGCTATGCCCACATTGAACAATCAGAAAACAACAATGAGTATCAGCTTAATTTACTAAGGTCCAGACAATGGAGGACTACTTTGCTTGATGTCAACACTATTGTCCTCTGTTGATGTCAGAAACAATTATCAAACTGGGCAACTTTTCAGAAATGAATGATAGCCTATAATGCTGTTGAAAAGCACTTTGACTAACACAATCACTTTCAGTCCTCATGTAGCATGAATGTATACATCGGAGCAGGAATACACATTACAGCCCCTCGAGCTTGTTCCACCATTCACTTAAGTCATGGCTGTTCTCCATTTACTCATCTTTGTTCCACTTCACAAAGAAGTAAGCCACTAAGAGTGAAAATAAATATGTGAAATCGGAAGTAAAAACTTCAGCTGGCATCTGTAAAGAAAAATATTTTT
The DNA here is from genome assembly GCF_017639515.1 of Carcharodon carcharias. Lineage (NCBI taxonomy): Eukaryota > Metazoa > Chordata > Chondrichthyes > Lamniformes > Lamnidae > Carcharodon > Carcharodon carcharias. The sequence goes on along the minus strand of NC_054492.1, from coordinate 16,279,451 downwards.
CAGTTAAATTTTTGAGTGTGTACAAATGTTAACCCGTCTTTTCTTTTTAGAGATGATGGTGGCTGACGACAAATGGCTTGAGCCCAGTTTTGATTGTCAGAAGGAATCAGCTTTGTTCCCTTTCTCTGGGGATATTCAAAAATGTGATGTCTAAATTTATCTGAACAAACATCTCTGTCAGTTGGGAAAATTACTTTTGTATTGGTATACTGGAATTTTCTATGTCGGATGCATAAATGGTCTGGGTGCACTAGTTTCAAGGCTGCTTGGGTTGAATTAGAATGCTTTCAGCCTGTACCATTATTTTTAGATTTTACTTGTATGTAAAATTTGATACTGGTACCTCATAAAATTTGAGAAAACATGGCAGTCTGCTCTGGTTCATCTACAAAGTGATTAGTTAGTGTACGAATGTGTGATGCACACATGTACACCATACAAGTATGCACATGTTCAATTGTATTTCATTCTCAAGAATGTTGAGGCAAATCCATCAACTACAAATGCAATAGATGTAATTATTTTTTAATTACAGCAACTAGAAAGAATATTCAACTGGATGACCCGGTGAGCATTGTTTCCGAGTAATCTTCTGTTCCACTGGAGGTGGAGATTGAACAGAAGTGAAACTCTAAGTGACTAACAAAGAACAGCAGAAGTGAGTTGTCATTTTAATTCAGACTTCAGACATGGACCAGTCGGAATTCAGATTGGCCAATAACAAAATAACGGTTCACAAGGTCATGAAAAAAGCTTTACATCAGCTGTTAGAAAAAAAGTGGCTGAAACTCATAACCTCAATACCACAGGCTCAAAACACCTTAGATAGATAGTTGCCATGACTGCCAGATTTTTTTTAAGAGAAATAATCTCTCTGCTCTCTTTACATTCAAATATTCTTAGGACAAGATTTTCCCCTCGTCGGGCGGGCACGCTGAGCGAGTCCGGAAATGGCCATGAGACCATCCGCCGACCGCGATTTCACGCTGGCTAATTAACGGGCAGCCAACGTGACACATGCAATAAGAGCCTTAGCGCTGCCGGGGTTGGGGCAGGAGGAGCGCGAGCGTTGAAGTGTGTGCATGCGTTAGGGACCGCGCACTGACAGCTCCCTGAAGGCACAGAGGCTGCCTCAGGGAGCTGAAGGATTTTAAAATGAGGAATAAACGTTTTCCATATTATATAAACATGTCCCCAGATGTGACTCAGCCACATGAAGAGGGATATGTAAAAAAGGTTGTGAAAAAATTTTTATTGTTTTTTTTTAGTAACCGTTGGAAACCTCATCCTGCCCGTGGATGAGGTTTCGTTAAAAATGCAAAGGCCGCCTGGGCTCTTCACCTGCCCGCCAACCGGATGGTTGAGCAGGCAGCAAAAATGATGCTTAATTAATTACTTAAGGGCCTTAATAGACCTCTTAATAGTCAGCAATCGTGCGGCTGCCCGCTCAGTGCTCATTTCTGCCCTTAGAGTCTCTAAACTACCATAAATATATAAATAGGTGCTTAAGACCAATTCAAAAACTGAGTGAATCATGCTGGGTCGGATGGATGAATCAGCACAAAATGGAATGAAGAGGACGAATTACTTGCTGACAGCCATTCTGTTCCAGCTATTAAGACAAGAACCTACAGAGCAGACCAGACAAGCAGAATGGCAGCTTTGTCAACTGCACTATTATAAACAGGTCACAGGGATAGGCACATCCGATTCAGCTGAAATTTGAACCTCTTCTTGTGAAATATGGGACTGGCCGAGTTCAGATTGATCCCAATTCCGAATGTCACGTTCTAAGTTATCCTAAATAGATATTGTTCGGTTGTGCTATGCATTTGGTGTCAATGGGATAGTCACAGTGAGTTATCCAGTACAATTCCTAAGCTCAACTTGTATCCACAGATATGTTGAAAGAAACATGGAGGGTGGGATTTTCTGGCCTCGCCCATGACGAGCTGGAGTGGAAAATATTGTGAGATCAGAACAATCAGTTTACCATGGTTGTAAAAGCAGCTCCAGCAGCCAATGGCGGGCCACGTTTCCCACTGCAACACGTTGGGAAAGTCATTTGAATACATTTGCATCTCACCATAAGGGCTGCTTGTTGGAATCATTCCCCCCACGCTGGATCAGGAGGGCATATCAGCGTGCAATTAATCTGACGTATTTCACAATGGTACATAGGCGATGTGCGCCTGGCGACCTGCACCACCATCTTCCAACTTGCAGCGATGGCACAACACAAAATTAAAATGAGGAGATACTCTGCTGGTGAGGGCCCTAAGGGCGGATTGGAGCCCAAGTGCAAGTACTGGGTTGGGGGAAGCAATTAAAAGGGCACTCAACTGAACTGTGCATTTCCAAATGAGGAGAGATGCGAGCTGAGCAATGTTAGGAGCTTTTCAATGACAATGCAGGAAAACAGGAAAGCGAAGCCCTCAAGGAGATGAGTCGTTATGAACAAAGAGCAGACTTCAGCTTCAGTACATGCTCGTTCCTATCCCATTGCTCCCCTCAACATTGTCTAAAGCTACGATGTGCATTTCCAGAGCATGGTCAAAGATTCTGAGCACCATCAAAAATCACCATTTGCAATACACATCACACATCTCAGCGAGGTTTAGGAATGCACAGCACTGCATCCCAGCGTTACGATGAGAGTCTTGTGGCCGTAATCCAGACAATTACAGGTTCAGAAATGATCAAGGTTGTAGGTTCGAGTGCAAGAGCAATAATGTGATTGAGAGAGGCAGAGATTCAGCCCCTTGAGGTGGCAAAGTGCTCTCACTTATTGGTGAGCTTAGCAGATGTACACTCAGAAAGTCAGAAACGCGCTTGGCAGACAGGAGCGCACACAAGCTCTGAGTATGGGCTCCTGGCATGAAAGCCCTGCTGGATGACAGAGAGCACATAGAGTTGCACAATATATGACCCTTCACCATGTGTAAACATGTCTCTCCTTGTACACTACACCTTCACCTTTCAAAAATACAGACGAAATTTGAGCGCACCTCTGCCTCAATCTTACACAGCCAAGAATAAACATGACATGATCCTGCAAAGCATGTGAACGAAGTTCCTTCCGCAAGCACACTTAACAGTAAGATCACTGATGTTGAGAATGATCTGAGAAAGGGACATACACTGTGGTGATATGGAAGCACACGACATAGACGAGAGGTACATGATAGCGAAATCTACGATAAGTGGGAGGAGGGACCATGGTATCACACCTGATTGACAGCAACACAGCTCGTGCCACCATTGTGCTCCTAAATTTTTTTAACTTTCCTAACCCTACTGCTATGTCTGGGCATCCCTGACATCCACAGGTGGAGGTGGAGGCAGCCTGCTAACTGCTAAACTGTCTGTGATGACTTTTGCAGGCGTCCTCTGGAGGACCGAGACCTGGGGGGCCCCAGCCCGCTTTGGGTGTCCTGCTGTGGGGCAGGTGCACCCTCCTCGACCTGTGGAGCTGGAGGTGATGGTGTCACTGGAAGAGGAGATTAGGGTTAGCTGGATACTCTTGGAGTCATCTGGGTAGATGGCCCCATCTGCTGGTCCTCCTCCCTCTGGGTGCCCAAAAGACCCTGGATGACTCCTTGAGGAGAAAGAGGCAGCTGGAGTGAGATCGAAGTGCCCTGCCCCCTCTTGCATGGCCACTGATGGATGCCACCAATGGCTACAGTGATGGAGTGCGGCTCCTGCACCAGTGCAGGCCTGATGCCCTGGACTAAGGTCTCCATGGCAGCCACCATCCTACCAGTACTGACTTCTGTGTTGGCATGTTGGCACTATCACGTCAGACTGAATGAGGAGGGACTCCTCCGTCGTCCATTGCAATCTGAGGAGTGCAGCTGACATCCCTCCCTGATGTTCCTGTGATTGTCGCTGCAGCCCCACCAACTGATTTAGGACCGAGTCCAGAGGCTTATCATCTGTCTCAGACTCAGCAGAATCCTGGCCTCCATCGGTACTCCAAGTGCCGGCAACCTCAGGTGTCCCTGCCTCTGCCAGCTGTGGACCAGGTGGTGTGCTGTGCTCACCAGATTGTGACCCCAAGCCTGCTACAGAACTAGGTCCCTCTGAGGTGTGTGTCTCTGTGCTGGTGGAAGATGTGGCTGAGTGCTGTGCCGGGTCTCCTGATGTGGCGTCCTCAGGATCCTCATCCAGAGCGTCGTCCGGGCTTGAGCCAAAAGCCTAGCTGGGCCATCGAGCGCTTGGCTTCCTATGAAAGAAAGTAGAGATAATTAGTGCATGGCAGGCAGCTGTAAAACAGGACAATGTGCTTACAGCATGGCTGTCTGAGGGATGAGCTGGTGCAGGACACTCATGTCACTGTGTGCTGCCAACCTCAACATCACCACAGGCACCATATCCATGCCCAACCAACTCAATGGCCGCATTTTCAAGCTGAGAGAGGACCTGGAGTTTTGACACTCCACCCCCTTCCACCCACCACCACCTCCCCCTCCCACCCCCCCAGAACCACTGGCATGGGGCCTCTCTCTGCGATTGTGTGCGATCTTGCCCTGCATAAAAACAGAAGGAAAAAGTGTCAGCAAGATGCATGCCAGGAAAGATAATAAGGATGCCTGGTGTGTGTGGGTGGTGAGGGGAGTCATTGATGGGATGAGGACACGATCTCCAGAGAAGGTGGGCCCAGGTGGAGATGTGAGGGTGTGTGTAAGATAGTGAGTGGTGATGTCCCTTGAGCTGACAGTGAGTGAGATGCCAGTGAATGTGTGATGGGCTTATGAGTGTGTGAGCTGAGAGTGATGGGATGGTTGACTTACCCTGGGGGTACGGATGAGATCATACATCCTCTTCCTGCAATGGGTGCCTGACCTCTCCAGTGCAGCGTTGGCACTGACCACCACTGCAACCGCCTCCCAAGCTGGATTGGTTAGCTTGTTGGATCTCTTACGGCCAGAGAGGGAGTAGAGTACATTGCACCAGGCCTTGATTGCATCCAATAGCATCCCAGTGAGACATCACTGAATTTGCGGGCTGCTGTCTTCTTGGTTTTCAGGGCCTTGTCATCAGTAGAGCAGTGCTGGGCTGCAGACATTGAGAATGTTGTGTGCGGCTGCACTTTAAATATGGCGCCAGGAGTGAGGAAGCAGTAAGCTCACGGCAGGGTGGGAGAACCAAAGGCTGTCTGCCAGTGACCCAGCATGTTTCCCGTGCATATATATTTATTGAGGCAGGAAGCGGAAGATACAATTTGAAACCCACCATTGCAGCCAGCGTCACCACACTTAGTGCAATGAGGGGAAAATCCCGCCCATGGTTTCCATCTTGAAATTCTGTCATGAGAAGCTGCCTTTATGTGATATGGCAGTTAAATAGTTTTAAATGTATTCTGAAAGCTGTGCCAAATTAGTTAAAAACGATTGGCCTTTTTATGATTTTGGAGGCGGCTTCTATAAATTTCAAAGCCATGTTAGAAGGCTTATATTCTTTCTTATTTGACTTGTTTACTTTCCTCCCTTCTATTTTAGGCTGCATGACACAACCTCAACACCTGAGAACAGAAAATAAACTCCTTGAGGTTACCTCATGGTCAAGATTCTTCCAATGCCAGTCCTGAACCCACCACAGGAAGGCATGTAAAAATTCCTGGAGGAATTACTTATCAATTCTCCCTCTTTCTCTGTGGCGATATGCCTAGCTCCACTCTGCATAACCATTGCAACCACTCAGTAAACGATGAAAAGTCACTGCACATGGGATATTATTGACTTTAGCATAAAGGTAAGTAAGAACACGTTAAAAACTCATCTGTCTTCTCTCCTTGTTTCCAGATTTGGGGAGACTGAGGATAAGAAAGTGAAAAGAAAGCATTCAAACAGCCATTTCATAAACAAGTAACAGGGTGAGTGCAATCTGTAACTGTGCAAGCATTTTCCTACATGGATAATACTTTATTGCAGCAGAGATAGCAGAACTAATATTTCAACTCAAAACCCCTATTTTTCAACTCAATTTTCCCATCCTTTTGAATACTGGAAATAATAGCACTTTAGATATTTAAACTACTTAAAGAATGATCTTATTTGATTCTGTATAATTTTGTCATTGGTTAACAGTTTAAAATTGAAAATAAATGTATGCCTTGAGAGGTCTGGCACTCAAAGAGTTAATCTACATTGTTTTATGACATGGGCAGCCAACATGGATCATCTTTGAGAGCTGTTCCTGGGAAAACATAGTTGCAATTAATTAAATATTGAATGCTGAATTACCATTCTTCTAACCTTTTTATTAAAGCTATGCTCAGATGAAAGTCAGATTGCATAAAAAAGAGCCAGAACATGCTTTTCTTTAACTTCCAGATGTAGAAATAAAGTAAAACAGCATGACTGAAATCTTATAGTGGCTGGGTGACACTGTGCAATGATGTCACGTATGTTGCTCTGTTTTTTAGATGCAGCCACTGCTGTGTGGTTTCACAGTGCACTGTTCTGTATCAGAATATAATCCTTCCTTCCAGTACTTGCGTGGATTAAAATCTTTGTCAAAACTGATTAATATTGCCTTTTACCATATCAACAAAGCTCCAGGGATATAGCATTCTCATATGTATACAGGCACTCAATAATCTGGTATCAAGCTGTGAAATAAAACTTGAGTTTTGAGACATGGGTGTATCTGTGGTTTGTAGTTTTCTGTGCTAATTCGCCGTTGCCTCCCCTACAACCATTTGCCTCTCTCTAGTTACATATAAGGGCCGATTTTGACCCTTAGGAACCATGCAGGCAGTTAAAATGGCCATTGATATTTAACCACATTGACCCTAATGCTGTTCCCTAGCTTCCAGTCTTAATCTGCTCCCTGACCAGGTGAGGGGCACTGATGCTGGAAGCCTGGAGAGTCCTTCTTTAAATATGAAGATCAGACTTTGATTGATGTCATCAAAAGCCGCAATTAAATGGGTAGAGGAACTGGAGCCAGAAGAGGCCCAAAAAGATACATTGATTTAATTTTTATTTATCTTGCATCCAGGAGCGTGCTCTTCCTAGGCCTGTGAAAAAAACTTTAGGCCTCCCCTGCTCCTAGCTTCTCATAACCCCATTCAACCCATCCACTCACCTGCACATTAACGCTCCTCCACTTCCCACCTTGAACTGCCTCTCAAATATTTATCTGAATTTCTCCTTACTATAGTTTACCATCTGTCTCTGACCTTGACCTCGATTTCTGCCCCAAGCTAAAAATAGAGCCAATGTTTTCAAAAATACTGTTACAATTATGAGGTTTATAAGATTGTTATGTTTTGGGACTGTGTCTTTAATTTGAGGTAAAATGAAGGGGTTCATGTGACCTGAAGTCTGCCTGAGAGCAAGCCTCTGTAGCTTGATTATTAGAGATTAAAGGGGGTCTAGACTGTTTTATTGGGAAGAAGGTGCAAGGTGTTCACATGTGGAGACAATGGCAGCAGCCTGTGTGCCAACAGAAGATAGACCGTGAGTCTCCAAAGTCCCAGAAAAGTGTTGACACTTTTGACAAATGTGCTGTAAAAGGATGAATGATCTCCTCCATTCCACCAGGGTAAATCACACTTCTCATCACTCTCCACTCACACGCTCATAAACCCATCGCACATCCACAGGGATCACACACCTCAAGGGGCAACACCACTAACTCTCACACACACCCTCACATCTTCCTCAGACTCATATCCTCTGGAGCTCACATCCTCATCCCGACCATGTCTCCGCTCACCACGCAAACATTCCACGTAGTGCCACGTGTCCTGCTCACACTCTCTCCATCTGTTTTCATGCAGGAGAAGCCTGCTCACATCAGCAGGGAGAGGTCCCAGACTGGGGGTGAGGTCACGAATGCCATCTTCTCCATGGCACACAACTTGCTGCATTTCACCCAGTCCGGGACACACTAGGCCCCTCACTCACTTTGAGGATTATGCCTTTGTCCTGACTGGTGAGGATGTGGACTGTGCCTGCAGTAACGGTGAAGTCGGTGGCGAACACCCTCGTGAGGGTCCTGCACGACATCACCCCTCTCTCAATGCAACTGTGAGTGTTCTATACCTGCTATAACTGTGCTGCCATACACTAATTATCTCTACTTTGGTTCACAGGGATCTCTGCCAAGCGACCGACACCCTTAGTCAGCCAGTCCCTCAGCTCCATCCACATCCTCACCTCCAGCCAAGATGACTGCTCCGTTGAAGAGGTGGTAATAAGCAGCCTGGGAGATCCATCACAGTGCTTACCCACACCCTCCACCAGCACAGAGAGACACATCTCAGTGGGAGCTAGATCTAAAGCAGGCTTGAGTTCACAATCTGGTGGTCACCGCACAGACACGTGTCAACAGCAAGAGGGGGCAGGGCAGGCCGAGATCCCCAGCACTTGGAGGGCTGCTGGGGAGGATGCATCTGTGAAGGATGAGTCAGATGATGATCCTCTGGATTTGGCCTTCCAACTCATCATGGAGAGTCAGCAGAAGAGGGGGAACATCATGCAGAGCTGTTGGCAGCCCTCAACAGAATGGCACTTGAGTCAGAGGAGTGTGTCTGCCTGCTCTCTGATGGAGTGGTGCCCACATGTGCTTGTATGGAGATCTCCATGGGAAGGATGGTGGATGCCATGGAGACCCTGGTCCTCCTGAATGCGGAGATATGTGCAGACCTGCACTCCGTTGAGGAAGCCATAGGTGACTTCCTGCAATGGCGGCCACGAGAGGGAAAGAGGGCACCTCGACACCCCCCAGGTGCTTCTTCCCCTCAAGAAGTCAAACCAGGGCCCTCGGGCACCCGAAGGGAAGGGGAGCAGCAGCTGGACACCCCTGGGTTATCCATTCAGGGGTTTCAGAGGCTGTCCACTACCTCCAAGTCCCCTTTGCCTGTGTCCCCCTCAACCTCATCATCTGTCACCGCAGAGGGAGCAGCCGGCCCACAGAAGGACAGCCAAAGCAAGCCGGGGCCCTCAAAGCCTCAGCCCTCCAGAGGACCCATGCCAAAGGCACCAGAGGCAAGAGGGCCAACCGTTGCACAGGGTGTCTCCACCCCCTGCTCTCAGGGCAGCAACTAGAAGTTAATGCATTTAAAAATGAAGAAATTCTGATCACAGTTGGTTGCATGGGTGAACACATTTTGTCACTTTATAATCTGGAAATATATGCACTCTCACTGAATAACCTGTAATGGCGTCTTTCAGCTTCACTGAGGCTTCATGAGGCCTCCCATGCATCCCCCCCACTGACAGATCAGGTGCATGCAGCTGGCCCATGAGTGATTCTGGAGGGAGAAGTGCGTGTGTGTGTATGTGTGTGTCAGGACCTTTTGGAGCCTCGTGTAAACAGTCTTGTATGCACGTGGATCCTTCACGTTTCACACTCACCTCAATGTCCTGACCACAGTTTAGCCAGCATGGTGGTGATACAGTTTTTCTTTCGCTCCCCCAGCTTTTCCCCTCCCCAGTGCTGCCCATTTCCTTGCTCCCACCACAGTTGACCCCCCCCCCATAGCTTCACCTTCCACCTCCCCTCCATGGCCTGCCAGCCAAGACCGTTTTCTTTCTGGGATGCCCAGGTGAACATGCATGTGCCCTTCCTTCCTGAAAATCCTACCCCCATCCACGTTAACCTCCCAAGCTCCTCCTTCTCACCCCCAGGTTCCGTGTCTGCCTCCAAGTCCCCACCAGCCACGTTCGCCATCCCTTCTACTGAACCCTCACCCTCCCACCCTACCGCCTCACTCTGCCCTTGGTCATTCTCACCATTCCCTCATACCATGCCCAACCTATGGTCACTCCCCAGGAAGCAGTCATGGACTCAACAGAGCCCTCCCTTGCACATTCATCTGGACATCCCCCTCTCTGGACTCCTTCCCCCTTTGGAACCCCAATCCCCCCAGAACTTCTTCCCCACCAGAACTCCTTCTCCAAACCCCAGACTCATCCCACCCCCCTTTAGTGCTTCCCCCTTCCTGACTCCTTCAGACACCCTTACTTCTTCTGCAACCCTTAGTCCTTCTCCTTTCCTGACTCCTTCCTCCATCCTTACTTCTTCCTCCCACTGGACTTCTTCCTCCCCCTGGACTCCCTCCCCTCTCTGTGCACTTTCCCCCCCACCTGGACTCCTCCCTCCCCCAGACTACCTCCCCTCTCTGCACTCCTTCCCCCTCCGAATTCCTTCCCTTACATCTTCTGCACCCTTACACCTACCTCCCCAGTTGCTGTCTTTACCCCGTTACGTCCTCCTCCCCCCATAGTCCCTCCCTCTCCTAAACACCCCCCAACACCTTTGTCCCCCCCTTCCCAGCCTCACCCTTCTGACACCTTCGTTCCCCCCACCAACCTCACCCCCTGACACCTGCGTTGCCCCCTCCCAACCTCATCCCCGCCCACACCTTCATTGTCCCCCACCAACCTCAACCCCCCCGACCCCTCTTCCTCTTCCATTTGATCCTAGACTTTCCTCTCCCAAGCCCTCCCCCTCCCCCCACCTGTGGTACATCTTCCTCTCCCAAACACAGCTGGACCTTCCTCTCTACCCTCTCGACCATCATCTGTTGTGAGCCAACCCTCAATGGTGACTTTCCACCTTCCGTGAGCTGCTTCGCAAAGTGTCCAGGAGAATCCAACCAGCATATCATGGACATTCCTCCAGGGTCCCGTTGCTGCTGGATTCCAGCATCTTCTGCTCCTCGGGTATCCGCGATGTGAGCAAGGGTCTGGCGGTAAGTCCCGACTTCTGCATGTCACACTTGTCAAGACATGTTCTACTCCGAACACCTTCGGTCTGTCTGCAAGCATTAACCAGACCTCCCTGTCGCTTGCCATTTCAACACTCCACCCTGCTCTCATGCCCACATGTCCGTCCTTGGCCTGCTGCATTGTTCCAGTGAAGCTCAACGCAAACTGGAGGAACAGCACCTCATCTTCCGACTAGGCACTTTACAGCCTTCTGGATTGAATATTGAGTTCAACAATTTTAGATCATGAACTCTCTCCTCCATCCCTACCCCCTTTCCGATTTTCCCCCTCCTTTTTGTTTTTTCCAATAATTTATATAGATTTTTTTTTCCCACCTACTTCCATTATTTTTAAGTGTATTTCCATCCATTGTTTTATCTCTACCTTTTAGCCTATTTCCATCTCTTCCCCCCACCCCACCCCCACTAGAGCTATCTGTACCGTGCTCGTCCTGCTTTCTACCCTTAATTAGCACATTCCTTCAGATTATATCACCACCTTCAACACCTCTTTGTTCTTTTGTCTGTGACATCTTTTGGTTATCTCTACCTATCACTGGCCATCTATCCAGCTCTTCTTGTCCCACCCACCCCCACCCTTAAACTAGCTTATCTTTCACCTCTCTTCTATTTTTACTTAGTTCTGTTGAAGGGTCATTCAGACTCGAAACATTAACTGTGTTCCTCTCCGTAGATGCTGCCAGACCTGTTGAGTTTTTCCAGGTATTTTTGTTTTTGTGTTCTATTCCAGTATGTTTTCCCACTGATGTGGGTAGACGATCCAGCCGGGAGGTGTGGGGGTGGAGGATGATTCTGGCAGGCTGGCCTTATAATGATATGCAGATGTATTACAATGAGGTTCCCGAAGTCCGATGGCGGGACCATCGATGGGCTGAGCGGACAATCGCAAACTGGCTTCACGACGTTGTGAAACTGATTTTTGGCATTCTCATCATATTGTCCGCTCACGCCGCTGAACACACCCACTGCCAGTGGGCACGGGAACTTCTGCCCCTTGTCGTGTCATCCTTTCAGCTATCAACTGGAATTTCCAATTTCTTTCTTTTGAAAGTTATCAGTCTCTAAATATATATTTTGCAGACCAGCGTGCACTGGAGTGGCCTCAGCATTCTGATCCTGATAGAGAGAAAGATCAGTCAGGATTCCCAGATCTGATTTACTGAGTTCTGCAAGGCCAACGACAGAGCACAAGGAGTTTGCCCTGAACTGGTATTTGGCACTGATCACCATCTGTCAGCTCTGGTTCAGTTGGTAACCCTCTCACCTCTGAGTTAGAAGATTGTGGGTTTGAGTCTCAGTCCAGAGACTTGAGCACAAAGTCTAGGTTGACATTCTAGTACATAACCAAGGGAGTGCTTCTGTCCTTTGGATGGGACATTAAACCAGTGCCCCATCTGCCCTATCAGGTGGATGTAAAAGATCCCATGACACTATTCTGAAGAAGAATAGGGGAGTTATTCCCAGTGTTCTAGGCCAATATTTATTCCTCAGGTAATTGCAAACAAATTTTCTAGCTATTAACATGTTGCTGATTGTGCAATTTTGTTAGCTGTAAAGCACTTTGGGATATCTTGAGGTCATAGAAGGTGTGATAAATGCAAGTCTTTGTTTTTTACATTAGCCTTGAAACACTTTTATGTTACTTGAGTTGCTGCAAGTCCATCCATAATGTTGGAATGCTGGAAACTAGTAATTTGTTAAATGATCGTCATGTGTGGATATCTGTAAATTCGGAGAGTTAGACCTTCAACTTGCCATCCATATACAGAACTGGTGTTTCTTAATGGAAATTAAAACCGGATGCTTTCTATAACAAATGACCGATCCACATTGCCAGTTTTATGTCCAGGTGGCAAGTTGAAAACCGACCCTCATGAGCATTCAATACAACCACAAGTACGAGAAACATTTCCAGGTGGACTCAACCCAGCTATTGAGCTTGAGAAACAATAAGAGACAATTTGCATGATATACAAGGAAGAACTGTTAAATGTACATTGTGAGAAGCTGATTCCACACCATTAAAGATGAAGAGTGGTGCAGAGCAAACAAATTGAGTAATCATCTTCCAGTAAGTGATAACCAAAGCAGCAAAACCTAACTGCTGGAATGCAATGCTATTGATGGTAATGTAAAGAGGATTCTTAAATGATGAATTGCTTCTCAGGAATGAGGGTAAGGGAGCTAACAGAGCAGGTACAAAGGCTCCTCAAGAGGGAAAGGATCAGTGAGAAATGGATTTAGGAAGAGTAGGAGGTAGGACCAGAAGTTAAGAGATAGGACAATAAATGTGGTAGTGCAAGCAAATAAGGCCACAAATAGGCAAACTGACTCCAAGGTTTCATAGGTAGAGGCACAGAATGCAAAATCAAGGTGACGGATTTACTTTTTACAAACCTTAACTTGTAGAACCATAAGTTATGGGCACTCTAATTTCAGCTGGAGCAATAAAAGTAGTGGAAAGGATCTGCATAGATTCACTTGGGTGTTACTATGGATTAGAGGTTACAGTTTTGAAAGGAAACTTAAGAAATTAGGGCTTTTCTCACTAGAACTGAGAAGGTTAGGAAGTAATACAATTGGGATTTTCAAGACTCCAGCAATTTTTGATAGTGTTGGTTATGATGGATTTTTGTCCACGGGTCAGTGAGACAGCTATGACATTGCAAACAATAAATAATCATAAAATAATGAATGAGTACAACTCTTTACACAGAGGGTGATGAGAAAATGAAACAATCTGTCACAAGCCATTATTAAGGAAGAATCCGTACTATTCAGAAGCGAATAAAATATTTGCATGAGAAAGCAAAATGATAAAAGATACAGAAAACAAGCAATAGAGTAGGAGCTGACTTTGTGGCTAATGAAGAGAAAAAATACCAGCACAACTTGATAAGGCAAATGATTTCTTCCTACACTATTATTCTACAATTATATCCAATGGTCCATACTGAGAATTTCTGTTAGAGGAGAAAAGGAATGTGCTTGTCTGTGATGTCTTTTGCATTTGAATAGTTTGCTGAAATTCAGTGGTTGACCTTACAAACCAAGAATGTTCCCTTGAGCAAGGTGCTGGATGATCGCCAAAACCCATGGAAACATAGCCCACCAAATGTTAATGCCATTAGTACAGAAATGGAAACAAGAGGGAAATAAGAAGTGTGGGAGGCCCAATAGCCACCTGCCAGGATCAAGACTTGACTGGAAGGTAAGTCCAGAAGAGAAAGAGGCTTGGCAAAGGTCTCATGGCTGTCTACCCATTTTGTACTCATTTCCTGGGACTGCCAAGAGAAGTCAAGCAGTAGTTACTGAAAAAATGGCTAGAATGCCTGGAAGTCTCTTAATCAAGGGAAGTAGGCCTGATAGCTGCAAATCTCCTTCCATTTCGGGTGATTCCTCTTAACTGAAGGCCTGTAAAAAAAGATGGGCTTCTGCCCTCTAAGTGACCACATCTGGTGCTGCAGCAGGAATCCCACCTCCATAATAATCCTTAAACCTGAAAAATGGATTGAGTCATGGTTCGGTTGGTTGGAAGTTAAATTCCTATCATGACCCCTCCTTGAGTGAGAAGAGGAGAATTGAGGCCTGAAAGTCATTGTGCATGAAAATGGAACTCATTGATAGCTAGCATCAGCATTAATAGTTGCTATAAGCTGAACGACTGAAACCTCTCTCCCACAGCATGTGTACATGAATGGTTATATGTATATATAGATATAGATGTAGATCTGCCTATATACAATATATAAGAATGGAAGGATGGAACAGTATATGTTATAGAAAGTCACAAACATTAAATAATAACTATATTCAGATAGGGAAATTCAGATGCCTTTTTGACATTGTCCAAATCACCCAAATAAACCTTGCTGTCCTATAATCACTTCCAGCCATCCATTTTTCTCTGTATAGCGAAATCCAAGGACCGGATTAACGGCTTGTATAAAGTTGGACAACAAAAAGTTCATGGAAATAGTTAACACATGTTCCTTCTTTGCATAAAGATTCAGAAGAATGAACCCAGTAATAAAAGGAGCTGTAATTGGAGAATTATTCATTTGTGTTTTTACTGAGTTATTACTAAACACTGTGCTTTACTGCGTGGAATAGCCTTTTTTAAATTTCAACACGAATATTTTACAGGTTCGTTAAACGTCTCATTCTAAGATTCTCTTGAAAAATGTTGCCAGCCTTGGATTTCATAAAACAGTTTAATCAAGAAAAGGCTCTGCTAAACTGTCTAAATTGTTTCAGCTCAGGAGAGGACCTGTGTTTGAAACTACCCTACAGCTAATTTGCTTGCACCTTTAGCACAGCCTGTAGTTGAACTTGTTAAACCAGATTTCATAAACAAAACATTCCTCATGTAGTTTGGTGGGAAAAATACATTAGGAAAGGAATTTAGACAATGCATATGGTTTGATCTGCTGCAAATGACAAATAGGTGAAATCATGCTTCATTTGCAAACACAACAGCCTTCATGACTATGTCATGTTTCTGGCATCAATTTATGTAATGGGTCTTTTCATTCATTTGCCAATTTTTCTTTCCCCTATGTCTCCTAAAGGTGTTGACTCCTTCCTGGTGTGCAACTCTAAGGTGGAGAATGTTGCCCAAGTGCATGATTCATTTATGTGCCCTCAAGGGCAAATTCGAATCAAGTTGAACCCAATTCTGTCTTCATTTGGCATCTACCAAATGCACATTCCAGCAGGAAACACTAAATAGCAATCAGGAGCCATAGCTGGTTCCCCCCTTCACTAATCTAGTGTTGCCAACTCTCTAGGAATATAAGATCAATCACCAGGACACCACTGTTTGCTACCCTGGAGAAAAATCATAGGGACATTAAGAAAAACAGTTAATTAACATTTTCTTTGAACATTTCTCGTTACCAGATATAAAAATATTTATAATAATGGGGTGTGGGGAAAGCTGTTTGGCTGACAGTCAAGCAGCATCCAATTGGGTAATGAGTCTTTTAGCTTTCCAATTGATGTAGGGAGACAGTACATCACAAGGATGGATGCGTTGGCCGAGGATTGGCTGGAGCATGGGGGCAAGTCATGTGATGAAACTTCCAGGAATACATTTAATCACAGTTGGCAACCTTATGCTAATCCAAGAGTGCTATTATCTTACAATTGACATCAACTAGTTCAACATAGTCAGATGATCAAACGTTAGACTTTCCTGGCCTGTGTGCTTCATCTGTTCTCAAGATAATTATGGATGAGGAAGACAATTTGGCCCACCTTAAGTCACCTATCACTGGCTAAACTTGATGAGTTACTGGGGGAGTTTCATAAACCATGGTAAGTTATGTTTGCGATGATCTTGTACTAGTTCTCTACACTGTTAATGATTCAGTTTGAGTCCCTTGTTTTCAATTAACAAGCCTTATCACTTCATCATCATGTAATACAATACACGTATAAAACTACTGCAGGTTTACTTAATTTCCACTATTATGTTACCATTGCAGTGCACAAAGGGTCAATGATAAGTTTTGTTTGAAGCATTTTCCTGCTTATCTTCACCAATGTTTACTCCTGAAACCTGCTGTCTGTTTTTGCCACCCAAATTGTACAAAGTTCAGCTGTTAGCTGTGAAATGTGTTTGGACTTTTTCACTCAGCCTCGTCCCTAATTTGAACATCTGGTTGAACTGCAGAATGTCAGCAACTTTTACTGATATGAATGGGTAAAGGGGAGGACATTTAATAGCCATACCAGCTAATAAATCAGTATGGATTATGATTATTACAATAGGCAGCTCAGTCTTTGAGCCAGCACTGTAGCTGAGAATGTTACACGGTCCTTTAGAGATACATAGGACTGAACCTTAACCCCCCCCCGCCCAAGAAATGGGTGGGTTGGGGTTGTGTCAGAGGTTAAAATGCAAAAAAAACCTGGAACAGGAACCAAACCTGCCTCAAACCCATTCAGTTTCAGTTCTAGTGGAGGCAGCTTAGAGGGTGGGTGTCTAATCTGCCCCAGGAAAGCGAGTGGATCATTTAAACACTATAATAAGGCTGAAATGAAAACAGAAAACGCTGAAAAATCTTAGGAGGTCTGACAGCACCTGTGGAGAGAGAAACAGAGTTAACGTTTCGCGTCCATATGACTTCTTCAGAGCTTTGAAAAGAGTCATATGGCTTTGAAACGTTAACTCTGTTTCTCTCTCCACAGGTGCTGCCAGACCTGCTGAGATTTTTCAGCATTTTCTGCTTTTATTTCAGATTTTCAGCATCCGCAGAATTTTGCTTTTATCCGTACTAAGGCTGCCTGCCTTTATTGTAATAGTCATTCCATTTCTAAACACAGCCGCTCGGATTCTGAGGCTTTGGAGAACCCGGCAGTTGAAAGAAGGTGAGAAGGGCTGAATCCATGAGGTAAATGGTTCTGTTTGTGAGCAGGAGCATTTCATCCAGGCCCACTTACACCCCCTGTGATCTCTCTTGCACCCCCAACCACCATCTACTGTCTCATGTGTACCCGACCGACAACCATCGGACCTCCCCTCCCCGCCAACACCGTGGTCCACCATCTTCCCCTCGAACACCATCTTTCCATCAACCACCGTCTGCTCCTCCTGACCAATATCCTACATAGCCCCTTACCCAACCTCCTCACCACCCCGCCCTGCAAACAGAATCCCTGTAACCACCATTGCACCACACCTCTCAATCGGGAGCTCCTGATACTCCACATGCCCCATGCTTCACCCCCTTCCTCCACTAGCTGTGCATCTAGGCATCCTATCTCCCCGGGATCAGGCCTCCTCTCCCCTCAAGCCCCCTAAGATCTCTCTCACTTTCCCAGCATATCTAACTGCTCTTGTAGGGTTTGGCCTGCTGAAGCAGGCCTCCCAAAAGCCTCCAGCTTCTTAATCAGGCTGCCAGTGGGTAGGGACCCCACTGTAAGAAGCCCTACAGTTAAATTGTGCGGGACATTTGGGATACCCATATTTCCAGGTTTCCTGCCTTACTACAGCTCCTCTTTAGAGAACTCGCCTGCAGGTTCAAATCCAGGCCATAATTGCAAAATACTCATTATATTCAATAACCAGTTTGCTATTATTTGAGCAGATTAAGGACAATGTATAGGCTCACTGAATCAATGAGATGAAAAATTCAATTCTTGGACTAAAACTCTTCATTCAAGAACTCATTTGATTAATCAAATATTTTGAATGATATCAGGAATATTAGAAGTGTACTGCAACACTAACAAAATAAGTCATGTTCTGCATATTTTAATGTCTCCTAAATGTGGAAAAGTAACTTAATGCTTTTTGCCACAGTGCTGAAGCAAAAAGTAAAGATTAGCCAATATTGGTTAAAACTTTTGATACATGGCACTGAAATTTGTCATTTCCATTAAACATTAGTATAGGTTTTAAAAATAATAGCCTTTGTTGGCTCTGCACTGACTGTAGCACTTTGTTCCTATTTTACATCGTGATCCTCGTGTTTGTTTAGTATTATTTGACGGCCCATTGTCACTTTCTCATGCAGTGCCGAAATGTCGATATTGACCTTCATTACAACCTGGACCAATAAATGCAAAGCCTGAGTGCAAGTATCTGCTCCAGCAAAAGATTGTTAACCTTATCCAGTTCTCCAACGTCCCACATGGCACTGCAAACACTGCATGTACATTAGATTCAGCTTGTGTCACGCAGAGGTGATCATTTTAACTTAAAGCAGTATCAAACTATTGAAATCAATGGAAGAAAAAATTGAAGAGCGTATATTATCGGAAGCCAAGTTATGTGCCCCCATTTTCCACTATTGCCTGTAGCTAAAATTACCTCCAGAATATGTAGGCATGAATCAACAGATAAATTGCTAAACACAAGGGTCACTGCCTGCTCTTTTGAAGTTAATATTTAATGTCTATCAAAGTGAAGTAAGTCCACAACAAAGATTGAAATATTTCTCTGCTTCATGGCTCTGACAGTTCAAATACTCTCAGTCTCAGTGCAGCACAGAGTACAAGCAACATAAAGCTTATTCTGTACTTTTAATACTGTTCCACAATTTAATTTCTGACACCGTCCACACTAATGACCTTAGAGCCATTAATGATTTAGCATCAATTTTAATGCCACATTGTAGGGAGTTCAGTGATCAGGATTTATACCTGCTAAACCATTGATTGAAACCAACTTTCTGACGTAGTACTCTGTTGGGAAAAGGCTTCTGTTCTCCAGACATAGTTTATGAATGGGCCTAACTGTGTGGTGTGAAAGAACAGCAATTTCCCTGCTACCAGTTTCTCCTTCATTGTTGTACTTATTTTTTTTAAAATGCCACTGATGGGCGCTGAAAATACAGCTCTTCACTTAACAATCATTCTTCTAAGGTGTAATACCTGGGCGACACATCCTGCCAGTTTTACATTGTCTATCTTTGTCCTGATGAATTAAAAGGAACGCATTGACATACCAGGGGCGCATCACTGCTCGGATGGTGATCTGGTAAAGTTGTTGGCCTTGCTGGTCTAGAAGCTGCCCAATTTTCATTCTACTCGTTTTGATGAGTTAAAGTCATGTGGTTGCCATAATGGGCAAGCGGTCCATTCTGTCAGATAACTGCGCAAGCAGTGAAGATAAAAATTTGCCTGACCCTCTCCTCTGGAAAGGAAAATCAAACTGCTGTTGAAGAATGCTGAGACATAGCTGTTCAAAACAAACAGAAAATGGAGTATCCCCAGAAGAGGAGTAAAATCAGATCCAATGTATTTTTTTGTTGATGCAAATGATGAAAGAAATAGATTTACACCTGCAAGAATTTGAATACACAAGACAGCACAGCAGCAAAAATGACAGATATCCACTGGCATCCTCTGTGCTTTAAACAATACAGGATACAGCATTAAGTGATGTTTCCTTTTAGTTTAGACTGAAGTTATTGCTTAATTAAGATGACAAAGTGAGAAAAATAGAGACCTATCCTAGCTCAAATTGCCAAGAAAGGTGAAGGCTAGTCTATTGGACAGCAGCCACATGAAGGAGCTGAAAGCAGCAAGCATTTCTTTTCTGAGACTAGGAGAAATGAATACCACCTTTAACTCATTTAGACAGAACACACTGCAGAAAATGTCATGGAGTGGCAATCTCATTAGCTGGCTTTATCCCGCCTTCTGAATGTAAACAATGTTCCAGCCAGGGAGGTAACCTTGAGCTTCTTATCACAAAGTAGGGCAGGCTCACTGCAACAAGGCGCCTCCCGTATCGACTCCTAAGCCATCTAGTGATATCGAAATCAGCTGTATTCAGAGGGCTCACCAAGTTATATCTAAAATTAACCCCAGTTTGCTTTAATGACTGACGTGATTGTTTAGTGTCTGACAATTGCAATTCTTAGTCCATTATGTTGATTTACTGAACACTCGTGAAATATGTTTGAATTGATGTAAACTATTATGTTGACAGGCTTCAGCATTCCTATGTGCATCAAATTGCATAATTTAATATATTTTATTTTTCATCATCAGGGCCTCGGGTAAACCTCTTTTTTTTCATTACCGGGGGAGTAACATAAGATGCCTGAGCTCTGTCGTTTGTCAGCAAAAGACCATGTTACGAACAAAAATTCAGATGGACATTGTAGCTCACATGTTTAAGCTGTCCACAGAAACGTCATATCTCCCAGAAGGCATTGCACGATGAAGCACCAATGGCATCACCTGCTGGTGAAAAATTTCAGTATTACAGTATTTTTCATAACATATTCAGCTAGGTCCTTCTTCGCATTGTGAACTATGTAACATGTTGCATTTTTATTAAGTTCTTTTCCGTATTTTGTAAAATGAACAATTAATCTGTATAATAAGTGAAACATATTATTGCTGAAAAGAGAGACATGTTGCCAAAACTTTTGTCTTGCTCTCATCAGGACAAACGCAAGAATGCCAAATTTCAAATGATCACAACAATTTACACCACAGGAGAAAAGGCTGCTGATTGGTTGGCAAGTCGAATCTGATTGACCAAAGTGTTGCCATGAAGAAAGCAACAGGGAATTACAGGCTCCCCAAGCCCCTGTATAATTTTAAAAAAGTGCACGGCTTGAACATGTTTGCATGTTCTTTTGTTTGCAGAGAATGGATCCTTGTGTAAGAATGTATGACCCGTGGGTGATTTACCCTTTGACTTTTACTTCTTTCCATTGAGGTAATATCTGGCCACTGCTATCCCTTTCCCTCTGGTGGCTTTCGATTGAGTGCTCATTGTTCATTAATGTAAACTTGCTATTTTCTACCTGGACATTAAAACATGAATCATCAGCACAGTGACACCGTGCCTGACCCTTTTCACAAGCTAGCTTTAACATATGACAATGTGCCATAATTGTAGATAGAACAAGTACTATGAATGGCTATTTCAGTGCCAAAGGCCTGGATATTAACAGATGTGAACTGCCAGGATGAGGGGTTGTGTGGGGTTTCAGGTGCAAAACCAGATTCCGGTTACCATGCATGCTGTTTGCTTTCATTCCACAGCATCTGACTTTTGGCTTTAGTAGGTCCCTAGATCTGGAATCATAGGCTTGGCTTCCAGTCAGGCAGGGCAGACTCTAGAGAAGGCCGCCCTACCAGGTAGGTCTGATCCATGACCTGAAGTCCAGTTCCGTTGGCGGGGGTGGGGGGGGGGGGGGGTGGTTTGGTTGCAAACCCATATGTTGGGGTCTGGGGGGGCAGTGGGGAGTTGCTGGAACACTGATGCTGGGGGTCAGATCCTGGGGCTGGAGTTGTTGGATGTGGACAACCCAATCCCAAACTCTGGCAGGGTTCCGATCCTGGGGTGGGAGGATGGGATACTATCCTTAATGCAAGAAAGTGTGTAGGGGTTTCTGATCCCTGACATCCGAGGGGATGTCCCTCCCCTGATTTTGGGAGCTTTTGTGGTGGGAGGATCTAATGTGGAGGGAGGAGCTTGGGATACCGCGGGGTGTACATTCCTGCTCCTGTTGGCACACAAGAAGGGCTGTGCAGGCATTTACCCTCTCCCCAAAGCTCTCCTCACCTTATTTCATTTGCTGGGTTTCCCAGCCACCCACTATAAAACGTGCAAACCAGGTTAAAACAAAGGCTGTCAGACTCAATAAAATATTTAAATGGCCAATACATCACTTGGGAGTAATGACTGCCCAATCCTTGAACCCCTTTCGTAAATACCAAAAGTGGGTGGATTGGGGAAAGATGGAGCCAGGGTTCCGATTTTTTAAATTGTAACATCTGTCCAGACCGCAACTCACCCACTTATGTGTGCTAAAATTCAGCACAAAGTTTCTACATGACTCTCTATCTGTACCGTGACCTTTATTAAGCCATACTCTTTGTATGGTTCCCTATGGTCCTATTATCCAATCTGCATAATTTACAGGACATTTTTTAAATTGAAAAGAGTTTAAGGAAGTGAGCACATAAAATACAATGCAGTGAATAGAGGTACCCCTCAGATCTATAAAAGCGCTGGCAGACCTAAGCAAAGCAAATTGAAATCCAGCTTGAGCTCCTTATGTGATTTTTGCATACGATCCAGATGTGCAGGATCTTGCCATTAAACAAAGAGATGCTTTCTGATCTCACAGATACATCATTTCTTAGAAAACTAGAAATTTTCCAATATAAAGAATATGCCTGTGTCATTCACTCAAAAAATTTAAATAAGCAATTTATTGAAAACATACAAAGGAAAGTTTGAGGTCTTAGACAACTTTGTGAAGCAAAATAATGATGATGCATTTAAATCTATTGGCGGAATCATCCCAGACTTGCACTAAGGGTGGTAGCAGGCAGGAAACATTCCCAGGAAATACGTTGGATTGCTGGCGGGATGGCTTCTGATTTGCCCGCTTCGCTGTCACCTCAGGCCTTCAGTAATTGGAAGCTGCTGGAAAGTCATGGCTGCCAAAGCATGCTGCCTCCAGATTCAGTGATGCCTCTCTCAGGTGCCCTCTGGGCGCACTGGGAGCCCCCCACAATGTCCTCTACCCCTGGTCTGGGCGAAGACCAGCAAGCAAGGTCACCACTTCAGCTTCTGAAGCAGTGGCTGCGGTAGTCAGCGCCTACACCCTGCAAAAAGGACAGCCACCCAGTGCCACAAGAGGACGAATGATCTCCTACGTTCCACCAGGGTAAGTCACTCTTCTCATCACTCTCAACTCACACACTCAGAAGCACATCACACATCCACAGGGATCTCACACACTGCCAGTTCAACGGACATCACCATTCACTCTCTCACACACACCTTCATAGTCCTTAACCCGTCTATGGGACCACTCAGCACCCACACATGCCATGCGTACTTATCATCTGGTTTGGCAGGTGTCCTGCTTATACAGTCTCCATCTGTACTCATGCAGGACAAGCTGGCACGCAAGGTTTGAGGTTTACGCTTTACTGTCAGAAGAAACGTCGGTGAACTATGGGCTGGGATTTTCTGGCCCCTGTCCTGGGTGAGACCCACTGTGGGCCAGGCAGTGCCCCAGCCAGAAGCCCATTGACCTGCGGCAGGACCAGAAGATTGTGGCGGTGGTGGGTGTGGAAAATCCTGACAATGATGTGGTAAAAAAGGTTGTTTTGAGTGCATAGGAGTTGGTTCCTGAGGCCTACAGGCAGAAATTTCGGAATATGAGAAAACAGCCTGGGCAAACTTATATCGAGTTTGAAAGAGTAAAACAAAGTAATTTTGACCAGTGGATACGGGCATTAAAGATAAAGACAACACATGCAGCTCTTAGAGAGATAATGCTTTTGGAAGAATTTAAAGATTCAATTCTTTCAGTAGTGAGAGCTCATGTGGAGGAACAGAGGGTCCAAATGGTAAGGCAAGCAGCAGAGATAGCTGATGATTATGAGCTAGTTCATAGAGCTAAACCCTTTTTCTCATCACCCTTTTAAATCAGAAAAGGATAGAAAGTGGGAAGGTGAAAGGAAGTTGGGTGGTCAGGGAAGAGAAGAGGTAGGTGGAAATTTGCAGGAAGTTTTTTTTTCCTCAGGATAAAAAGAGAGATGCTGAGGGTCAAAGTGACATTTGAAAATTGAGGTGTTTTTATTGGAACAAAGTTGGACACACTAAGTCAGTGTGCTGGAAATTGCAAGGAAAATCTGTTAGACTTATAGGGGTGCACAAAAGTATTGGAAGTAAGAGCACTGTGAGTTCTGAGGTTCAGGCTGAAGAAAAACTAATGGTTTGTGTACAGGTAAAACAGGGAGAATCAGTGATAAGTTAAAAAGTGGGAATGCGTTCACAATTTACCCAAGAGAATTCTGAGGAGCAGGCTGCAGAAAAGTTTAAAGATGTTGTATGTGAAAGGAAATTCTTTCCATGTGTACAGGGTGGAGCAGGTAAAGATGTTAAAATCTTAAGAGACACGGGGGCTAGTCAATCCTTAATGTTGTGGGATAGTGACATTTGTTGTTCAGAGAGTGTACTGCAGGAGCAGGTGATAATATGTTGGGTTCATGTGGATGCTAAATCTATTCTATTGTGGAAGGTTAGTTTAAAGAGTAAGTAGAAAACAGGTGAGGTGATTGTTGGAGTAATGGAAAAATTGCAGGGGTTCAATTTTTTCAGGGTAATGATCATAGATGTGGGTGATGCATATGGTGGTTGAGCAGCCTGTAGAAGTGTTTTCAACAGAAGCGTTGCAGAGAAAGCATCCTGTATTTCTTCCAGATTGTGTTATTGAAATCACAGGCTCATAGGTCAAAAGAAGAAGAACAGAGAGTTCAAAGGCAGACAGAACATCTGCAAATCAAATTAGCTGACACTGTTTTTGATAAGGTTGTTCAAGAAGAAAGACTGGAGGACAATTCAGCTGAAGCGTTTAACTCAAGGAGGTTAATGGAGTTACAGAAAAAGGATTTGCACATATAACATTTATATCAGGCAGCTTACTCAGAAACAGGGGCAAAATGTATTCCAGAATGTTATTACCTTAAGGATAATGTTTTAATAAGAAAACAGAGGCCATATCATGCTTCAGCAAATGAAAGCTGGAGGAGGTGCATCAGATTTTAATACCATTTGGATATAGAAATGAGATTCTGAGGATAGCTCATGAAATTCCAATGGGGGGACATTTAGGGAGTAGAAAGGCACAGGCGAAGATACAAAAACATTTTTTTTTTTGGCCTGGGTTGCATAGGGAGTGTAGTCAGATTCTGTAGAACATGTCACACATGTCAGGTGATAGGGAAACCACAAGCAGTGATTAAGCTGACATCTTTAATTCCAATTCCAGCATTTGAAGAACCTGAACTTTGCACCCCTTGGGCACAGACTGCAAATTAGTAAGTGTTTTAGAGGGCAGCAGAACAATTGGACAACTGGCAATCTCCTTGCAAAAGCTGGTCAAGGAGCAGTCACTGTTGGAGGCACTCATAGCCTCTTGCAATGTCTTCATTAGGTTTTGGACCAGTCTCCCCCATAGTTCAAGCTAACAGCACAGACTTGGAGTGCGGGTTAGAAGAATGCCTGCGCCTGAGCTGAGAGCATAGCATGCAATCCAGTGACCGAAACTGCTGTGAATTGGTCAGGTGTAGTAGGTGGAGGTGGGTGAGGTTTTGGGCAGCCATGCATCAAACTAAACTCTGGCCTTCCAAGTGATAGCCAGCATTCTCGGGCAAGTGTTAAGTGGCCTTGAGACGGAGATGAGGCCATGCACCTAAGCACGTGAGGTCCCTAGGAGACTAATACTAACACACACGTCTTTCTCTTTCATCCTGCAGGAGGAGTAAATCAGGAGGATGGATCCAGGTGACCTAGCTGTATATCTCATGGCTTACAGGGAGGGGAGACAAAGGAGAAGTTAGCGACAGATGTGCCTGGTTGGGCAGAGAGAGGAGCAGTACCCTCAGGCAGAAAGAGCAGCTAGGACTCCCACACATGCTGCTGAAGAGCCATAGCGAGCTGTTGTGGGTCAGCACTTGGCTACACCTGAGGTATATAGACTACATCTTCTTCATGGACTTCCACTTGCTGAATGTTCAGCTGGTCTGCGACCACCACAAACACATCCTATAGGTCTGCACATGATTCCCAGAGAGTGCACACGAGTCCTACATTCTCAGTAGGTCTCAGATCCCTGACGTCTTCCAGTCTTCCAGGGTCCAGAGAGGCTGCAGGTTTGGCTCCTTGGGGACAAGGGCTACCCACGGAGGATGGGGCCCATGCAGCAGCCTCAGACTGCAGCAGAGTAAAGGTACAGCAAGGCTGATGCTGCAACTCGCAGTTTGATGGAGCAAATAATTGGAATGTTGAAAATGAGGTTCGGTGCGTGGACCAGTCTGGTGGATCCCTGCAATATAGGCCACAGAGGGTGTCACACATCATCATTGCCTGCTGCTCCCTTCACCACCTGGCACTACAACAGTGGCAGGGGGGAAGGGGACCTGCCTGAGGAGGTGATGGAGGGACTGCATGTCTTCTCCAATGAGGAGGACATCAACGGGGATGAGAGTCATGAGATCTTTGAAGGTGAGGATGATGGCGATGAGGCCAACACATTATCCAAATGAGACAGGTGTACTCAGGAGGCCCTCATAGCAACCAGTTTAATGGAGGATGATGGCAAAATGCAGTGTGGGGACTCCATGTATTCTCAGATAGCGTCATTTAACGTTTGACTCCTGTCTGGCTGATGGCAGTGCAATATCCTCTTGTGATAAGGCTCCTGTGTTGGAGACGCAGTGGACTCCCATCACCCCTACATTCCAGGAGGATGATGACGACATGCAGTGGGGACACTCCGTCGATCCTCACACAGCTTATGTGAATGTCTGACTCCTGTCTGGCTGATGGCAGCTCGCTTCCGCTCTGTGAACAGAGTCATATCATGGATGTGCAGCGAGGAAACTTTAACTTCTCCTGATCCTATGGTATCCTTCGTTAGCTGAACCCCTCAGGACCACACGAGTCACCGGATACAGGTGCTGATGAGATGGGGGACCAGCCACACCTTAGAGGTGCAGGGAGCCGCACAGAGAGAATGATGGAACTCTGTGCCAACAGCCTAGGACATTCTGGCAGCAATGACAAGCCCCATCGAGGTGCAGGCATGACTGATGTGTTCAGTGACTGTGAAGGCACACCATCAGTGTGCTGGAGAGGTTGCACAAAGCACAGGGAAGAGGCCCTGGACTGAGACACCTGCCTTTATCTTGTGCAGGAACCAAGGTTTCACACCTGAGTGACATAAACACTGCTGATCATAACAAGGAGCCATAGACAGGCTGACATCATTGGCAGTTCAGTTATAAACGTCAACATTATGTACAATTGATTAACACCCGAGCCCTGGCAATGAAACTACATTTTCTCGACCTTCCTAAACCTGTCAATACATCTTGGCGCTCCCCTGACATCCACAGTGGAGATGGAGGCACCCTGCTGACTGCCACGCCCTGTCTGGGATGACTGTGATGCTGTCCTCTGGAGGGCCGAGACCTGGAGGGCCCTGGCCTACTTTCAGGATCCTGCTATGTGACAGTGGCATCCTCCTCGGCCTGTGGTGCTGGAGCTGCTGGGGTTACAGGAAGAGGGGATTCGGATGGGTCGGACACTCCCAGAGCTACACGGATGATCCTCCTCCCTATGGGTGCCTGAGGGTCCCTGGCTGACTCTTCGAGGGGAAGTTGAAGCAGAAGTGAGATTGACCTGCCCTGCTCCTCTCTTGCGTTGACACTGTTGGATGCCAACTATGGTATCTGCGGTGGAGTTCAGCTCACGCAGCAGTACAGGACCGATGTCCTAGATTAAGGTCTCCATGGCAGCCACCATCCTACCAGTGTTGACCTTGGTGTGTTGGCATGCCAACACTATCACCTCAGCCTTGCAATCTGAGGAGTGCAGCGGACATCCCTTCCTGATGTTCCCGAGCTTGCCTTTGCAGCTGAGAAACTGTGACATGACCGAGTCCAGAGACTCCTCAGCTGACTCGGACTCAGCAACGTTCTGGCCTCCAGCAGTCCTCCGAGTGCTGGAAACCTGGGAAGTCCCTGCAGCCACCTGCTGTGGATCAGATAGTGTGATGTGCTCACCAGATTGTGACCCCGAGGGTACTCTTGAACTAGGGCCCAAGGTGTGTGTCTCTGTGCTGGTGAAGGGTGTGGGTGAGTGCTGCGACGGGTCTTCAATTAGGCCATCATCAGATTCTTCTTCTGAGGTGTCTTCAGGACTTGAGTCAAGGACCTGGGTCGTGGACCCACTCGGCTGCTTCCCAGATGTGACTATGGAAGCAAGGAGAGATAATTAGTGCATGGCAGGGGACTGCGGAACAGGGGAACTGACTCACGGCATGGCTGTCCGATGGATGTTGGACTGCTGGATCCTCACTTTGTTGGGAACCGCCAACCTCACTGTCAGCACAGGAACAGCAGGCCAGCTGGGTGACCCTATTTTCAAAGTCCGTGAGAACCTTGATTTTGGGTATTCCTCCACCAGCCTGCGACTCCGTGCCTCAGGGAGATTGAAGTGCTCTTTCACGCACACGTGCGAAAGAGCGCTGGCCCCGACTCTCCCTCCTCCCCCCCACCCCCCGCCCGCATAGGTAGCCCTGAGCACTACCGGCCATGTATTACACTGGGCAGGCCTTAATTGGCCCAGCCACATAAAATAGTAGCACGCAGCCGATCACTGCCCGTGATCAGCTGCCCATCCACCCCCCACCCTCTCCCACCGAGCCCGCTCGCCATATGAAAGATTCTGCCCCCTTGCGTTCTACCCACCAACAAATTGGCGTAATGTGAAATTTTAAAAATCACATGGAGGTGAAATTGGATGTGGGTGGGGAGCCAAACAACAAAGCAGTATCACGAGCTCATGATGTTTGAACTAAACCGACTCTCATATCTCAGATATAACAAAGTACACGATTGCAAAATCCAAATGTAAGGTTCACTGAGGTCATTCCAGGGAATGTATAAAAATGTGGTCCAATACGACAGCAAACATGCAAAAATAGGTATCACTCTAAACGGTAAAGCAAGCTGCAACATTCTCTAATGGTGGAGATATGAATGACATAAGGTCAGAATAACCCAAACACAAAAAGGGCACAACAACTTTTTGTCAGATTCCTTTTTCCAAACAAAAGGCAAACAAACAATTGACTTTTGACCTTCCCATGTTAAGCAACTGGTGTAAAACTGTTAAATGTTTGTCAGCATGCGCAGGTGTGGTCATCCAATCAAATTAGGTGCATGGACTGTTTAGTGGTATTTAGTGGTCTGTTCTTGTAATCAGAGACAATAAATAAATAACAATGGCCAGGAAACGAGGCGAGTCAATCAATTTTCGAGATGTCCCAGAACCAGAAATAGTGTGGGGAATAGTTATCAGTGGATGATGACACCTTTACCTCGGTTTTTGACTGATCAAATCTGCCTGCATTGGATTTCCAATCCTAAGCGCTTGGTCTCAAGTTTCTAAACCTTTCCAGTTCCTAGTTTTTCAGCTTCCATTAATTGTGAATGAGTTGCAAATTGTGATGGACATTATCCTGAAAAGTTCAACTGCAAAATTATCGGCAAACATTGAGCCAAAATTTGCTGTGACAGGGCATCCAATGGCATCTGCCATTAGTTACGCTTGCTCTTGCATGTTTAGGTTTTTTAAACCTTTGCACAACTAGTTGCAGAAAGGGCAAGCTGGTAATGGGGCGGTGAGGGAAATCAGGCACCTGGGACCTGAGTGAACAAGGCAGGCGATTCAGTATCTCTTTAAACAAAATCAGATCGAAGAATTGTAAAATTAGCAGCACAAGGGCTGAGAGAGAAGCCTAAATTAAAGTGGTTGAATTCAATATTGAATAAGGTACAGGAAGAGCCCGAGCGCTTTTATTACATCTGAGTCCATTAGGAATGAGTTTTAAAAGCTCCAAAGCTACTTACCACAAGGTGGTTTTGTGGGGGAGGGGGGTTGGGGGCGCGCGGTGGTGGTGGCTGAGTTTACATTTTGATTGAGTTTTAAGAGGCGATTAAAGAATTAGCTGCCTTTGATGCAGTTAGTGAATAGGAGTTTGTTTTTATGTGTGAAGTTCACAGTGGATGGAGCTAGCCAGGCTGCTAGATTTCTGGGGTTTGCAGCTATCTCAAGCTTCCCTAGAGCACAGGGGTGCAATCAGTTGCATACATGTGGCCTTGAGAGCTCCATAGCAGCAGCCACTGATGTTCATTAACAGGGAAGGGTTCCACTCTCTGAACGTTCAACTGGTGTGCAGTCATCAGAAGCACATCATGCACATTTGTGCCAGGTACCCTGGGAGTTCACATGATTCATACATCCTGAGCACTTCCCAGGTGCCTCACATACTTGAAGGACCTCAGCGAATACAGAGCTGGCTGCTTGGGGATAAGGGGCACCCACTCAAATGATGGCTCATGACACCCATGCATCATCCTCAGAGTGCCTTAGAGGAGAGATACAACATGGCGCAAAGCTCAACACAATCCATTATTGAGCAGGCCATTGGCATCCTGAAGTTGTGCTTCTGATGTTTGGACCACTCAGCTGGGACTCTGCAGTGCTCTCCACAGAGGGTGTCCCAGATAATCATGGTCTATTGTGCCCTTCAGAACCCTGAACGTTAAAGGTGGATACCTTGCCAGAGAGAAACATGGAGGAGGCTGAGAATTCCTTGGGTAATGAAGAGCAGGAAGGGCAGGGACCTAAAGAAGGAGATGAGGGTTATCTTCCACATGAGGATGCCATCGAAGAAGTAAGACATGATAGGTGTGCCCCCGCCACACTGACAGCCACAAGATTCCAGGAGGAGGAGGCAACACGACATGGCCACATTCCTTCTGCCCCTTAGTGCCAGCCCAGTGCACTGAAAGGTCTTTACAACCTGTGACTTCGAGATCATATTCAACATCCTGACTCACACCTTCAACCCTCATGATTCACCAGGCCCTAATCTTTGGGAAGGTCAGCGGTGAACCCTGTATCTGTGCGCTCTGGGAAGTGAAAGTTGGCACAACGGCACAAATGCTGAGTCAAAGGGCTTGATGCCATTGTCACCACCTTAGTGAGACACTGAGATGCGCGCATGGTTAGAGAGACTATCATGGCTGCAGGTCTTTTGCATTGGTTTTATCAATGAAGACAGCCATCTCATTTTGACAGGCAATTACAGCTAACCTTCCCAGGCCAGTGAGCACACCTACATGTCTTGTTAGGGAGTAGAGGTTACTAACATATTTTGCAAACACTTCCAGTAAAGAGTTTGACACATCTCCTTAACATAACACAAGGGCCGAGTAACTATCATGAGTCACCGTCACATCAATGTGAAGCTCACAAAGGAAGGCGATCACTGAGTGAGAACATGGCTCACCCTCGCAATAAGAAGGCGCATAAATGTATTTGCACACTGCTTTCAGATGACATGTGCGGTACTGGGTGGGCAAAACAATGTTTTTCCTGTAGGCCGCCATGGCGGCTTTTCACACTGTATCATCCCAAAGTTGCTGCATTAACTATGCACTCCCAGGATCCACGCCATTTCGATGGAGGGCAGGCTCCAATTTGTCACCTCGCCACTTCATCACGCCAGGCACCACATTTAAAGTACAGCTGAGCTCAGTGCTTCCAGCCCAGGACTGCAGCAAAGAAGACAAGGCTCCAAAAGGTAAGAAGACTGCAGCCCTCGAGCACCATTTGGATGCTGTGGAGGCTGGCTGTTATGTCCTCTACCCCACTCTGGCCACAGGAGGGGCAGCAACATTACCACTCCGGCTTGGTAGGCGATGGCAGTGGTGATCAGTGCCAATGCTGCACAGAAGAGGTTGGCCATCCAATGCAGATAGAGGATGAATGATCTCATTCGTGAAGCCAGGGTATGGCAACCATCTCATCACTCTAAACTCATGAACTCAAGCCCATCACATATTCACTGGCATCTCACTCACTGCCAGCTTAAGGGACATTACCACCCATTCTCACACGCACCCTTACATGTCCATCTGGGCTCATCTCCTCTGGAGACTGCCTCCTCAGCCCTCACCATCTTGAGGCCACTTGCACAGATCAACATGTGGCACCACATACACCCTTATACCCGCCTTTCCGAGTACTGCCCTCATCCTACAGCCCTTCCCTTGCCTGAGGTCACTTCTCCCCTTTCTCTAAGCAAGCCCTAACCCTGCAGCCATTGAAAAGCCACCCACATATGGCTGATCTGGTAGGTAGAGACCTTTCGTGAACCCCCCTAAAAGCAATGTGGTGCTGTCTGTAAAGCCTTGTGCCCATGACTGCGAGTGCTGACCGAAGTAAGTTAGGTAAACAAACCTTGAAGTCCTGAGTGAAGTGCAGCCTGCCAAGTACCCATCAAGTGCAGCCTTATATATGCTGTTGTGAAACACATCGGTGTGTTTTCCTGCCGACGTGGGCAGACTATCCAGCAGGGGGGTTGAGTGCAGTGGGCTGGCCTTATAATGATATGGTGATGTATTGCAATGAGGTTCCCGATGTCCGATGGCAGGGAACGCAACTGGCCATCGACGGGTTGAGTGGACAGTCACATTCTGGGCTTCTCGCCATATTGTCCACTCACACCACAAACAAGTCCAACGCCAGCGGGCACAGAAAATCCAGGCCAATGGGTCAAATAGCCTCCTTCTGCACCATTAATCAGTAAGGGAATCAAGGGATATGGGGAAAAGGCAGGAAAGTAGAGTTGAGGATTATCAGATCAGCTAGATCCCATAGAGTGACGGAGCAGACTCGATGGGCCAAATGGCCTACTTCTGCTCCTACATCTTATGGTTTATGGTCTTATGGTAACAATTATGTGATTCTGTGGTTCTGAGAGATCCAAATCTCATTGTTTACAACATTCTCTGAATCTTGTCTTGAAGACACTTTCTTGGATCCAACATTGATTGTGTAGCTCACATTGCTTTACAATTTTGATTGTGCTTCCAATTAGTTCTTGAACCTGTTGAGAAATAATTCTCAATTGCAAGTCATGTCATCATTCTTGTCCTTACAGATGCCATGGAATGTGTGTTCATAACACGGCTCACAAGTCCTTCCAGTATGCCTGATCGCATGTGATAAGAGTGAGAGAGTTTTCTGGATCAGCCATACTACAGAAGGCAATGGCAAACCACTACATACTTTGCCAAGCATAATCATGGACCAATCCAATGGATGCCAATGCCTTCTTAGGGCATGGTATCTGGAGGAGGAGATTTGAATATGCAACTGCACACAGTCTAGATAGAAGTGGAAATATTTTAAATCTTAGTT
Source organism: Carcharodon carcharias (assembly GCF_017639515.1). Lineage (NCBI taxonomy): Eukaryota > Metazoa > Chordata > Chondrichthyes > Lamniformes > Lamnidae > Carcharodon > Carcharodon carcharias. The sequence continues at coordinate 16,246,431 of NC_054492.1, read as the reverse complement.
TATAATCTTGGCAACTTTGCTAGATTTTTCTTACATATAGTTGTCAGTGAAATAAACTTAGATGATATTAAACTTTAAAAAGCTGCTCCCTTAAGGATCTAAATGGTGATATTGTAAATAGCATTGTGAATAAGATTACAACATATCCACAGAAATATGAAAGGAAATGTAAACACTATTAATTCAATTCCATACAACAGAATTAGTGGCGTAATAATGTAATATGATATATATCAATAGTTTAACCATTGAAATAAAGCATTTGTCATTTGCGTGCTTTTTAAATTACCATTTCACTAGCATGTTACAGCTTAAAACTCATTGAGTGCAAAATTTCTGGGATCCTTTTGACAGAATAAGCTGTATGTCAAAAGGTTGAATATCTCATTGTTGCAGCATTTCCCTAAATACAATTGAAACCATTTAAAAAATAAGTTGTCTTTTTTTTTAATTATTTTACAATTCAATTTTTAAATTCCCACTTTGTTGTATTACATACTCCCCTTAATTCTATTCTTGGTGCAAAAAGTATGGCTTTGAGATTGCAATTTTCATTGGCTGTAAAGTGCTTTGGGACTTCCTGAGGTCAGGAAAGGTGCTTTATAAATGCAAGTTTGTTCTTTATTGAGCTGATGGTTTTATAAGAGGATAAAGCCCTGGCCTATTTATGGGTTTATTTAAGAATCTTGGAAAATATGAGTTTGCACATATTAACCTGATGAATACAGTTGTGAATAATTGCAAGATTCGCATGCATCAGAAGAGATAGTGCATCATTATGATCTCAAACTTGTCAACTTTTGTAGTGGGGTGGGGGATTTATAAAGTTTCCCAGGAGCCCTGCAAGAATACTTACAGAACTATTCATTGAACAGGACTTCAGAAAGTCATACAGCTCTTGCTCAAGATGAGTTATTACAGGGATTTTTTCCTTTCCATAATATCTGAACAAAGCATTTCGGGATCAGGCTGCTCAAGCAGTTCAAAGTTTAATAAGAAACATTTTTGGCTGGAGCTAAACATCCCAACACATGTTGCCATTTGCTGCCAAACAGTTCCTTAATTAAGAACAACACTAAATCTTAGCTGACTGTGACCTCCACATCTCTTCAGTGAATTTTTTGATCAGATTTACATTAACTTGCATTTATCTTTTTCAGTGTATTCATGCATCCTTTTTCCTGTCCCTGCTTCACATTTCCTTTGCTTTTTCCTAATCTATTTATCACTTGTTTTCTTTGGCTTTCTAGAACTTTCCATTTTTCATTTTTTTTAACGATTCTTTGTTTTCCCATCAGTCATGGCTGCCTTCCCACCAGTCCTCCTCTCGGCCGATGTTTCCCATTCCTGATGAAGCTGTGTTGCCCGGCCTCCCCTGAATTTATATCCAGCTGTTTCCTCTTTTACTGTAAACCCATTTTTGCTCTGTTAGGTTCCTACAACCAGCCTGTTTTCATATCCCAGGTTATGTCCACAACAATCAATGATTTCTGGTAAATTGTGAGGGACAAATCCAGCTGTGGTTCATCAACCAAGCTTTTATTATATTTACTTCAGTTACACCTCTTCCTTTCTTTTTTCAATTGCTATACAATACCTTGTGGTAATTTCTTTTTTTTTGCTATTCTTCCACACCCTAAAAAGAGGGTTTCCACATAGCCAGGTCTGTGAGAATGTATCATTTTGCTACCACCTTGAATCTCCATGACTTGTCAGTGAAAGTTTGCCAATACTAGGTGTTGCCTGCCAATTTATGTCACTGTGTTACAGGCACAGAATGTGCAAGTAGGGCCTAATGCACATTTAATCATTAATGTGCCCTTGACATCATGGAAATTACTCTACAAGCTCCTGTCATCATTTTAAGGTTCCTTAACTGTTTAGTGATGGTTTTAGAACAGAAAGCTTCCTGAGTTTTTTTTTGTGCTTTAGTTTCTGACAGATTCCTATAATCCGTTAAGTACAGTTTGTCCTATGTTCAACATCTAAGCAAAACACCCTCATAGTCTGCTGCCAAAGTGCCATAAATTTTTGCCCTCAAAAAATGTTTCCAGTGGATCTCAAGAATTAGTTTCCTTAGTGCCATTGTGTTTTTGTTTTATGTTGTTATAGAATGGACAACTCCTGAAGAGTCAGGGAGGGCCGCAGAGTACTGGAAAATCGCTAATCTAATCCCCCTGTTTAAGAAGGGAGTGAGGCAAAAGACGGGAAATTACAGGCCGATTAGCCTGACCTCGGTTGTTGATAAGATTTTAGAGTCCATTATTAAGGATGAGATTTCAGAATACTTGGAAGTGCATGGTAAAATAGGGGAAAGTCAGCATGGTTTCATCAAGGGGAGGTCATGCCTGGCAAATCTGTTAGAGTTCTTTGAAGAGGTAACGAGCAGGTTAGACAAAGGAGAGCCAATGGATGTTATCTACTTGGACTTCCAGAAGGCCTTTGACAAGGTGCCGCACAGGAGGCTGCTCAGTAAGATAAGAGCCCATGGTGTTAGAGGCAAGGTACTAGCATGGATAGAAGATTGGCTGTCTGGCAGGAGGCAGAGAGTGGGGATAAGGGAGTCCTTCTCAAGGTGGCGGCCGGTGACTAGTGGAGTTCCACAAATGTCAGTGTTGGGACCACAACTTTTCACTTTATACATTAATGATCTAGATGAAGGAACTGAGTGCATCCTGGCTAAGTTTGCAGATGATACAAAGATAGATGGAGGGACAGGTAATATTGAGGAGGCAGGGAGGCTGCAGAAGGATTTGGACAGGTTGGGAGAATGGTATACAATGTGGGGAAGTGTGAGGTCATGTACTTTGGTAGGAAGAATAGAGGCATAGACTATTTTCTGAATGGAGAGAGAATTCAGAAATCTGAAGTGCAAAGGGACTTGGGAGTCCTCGTTCAGGATTCTCTTAAGGTTAACTTGCAGTTTGAGTCGGTATTTAGGAAGGAAAATGCAATGTTGGCATTTATTTCGAGAGGACTAAAATATAAAAGCAGGGATGTGCTGCTGAGGCATTATAAGGCTCTGGTCAGACCACATTTAGAATATTGTGAGCAATTTTGGGCCCCATATCTCAGGAAGAATGTGCTGGCCCTGGAGACGGTCCAGAGGAGGTTCAAGAGAATGATCCCAGGAATGAAAGGCTTAACATATAAGGAACGTTTGAGGACTCTGGGTCTATACTCGATGGAGTTTAGAAGGATGAGGGGGGATCTGATTGAAACTTACAGAATATTGAAGGGCCTGAATAGAATGGACGTGGGGAAGATGTTCCCATTAGTAGGAGAGACTAGGACCCAAGGGCACAGCCTCACAGTAAAGGGAAGACCTTTTAGAACAGAGATGAGGAGAAACTTCTTTAGCCAGAGAGTGGTGAATCTATGGAATTCATTGCCACAGAAGGCTGTGGAGGCCAGGTCATTGAGTGTATTTAAGACCGAGATAGATAGGTTCTTGATTGGTGGGGGATCAAAGGTTACGGGGAGAAGGCAGGAGAATGGGGTTATCAGCTATGATTGAATGGCAGAGCAGACTCGATGGGCCAAATGTCCTAATTTCTGCTCCTATGTCTTATAGTTTTATGGTCTAAATGTGTGATGTATTTTGGAAATACAATGGGTGAGTTTTCAGGCTGAGGATCACTATGGCCAGAATATTGCCATCTGCGTGTGAGGGCGGACCTGACATGCTGACGCGCAAAATGACACGAGATGACATCGTGCGTGCATCCCAATGTCATCGCGCATCATTTAGATAGTTTGTTCAGCGGGCACGCGCCAAGGGCAGCTGCGCACCCACCTAACTGTCAACGTCCTGTTAAGGCCATTAAAAAACCAATTAAAGTTTCTAGAAACGCTGCCTCATCCAACCCTAAGGTTGGCGGGCAGGTGAAGAGCCCAAGCGGCCTTCACGTTTTTCAGGAAACCTCATCCACAGGTGGGATGAGGTTTCCTGAAGGTTTCATAAAATAATTAATTAAATTTTTGCACAATTCACAAACACGTCCCAGCTCATGTGACATTGTCACATAATTGGACATGTTTAAATAATTTTCTTCCTCCTTTATTAAACATTTGTACTATCCACTTGCTCTGCCTGAGGCAGCTCCATGCGTGAAAGAGAGCGGAACCCGGGTCTCCCTCTTCCCCCCGCCCGCAAAGGTACTACCGGCTGTGCATCATGCTGGGCAGGCCTTAATTGGCCCGCCCACGTAAAATGGCGGTGTGTGGCCAATCACAGCGGCATTCGACTCCGTGCGCGCCCCTGCCCACTCCCACCCAGCCCACCCGACACAGACCTTCTTAAACACAAGCTCGTGACTAAATAGGCTACTTCAGAGGGCAATTAAGAGTCCACCATATTGAGGCGGGACTGGAGTCACATATAGACTCGATTAGGTAAGGATGGCAGATTTTCATCCCCTATGGACATCAGTGAACTGGGTGGGTTTTTAATGATAATTCTGTAATTTCATGCTCACCATTACTGAGGCTAGTTTTTTTTTTCCACATTTATTTAATTAATTGAATGTAAATTCCCCAGCTACTGCAATGGAATTTGAGCTCTGAAGAAGAGTCATTTGGACTCGAAACGTTAACTGTGTTTTTTCTCTCCACAGATGCTGTTAGACCTGCTGAGTTTTTCCAGCATTTTCAATTATTGCCCATCTCTAGTTTCCCTTCAATAAATGGTGGCCCTCCATCTTGAACCACTGAAATCTTTGTAATAATGGAGGTCCCACAAAGATATGAGGTAGGTTACTCTTGGATTTTGGTGAAGCGATGATGAACTACCAATGATGCAGGATGGTGTGTGACTTGATGATGATCATATTCCCATGATATTGCTGTTCTTGGTGATAAAGATCAGTAGGCAGGGAGGTGCTGTTGAAGTAAGCCTGATGAGTTACTGCATCCTATAGATGGTACATACTCTAGCATTGTAAGGTAAGGAGAGGTAGCATAGATGGGGCGGGGGGAAATCACTGCAAGGAGGCTGGTAAACTAATCAGTACATATATTTGACAGCAGAATTTGAAAGTAAAGGGAAAAAAAACATTTGGCAGTTGACTCGTTTCCCCAGAGTCCATACCCTAGACCTTGTTCCTCAGTGGGATGAGAGAAGGTAATCATTGTCCTCTTTGTCGCTGCCACAGTTCTCTAATCTTGCACCGAGAAACCAAAACCACATGAGATTTTTGACATTCTGAGGAAATTAATCCTTAAAATTGCTGCAAAAGTACTGAGTCCCTGGAAACGATTTGTCGACTCAGGGTTTTATGAAGGTTTGTGCAATAACGGTTGAATCTAAAGAGCACTCTTCTGAGGCTGGGGTAGAAGTAATTATCAGGAAAATGAAGATGGCACAGCTGCTGCCCTGTGCCAAGCCTCATATCATTGTATCAAGTATTGACACTGGATGCAAGCTAAAAATGTTTTCATCGTCATTCTAAAAAGAAATAGTGGGGAGTAATAAACAAGTGTACAGGGGATAGCACTAGATAGTTACACAATTGAAAGATTCCATTAACATTATAAATAAATCCATGTCATTTGAATCCCAAGATCACATTACTGTCTGACTCATTCCCTGTATCCAGAAGAGAGGAATCGCTTTTCGCTTGTTCATGTTTTAACAAAGCTAACCTTAAAAGGGTTGTTCTTTTTTTTAATTGACATAAGTGTTATAAAACTGGACTCTTATTGCTGCTTCTGAATTATCATTTGTTCGTGGGGTTTTATGCTTTAAAACTGCTGCTCAGAGGCAGTTTGGGTACAGACCATGTGTAGAAAAATCCCTGGCAGTAACACCAGGAAATTACACTCGAATTACATCATAAATGGGAACTGCTGCCAGAGCCCACTGTCTCCTGGGTGGCAGGGGAAAAAGTGATTACAACATTTAGCATCAATCAAATAAATAAGGTCCTTTTTAAATAGCATTTGATTTTAATTGATTTTCATAAGTTTTTGTAACAACATTGAATGTAAAGGGGAAACAAAGCTGATTCCTGTATTCGCCCACTTAATGAAATTGATGTTATCTAAAGGGACCTGGATAAATTAAGCAGTTAGGCTCAGGACAGCAGATGGATATCAATCTGGATAAATGTAAGGTAATGCACATTGGTACTAGAAACATAAAACGTGCGTACACAATGAATGGGTCCTATTTTGTAGTCCGCTGGTAAATGTAGAATTAGACTAAATGCAGACCCATCAACTTACATCTGTTGCCTTCCCTTGCTGCAAAAAAAGAATCTTGTTTATGCTGGTCCACCGAATTGGATGGGTCCTGGTTTGAAACTAGCATTTGTATTGTGGATCAAGTAAAGCCCAATACCAGTGGAATGCATCGGGAAGGATGCAGTTATGATAAATGTTGGCCATTCACAATAGCAGAAGCAGAAAAGGATTTAGGTGTGATTTACATAGGAACAGGATTTGGCCATTCAACCTCACGAGCCTGTTTTAACATTCAATTAGCTTTTGGCTTATCTATACCTCAGCCTCATTTACACAGCTTTGCTCTATGTCCCTTGATACCCTTATCTAACATAAGTCTTGAAGGTTTCAATTGACCTAGTATCCACAGCCATTTAGGGGAGGGCGTTCCAAATTTCTACCCCGGCACCTAAAAGTGCTTCTTGATTTCAGTCCTGGATGATTATTAGCCACTCAACAGAAATGTGAAATACTCAACAAGGTGAATTGGATGCTAAAATCCAAACTGAGCGCTATTTCATTCCAAGTCAAAGCATTACTTCTAACTCTGTTTAACTCATTGACAAAGCCAGTTTTAGGATATTGTGTGACGTATTGGACAACCAGTATGTCAATAGCTGCTGATGCATTGAATTTATCGAAAGAAACCGAAATGATTCCTGGAGCCAGGGCTCAAAATAATATAAAATTACTTGCACAAATCCAAATCAAATTACACAGTGTGACTGCAAGTTGTGTAAAAATGTGCAACGGAAAAAGGAACACATTTCCTCATGGGGCTGTATGAGTATTTTACTGATTTCATTTATATCCTAAAAATCACTAATACTTATACTTCCATCCATTATATGTATCAAGTCTCTCTCTATTAAGAGTTGTTTGTTCATCACCTTTAAGTTAATTTACTCAAACGTCTGAACTGCTGGGTTGGGTGAGAAGGAGGCGGCTTTGGTTAGCAGGGTAGACTTTCGGAGTCGTTGTGAACTTATAACATCTTTTCGTTGTATCATGACTCACTACACATCTGGAATTAAGGCATTTTGATCAGTTTTCCTGGTTATGTGCCAATTTAGGTGATTGAGATGTGTGGAAACAAGTCACAATTAGCTACTTTTCTGCTGCTAATCTTATTAAAGTTATGTTTCACAAATTACATACAAGGAAAATACCTGTCAGCTGCTTTTAGGATTGGCATATATTAAAATAGCAAAATAATGACACATAAGAGGAAAGTGTGTCCTACGCTCTGTAATCTAAACAGGAGCTAAGTAGTATTTCAAAGTGTAACAAATATAGTTCCGAGAATGGAAATATGAATTATATGAAGTGGGATTTATTCTTGAGAAATCAGACTTTACCATATTAGAGTGTATTACACTGAATTAATTATTGGTGCAATTGTATATTTCTGGTGTTAAGTTGGATTTACTGTTAATTGTCTATTTCCATTTTCATAGCACACTTCGTATTTAAGTTTCTGTTTATGTGTAACAAAAACAGAAAATGCAGGAAAAACTCAGCAGGTCTGGCAGCATCTGTGGAGAGAGAAACAGAGTTAACATTTCAGGTCCATACGACTCTTCCTCAGAGCTGAAGAGAGGTAGAAATGTGATGGATTTTATGGTATTAAAGAGAGGGTGTGGAGCAGGTAGAGCAAAATAGAAGGTCAGGTATAAATGGGAGCTCAGGAGAGAGTTGACAAAGATGTCATGGACACAAGAGAAAGGGAGTGGTAAAGATAGCGTTATAGATTAAGGCAGGTGCTAATAGTAGCATAAAGGTCAGATAGTAGAATGTGTTAATAGAAAGAGGGGTGAGCTAATTGAGCTGTACAAAATTATGAGGGGCTTAGATAGGATAGACAGGAAAGACTTGTTTCCCCTCGCTGAGGAATCAGTTACCAGGGGGCATAGATTTAAGGTGATTGGGAGAAGGATTAGAGGACACATGAGGAAAAACTTCTTCACCCAGAGGGTGGTGAGTGTCTGGAATTTCCTGCCTAAGTTGGTGGTTGAGGCTGAAATGCTCAACTCATTTAAAAGATACCTGGGTCTGCACCTGAAGTGCTGAAACCTGCAAGGCTACGGACCAGGTGCTGGAAAGTGGGATTAAAATGAGTGGCTAGTTTCTTTTTCCTCTTATTGGACAGCACAGACACAAAGGGCTGAATGGCCTCTTTCTGCACCACAACTTTTCTATGGTTCTATGTTTCAAATCAAGGATCAGCGCTCCCTAAAGCAAAAGATAAGAACAAGTTACAGTGGTCCTGCAGGGAGAGGAGGTTGGAAAATGAATACAAATAATCAAAATGAAGGATAGAGTTCATGGTCTGAAGTCGCTGAACTCAATGTTAAGTCTGGAAGGCTGTAAAGTGCCTAATCAGAAGATGAGGTGTTGTTCCTCCAGTTTGCTTTGTGCTTCACTGGAACATTGCAGCAGGCTAAGGACAGAAATGTGGGCATGAGAGCAAGATGGTGAACTGAAATGGCAAGTGGCAGGAAGGTTGGGGTCATGTTTGCGGACTAAGCAAAAGTGTTCCACAAAGTGGTCACCCGATCTGTGTTTAGTCTCCCCAGTGTAGAGGAGACCACATTGTGAGCAGCTCCTGGACTGCTGTTCTCGCCGCATCCTGAGGTCTACAGTCAGTGACATGCATCACCATATGTACAGGCTCAACCTCTCTCTCCAGCAGCACCAACTCACCCTATCTCAAAGCTATCCTTGTCTCCAGCTCCATTTCATTCTTTGACTCATCCAACACCGTAACAAAAAGCGCTTTCTCTTCTATTCAGTTGTTGAGGAATGCAAGTTCCAACAACTTATTGAAACTCAGACTCTCTGTTTATGTGTATTTGGAAATAAACTTCAGATGGCTGAGGAACTGCTTCCAAATATTTAAGGCTGTGAATGTAATGTAAGTACCTGTGGCTCAGTTAGCAGCATTCCCATTGCTGGGTCAGAAAGTTGTAAGTTCAAATCCCACTACAGAGACTTGAGCATGAAATCTGGGCTGATGCTTCAGTGCAGTACTGAGGGAGTGCCACACTATCAGAGGTGCTGTCTCTTGGATAAAGTGTTAAATTGGGGGCTATCCTCTTAGGTAGTTGTAAAAGATCCCAATGGACTGCTTGAAGAAGAGCAGGAGAGCTCTCTCGATGTTTCTTGCATATATTTATCCCTCAACCAACACCTGCAAAATAGATAATCACATGGCTATTAGAGGGACCTAGCTGTATGCAAATTGGCTGGCACATTATATAGTTTACAAAGTGATGACGCTTCAAAAGTACTTCCTTGGTGGTAAAGCCCAAGGTTGTAGAAGGTTTTATATAAATGCAAGTCTTTATTTTTTTATGATTGCACCATTTGACTGATAAAATGGTATTACCACTGATAAATTGATAAATATTCCCTTTTCCTATTCCCTTAACCACCCGCTGTGACTTAGGAAAAGAATTGCATGGGAGGGAAAGTAGCATCTCATGTTCAGGTAATCAAGAAATTGAATTGATCCATTTTAAGTCAATGCGGTATAGGTTCATTTAGGATTTATTCTACTGGCACTGAAACTTTTACGCTTCTTGGCCTTACAATGCCACCTTTATATTATAAACAAGCTACAAAATTCCCTGAACAATTTAAGTGGTTTTTCCTCCTAAAAGGACTGATAACACTGACATCACGGGGACTAAATGGAACTTATCTACAGGGTAAACTAGTCATAGAAAAAGCTATCATTGTGTAATCATTGAAAAGAAATGTGTATTTTGAATGATGTTCAAGGTTCTTCCTTAATTGCTTGCCCCTGTTTGCATATACCTGTGAAAGATTAAACAGATGATTGGCAAGCGGGACTTTTTCTGAACTTTTCTTTAGGCATTTGACTTACAGAAACTCAATGCCCCTGACAAGAATTTTCTTGGAACTGCTTCTGCTCAGCACACCGTAACTTTGGCAAAGGTTCTGCCACACTTTCCAGCAAAGTTACAGCAGGGAAGTGGAAGCAATTCTGAGGAAATTCTTGATCTATATTTAAGCATCTTCAAAAAAGCTATTAAAACATTCACACAGTTGGATTTCTGGTTTCTCAAAATGAAATGTAAATTCTTTCCCCTTAGGAACATGGTCCAGAGAGCTTTAATACACATTGGTAGAGTTTAACTTTGTGACTTTTAAATGTGTGTACAAATACTCCATTGCTAAAGCCAGGTAGCCCACAAGCACAAGTTAAGCTTCCAGCCATTTACCTAGCCAGGGGAAAACTATTCATAAGAGCAGTGTTGTAGTGATTTCTGGCCATTTGTAATGTAGATCAAGAACAACAGGCAAATAATCATGATGCCTAGGGCCTGTTTGCACTTCTTCAAAACTGCAGTTGTTGCCATGGTTTTGTTGGCCATGTCTGGAATTCTCCAGCCTCCCCTCCCACCGCAGTGGGTTTTCCCACAGTAGACTGGCGAGTCATTGAAATCTTCATTTACATCGGTGGAACTGGAAGATCCCACCAGCGCAAGGGCTGGAAAATTCTGGCCCATAGATCAGTTGTTGAGGTGTGGGACATGGTTTAACAGATTTTTCACTGTGTACATACTATGCAGTTTCTAATGAATTCTCCTAAGTAGCAGTCTGTTGCCACTCACAGGCTGCTTCAGAGGATCGTTGTTTCATCTTAACATCCCCAAATGTCCTTCATGGGCAAGATGCTCAAGTTCTGTGTTCAATACAGTTGTCATGAAGCAATGTGAGTTAATTGTGTACTCTGTAGTACAGGATGAGTTCTTCCTCTATTTCACCAGGCCACTCAGTTTTTAAGTACTCACTTACTTCCTGCGGTATGCTGTCTTGCCGATTCTGCCTTCAACTCCTCTCATGTAACAGGATTTACAGCCACCTGTGAACTCACTATGATTATTTAGTGTTCAATGTTGTGAGTTGCTTCACTATCACCAACCCTGTCCACGATAGTAGTATGGCTAAGCATGTCAGTTACTTGGTTGCGTGAGCTGCAAGATACTTGAGCTCAAAATTGTACTGGTGAAGATAATATGATCATCTGTGGACCTGTACAGGTCGATGACCTAATCTTGATGTGCACTTGGTGATTGGTGCAGAGAATGAACTTTCTACCAGAGGCTAGTGCTTCCCACTCTCCAGCAGAGTCTTTGTGTTTATTTTCCAACAATGGGCATGACACGTAAGTGATTGGACTTTCGCTTCCTTCAATATACTGTGACAGTGCAGCTCCAATTGCATTTTGTGATGTATCTGTTGTGACATAGGACAAAGAACGACTGTTAGCTTACAGTCCTGAGTAAGAAAAATTAATCGGGGGAAAGCCAACTTCAATGTGGTGAGAACGGATCTGGGCCGAATAAATTGGAGTCAAACATTGGCAGGAAAAATGGTAACTGAGCAATTGGGCTACCTTCAAAGAAGAGATAATTCGAGCACAATCAAGCTACATTCCTCTGAAAGGGAAAGATAGGGAAAACAAATCCAGAGCTCTCTAGATGACAAAGAAGATAAAGAAGAAAAAGTGTGCTCAGGACGGGTGTCAGGTAGAAAATACAATTTAAAACCAAAATGAATGTGGAAGGTTTAGGGGAAAGGTGAAGAAGCACTCTTGCCAGCTGGGCAAGCTGTGTCTCTGATCCTAAGTCTGAGAGTGTATTTCTGTATAACTTCTTCGAATCAAAAATGGAATTATAGACTGTCAAGGTGATGAATTTTTCCAAGGTTGAATCATCATCCTCTATGATGAGGCGTTCCCTAATTCTAGAAAATGAACTATTTTCAATTAATTGGTCATGAGTTAGTTCATTGGCTAATGTGCCAAATTTATTCATAGAGGCCTATTGTCACAATGCTGCCATGTGTTGTTTTATGGGCTCACCATTTCCCATTCCAGAATGCATGTCATTTGATAACACTTTTCTTTGACCCAAAGCATTTTTTGAGAGTACTTACTGCTGTTTCAGATGTAGACATGTCTTCTTTGAGGTGCTTGAATACCTACTGACCTTCAGTTCTACAATAATGGATGAGTTTCACCTTCCTGTGGGCTGCTGCTACATCTGGACTGTCCACCTCCCATAGCAAGTAGATCTTGAACCCCAAAGTCCATCAATCCCATGGCATAGGTGGATCTCCTGATGAAGAAAGGAAAGATACTAGAGCTGGTAAACTTAAACTATTCTCCATCTCAACGCCAATTGTTGTGTCTTATGCCTTGGAGATATGCAGAGATGACACACCTGTCTGAACAGGGGTTTTATTCAGTGTGTTAAAATGCCTGCAGCACAACATTCCAGCTTACTTTTAGTTCATTTTTCTCAGTAAACACACCCAGGCTTGACTAACAGTACACAGTGAACACTCAGCATACATACATAGTCAAGCATTGAACAATTACATACTACACAGGAGACAAGATGAATGAATCCCAGCCCATGACAACTATTATTCCTAGTTTCATTAGCAAGCCAGGCTGGCTGGTCAGAAAACAACAGTTATCTAGAAAATTGCATGGTTCAGCAATGGGTCTGATAAGAGCGTTGAATAGATTCAATCGCTTGTTATGTTCTCTTGGAGCCACCTTGACTCCACCTGCTGACTTCCCCCTGAGGATTAATCCGTGAGGATTAATAGCCACCAATTGGTCATTGGACAACTAATAAAAAGTGGCTGTGAGCTCTCACTAAGCAAACATCTGTCACCAGGGGCTCCTTGTGAGCAACATGAATAGCAGCATATCTCAATAAAGAAATAAGGGTGTGCATTTACTTGCATCCTCCTGACCACATCATGGCCACTGTTCACCAGTTGAATATATGGAACTTCAGTGCCAGGTGCTTTGTACGTGTCCTTGTTAGTCCCCATCTGGAGCTATGAAAAGTACAGTACCTGTCACCAATTTTCACTGGTTAGCCCCATTAATTTGGACCAGGGCTAGAATATGTTGGAACTCCAGGTGGGTCCAGTATCAATACAATGTCCGCTGCAGCACCCAGAAAAAAAAATGCCTTAATACTTGTAGAAATATTGGAGACAACAACTCCGAGGCTGTCCCTTTTGGTGTCAAACACCTCAGCATTGATTAAATTACTTGGTCGTAAACCTCACTCCTTTAGTGGGTCCACCACCCACTCTTACACCAACCCCAGAGGTGAAATGGATTAAAACCCAAATTTGGCCATGTGCTCCCATGATTTCCAGCATCTTTATGAGGATGGTACAAAGCACTAGGCATTAACCTAGACAGCTCATCAAAATCAATGGGAGGTAAAATCAGGAAAGGTATGAAACTGGCAGCTGAACTAATACTGCAAGTTTCCTAGCGAGCGGAATTAAAATTACCTTCAAGGCTTTAAACTAAAAACACAGCTAGACACAAACTTGTCAATACTTAAACTTTGCCAAACATTTGAAAACTTGTATTCCGGGAGATAACATTGAAACAACAACTTGAATTTACATAATGCTTTTAACAGGAGAAAATGTCCTAAGGCACTTCATAGGAGTATAAAGCAAAAACTTGGCACTGAGGAAATATGTGGGGAGATAGCCAGGAGCTTTATCAAAGAGATGGGTTTTAAATATCCAAATACATCATTTTCCAGCAGTAGGTGACTTTAGAAATTACTGACATAGTGTCTGAGGAATAAGAATTATTTACTCGCAGGTCTGGGGCATGACCCCCCTCACCCTCCCCCATCCCACCACCCAAGAAAGTTTTTTGATGGACTTAAACACTCCTGCTGCAGGTACTGATATCTTGTGGGGGGAGGGGGTTGGAGGGGTGGGTGCGTGTGTGTGGGGCACAGAGGGAGAACCTTGGAGAGCAGGCACTTACCCACTGACATCTGTGATCACCAAGCTGGCTGACTGCAATTTTAAATTGAAACAGCAAGGGCACTTGCCTAAGGCTGATGGGGCCCTTCCTTAAATGTATGAATGGAAGGACTGTCGAATTGCAATAATCGCCTGAGGCCTGAGTGAGAAACCAATGGTGGTTTTCCCATTGGGCCAAAGCCCACCAGATGAGGCCCAGCAAGGTAATTTTCAGTAGTTTTTAAAAGAATGTTTCCTTTGGAGGAACAGGAATGCTCCTCTAAAGCCCACAAGGAAACTTTGGGTCTACCATTCTCTGGGCTTTCACCTCCCCTTGACCACAGCCATTGGCAACTCCCGCAGCTCCCCAGATCAACCTATCTTGGTGCCGGGAAACCTTCCCTCAAGCTCCTGTCACTGCCTGCCAGCTGCATGAAATCTGATTCCTGCCCAGGTCAGTTGTTCATCCGGACTCAAGTGGGAAGCCGGGTAAACTTCTTGGGTGGAATTTAAACACCACTCCCCTGACAACCCCAACAGAAGAGGGCTGGGAGGCAGTTAGGGATCATTAGATCAGGAAAGAAGGCAGAGGGTGGGGATGGAGCACCTATCCCTCCTTGACTCCCTTCAATTAAGTCAAGAGCAGGGAAGACGAAGGACAGTCTTCCCATCTGGAGGCCAAATGAGGCCCTCATCCCAATCAATACCAGTGGTCTGATATTTTTTTGTCCATTTTATGGGATGTGGGCATCGCTGGCTAGGCCAGCATTTATTGTCCATCCTTAATTGCTCTTGAGAAGATGGTGGTGAGCTGCCTTCTTGAACCGCTGCAGTCCATGTGTTGTAGGTATATCCACAGTGCTGTTAGGGAGGGAATTTCAGGATTTCCAGCTTCCAGGGAGGCCTAAGACTCCCGGGGAGGCTGCCCGGTAAAGGTTGGTGGCCTCCCTGCGGGCTGAATGATGGGGCCCACCTGATCGGGTACCCTGTGGCTCACAGTGGGCCCATCCCTGATGACAAGGACTACCCCCACTGTCCTTACTGTCCCCAGTGAGCCCTACCAACTTACCTGTACTTTGGGGGTCCTCCATATTGAATGGCCCGTGGCTCTCTGAGTAGCCAGCAGCCCTTTGAGATGTAATCTTCACACTTCAATGCACAAATGCCCCGAAGGCAGGCAGCTAACTGCCTGACTAACATTTTATTTTGCTCGGGCTTCCGAACATGACCAGGGTAGAGGCAGGAAGGGTGTTCCCGATGGTGGGGTGTCCAGAACCAGGGGTCACAGTCTGAGGATATGGGGTAGGCCATTTAGGACTGAGATGAGGAGAAATTTCTTCACCCAGAGAGTGGTGAGCCTGTGGAATTCGTTACCACAGAAAGTAGTTGAGACCAAAACATTGTATGTTTTCAAGAAGGAGTTAGATATAGCTCTTGGGGCAAAAGGGATCAAAGGGTATGGGGAGAAAGCAAGAGCAGACTGTTGAGTTGGATGATCAGCCATGATCATCATGAATGGCGGAGAAGGCTCGAAGGGCCGAATGGCCTACTCCTGCTCCTAGTTTCTATGTTGCTATGATGGGGTTTCCATCGGTTTTCCATACAGGATGGGGCAGTCACCACGGCCATTGAATTCAGCCCCATGTAAGTGAGTTCCCGCACTTAAGCTCAGCCAGACCTCACTTAGTTTTATATACACTTTGCCAACTGCCCTGTGCTGATCACTGATTTGGGAGAGAAAGGTGTAGCCCTGTGGGCCAGGTTAATGCGCTGGGGACATGAGTTCAGATTCCACTACCCCAGCTGATGAAATTTAAATTCAATTAATAAAATCTGGAATATAAAGCTAGTCTTAGTAACGGTGACCATGAAACTATCATTGATTGTTATAAAAACCCATGTGATTGACTGATGTCCATTATGGAAGGAAATCTGCCACCCTTACCTGGTCTGGACTACATGTTTCCCCAGACTCACAGCAATGTGGCTGACTCTTAACTGACCTCTGAAATGGCCTAGCAAGCCACTCAGTTCAAGGGTAGTTAGGGATCGGCAACAAATGCTGGTCTTGCAAGTGATGTCCATATCCCATCAAAGAATAAAAGGAATCCCACCTCCCATTAAAATTGACCCTACTATGCTTTATAGATCATGGATGCAATGTGTAGCTGTAGACGACCAGAGGAGTCTTGGTTGTCTGATTGGCTTACTCCTGTTGTCCTGACATTTCATGGATTCAACAAGATACTTAATATGGAGTTTAAATGAATATCTGCTGCTTTTCTTTCTTGAGCGCGCTTGAAGTTTCAGGAGAGCACAAAGACAGAGTTGGCCTGTACAATACAACACAGACTTTACCATTACAACTCTGTGAGTGAAAGAAAAGGGTGAAACTACAACTCTGTGTGGTAATGTTGCTGGTTCATATTGGGCACCTGGGATGGGAAAATGGTCAGAAAACCAAACACATGTTATCTGCATCTGGGATGTGCCGCAGAAGCACTTTCTAGAGTTTTCATTGGCTGTAAAGCACCTTGAAACATCTTGAGGCTATGAAGGGGGATCTAAAAATGCCAGTCTTCTTTCTGATGCTGTGAAATGTGCAGCAAAGGAAGACTAAACATGTTCTCCTTAAAACGCGCGAGTGCCTCTTTAAGGAAACACACCAGTACCTTTAAGTTCATGCACTCAGCACTCCCAGCTGGCACCCAAACTATAATCAGAGCATTTCTCTGTATGCAAATGGGGGTGGGGGTGGTGATGGGGGAGGGTCTCAGATTACGTGGCCCCTAAACCTGAGATGTACCAATGCACTACCAGCTGTGCCACTGCGGCACATTCGGCATCATCTTTAAGCTTCAACTCTTTCAGTACTTGACCCACTGGGTCGTGGAGGAGCGAAGCATCAGATGGAAGGACACCTGAACTATCTTTATTGGAATAAAATCAGTTTGTAGTCACAGCATTAATCAGTGTCTGCTCCTTCATCAGTAGTACACTGAAGGATGGAGAGGACAGGATAAGTGCATCATGAAATACAACAGTGACAGACTCAAAATAAATGCAATAAGTTATTGCTCTTTCTGTCTTTATTGCAATGCAAAACAAAAACAGAAATACCTGGAAAATCTCAGCAGGTCTGACAGCATCTGCGGAGAGGAACACAGTTAACGTTTCAAGTCTGTATGACTCTTCAACAGAACTAAGGAAAAATAGAAAAGAGGTGAAATATAAGCTGGTTTAAGGGGGTGGTGGGACAGGTAGAACTGGATAGAGTGCCAGTGATAGGTGGAGATAACCAAAAGATGTCAGAGACAAAAGGACAAAGAGATGTTGAAGGTGGTGATATTATCTAAGGAATGTGCTAATAGGTGACATTAAGGGTAGAAAGCAGGACAAGCAAGGTATAGATAGCCCTCATGGGGGTGGGGTGGGGGGAAGGGATTGAAATAGGCTAAAATGCAGAGATAAAACAATGGATAGAAATACATTTAAAAACAATGGAAATAGGTGGGAAAAGAAAAATGTATACAAATTATTGGAAAAAAGTGGGGATCGGAAAGGTGGTGGGGATGGAGGAGAGAGTTCATGTGTAAAATTGTTGAACTCAATATTCAGTCCGGAAGGCTGTAAAGTGCCTAGTCGGAAGATGAGGTGCTGTTCCTCCAGTTTGTGTTGAGCTTCACTGGAACTTTATTGCAAAGCAGTTATTTAACAACATGCACATTTAATATATTCTCTTTGTTCTGGCTACTCAACTGTTAAACATACTCCATATAACTTTACATTGAAGCATAAGGCTCAACTGCAGCCTGAGTCGCTATGACATACAGGAAGTGATTTTCCTGACCTTTGTCCCTGGAGAAATGCCTATTTTTCAGGCTTTAAGTCAGGAAAAAGGGGGCAGAGATTTATCGCACCAATACTCCATGCTCTTTTCCCTGATTACATTCCAGCAGGACTTTCAAGCTTCACCCGAGGGCAGATCAGGCATCCAGCATAGGAATGCAAATGAGTGCATTGAAACATTCCCAATTTTCCTGCCACAGCACCCTTACCTTTCAGCCCAGGAGCCCCCTGACACATGAGCAGAAATCAGTGGTAATGGGACTGGGCCCAGGACCCTCTTCAAATTTCACTCTCTAAGGAAGCATACAGCAAGCTGAAGATTAGCCTACAGAAACAGGTAATGACAGTTTTAGGTAACCCCGCTGAAAGCTAGGATTTGGGGGCTTTCTGACCACTGATCTCAAGCAATAGCCTCAGGCCCTGAGACCAGCAACCAAGCAAGCTTCACTTGCCTCCCCCTTTTTAATGAATGAGGCCAGTTGTTTGCTTGCAGTTTTGGGGTTGCGGGAGGAGGGGGGTGGTTTGCGGGCTGATTGGATGGTGGTGGGGGGCAATGATCTGAGACCTGAGGCCTGAGGAGTTAGGCTGTATGACATCTGTCTAGTTCCAAGGGAGGAGGGGGGCCCAACTATTTTTCCATTCTACTTTACTGTAGCTGCATTAAATTCCTCTGCTCCCATCTAGGAAGTCTTCAAATTGTTTCCTATTGTGTGTATCATGCAGAATAAATAAATGAATTTATTTCAGAGCAGAGTTAAGATGACATGATAAACTACTTAAGCTTTGCACTTGTAATTCATATGATGGGAATCCCTCAATCTATTACTGCCTTATAACACGTTCTTATTTATTATCCCATATTTATAGACTGACTCCTAAACTGAACATGTTTCATAATAATGTCATTTGTATTTATCATTGAAATTTAGGGCAATATATTATAAGCATCTATATTTGGGATATTAGTATTTTAATGCACACTATTGTAAATCATTGGAGTTCTATGCACAAAATAGTCCCTGAATATTGAACAAAGGAAGATAAATGTTAGAAAATTAAATCATTATAATTGTATGTATACATACATATTTAAAAATAATCAGTCAGTAGTTTCTTTTCTGGAATATGCCTTTCCTAAACCAAACATCAGAATTAGGTTGTAACAAACTGCAGGAGTCACAAGGACAGCTTTGTGAAAAGAATACAATGATTTTCATCTTTAACCCGATAGAGCATTTTTCATGAAGTCATTCCTTTGCTAGTTTGTCTTTGCTGATAAATTCACATCAGTGCCTTCCTGTGAGTGTCTCTTCCTTCCAGATGTGACATTCTGGACTCCATTCACAACTGAGGATTGGTGACTGTTGGCCACGTGCTTCAAGTAACAAATGAAACTGTCACTGGCTTGTTCTTTCTGTTTCTTGACCTCCTTGTGATGTTTTCCAGCTCCAGGCTGTTTTGAGAAATGATTGGGGCTGGGGAAGGGGGTGCGGTGGGGGAGGGGTAGGGGGTGGGGGTGTCGGGTTGGGGGGGGGACTCAGAGCTTTTCATGCTTTTTATTTTATATTTTACTTTTTAAAATTTTTGTTCTCAACATTGTACTGGCAGATTTGAAGGCACCTCACTATCTGCCTCAATTGACTGTAAAGATTGCTTTAAAGGTGTTACTTTGGTTGCTGTCCAGCAACTAGAATTATAAGGCATTTATTAAAATCAAATGCAATGATTTTTCTGTATCAAGCTACATTAAAAGACAATACAACTCATAATAAAATGAATAAAAATATTCTCTGACCTAAGCAGTATTGTAAATTAGATTAAACATTTATACTTGAGGTTTGTATTCCCGGGATGAATATCAATATGGTATGTGGAGAGAATTACTTTATATTGTGTACATGAGCTCGAAACCATTTGCAATAAATGTTTATTATTAAAAAAACTGGTAATGAGACAAAAAGGGTTCCTTAACCTTTTTTGAAAAAACATTCAATATCAAACATAGATGCCAATTTTAAACTCTAACAAGAGTTTTGGTAAAGGATAAGTGGATAAAGGATAATATGAATGCACCTCAGCTATAAAGAGATACATGGAGAGAGAGCGAGATGAGAGGTTGGTCAAAAAGTAGTACATCACCAAAAATAGACTATATTACTATTTACGGTTTTTGACAGATGCTCCAAATGAAAGAAAATTGGTCTCCTACATTCGCCCATAACAACCTTTGACTTTATACATGCGCGTCCCAGTGTGAGACCAGCAGTTATTTATCACTGGAGTTTCGTTGTATTTGACAATCGGTGGATGCACTGACATTGTAATTGAGTCTAGTTGTCTTTTCTAGGACACAGAAAGATCTAACTAAGTCAAGACATCTCACTTCTAACAGAGATCTCTATAAATGATCTATCACTGAAAGGAACAGAGCCAGTAATCAATCAATGCAGAAATACTGAAGACCATGTTTGTATCACCTAGGGCACCATACTTTTCAGTTCCGACTTTCTTTCAGATAGGCAGCTCAGATAGCAATAGAGCATTGATAAAAATGTTGACTTTTATGGGGTGCCAGACTGGTACATGAGGGCCATCACTCAGTAAACTGATATTAATGGTTAGCTGGATAACTGATAGACAAACAAGCCAGGTTAAATATTAATTGAAACATATAGTGTAAAGATAGATATTACAAATTTCAGCCTTTGTAAAGCTTTACTATGAGTGAGCACCTATTGGGAAATAAAAGAGAGATCAATTTGAATTGAGTTACAGAAATTAGATTTTGAAAACATTGTTCAGATCACTTACTCTGCACATATATATTCACTTTCAGTTAGAATTTCTCAGCACTCGAACCTGGATTTAACAGCCTGATCTTTGATCAACTGAAACCACATTGCTTATGTTCTCACACTGTTTTCACTTCCTCTGAGTTTACTCTTCTGATATTGATCAATTCAGCTTCAGTTAAACAAAAGTATATTTTAAGAGAGATTGATGTGAGGCATTGAATGTTTAATATCAAAAATAGAACTGGAGATCTGTACAGCCAAGCTCATGTTGAATGGAAAGACAAGAGGCATTCCCAACTGCAGTGTTATATGTATAAACAGTGCAGGTTCTTGTGGGCTGCAGATGTGGTTCCTGATATAAAGGTCTGAGAAACATGTAAAGACTGGGCAATGTGGGTTGTGGTCTTCAGAGTGATAATCAGTAAGAATGTTTTTATTTTCTGAATTATATGAAAAATTCATAGGAACATAGGATATAAGAGCAAGCGTAGGCCATTCGGCCCCTCGAGCCTGCTCTGCCATTTAATTAGATCATGGTTGATTTTCTACCTCAACATCCTTTTCCCCACATTATCCCCATATCCCTCGATATCTTTAATGTCAAGAAATCTATCAATCTCTGCCTTGAATATACTCAATGACAGAGCCTCCACAGCCCTCTGAGTAGAGAATTCCAAAGACTCGCCACCCCGTGTGACGAAATCCCTCCTCATCTCAGTCCTAAATGGCCTGCCCCTTATTCTGAGACTGTTTCCCCTGGTTCTAGACAGCCCCATCCAGGGGAAACATCCTTCCTGCCTCTACCTTGTCGAGCCCTGTGAGAATTTTGCATGCTTCAAAGAGATCATTTGATTCTGCACTGCACCAGAATAACTTCAAATTCAGTCAGAGTCAGACAGACAAATTAATGATGTTGCTGAAGCTACAGATTTGATTCAACTGCCATCACTGCAGAAGAATGCTCACAGAGGGGTATCTCTTCACCACAAGTGTTTCTGATCTTGTTTTGTATTCTAATCTGGGGCTGTTGTAATGTCATGCATACAAGTTCACTTTTAATTGTTTACGACCTGGAGAAGTTTTTAATTATTTAATGTTGGAACAGTTCAGCTTGCACCATGAAGGGTTTGGTTTAGCCTGTGTCAGCATCAAAATCTCCTCATGTAATAAATCTGAGAATAGCTACCTTGAGGATGAATTGCAATGAGCTTCTCCCTTGAAAAGTACTAACTGTGTTTGTGCCCCAGTGTGTTTGCGGCACTGACCTTGAGCCTCAACTGCGCATCTGCCAGGCATAAATAAACCCATGCTCAGGTGTTCTTGCTATGTGAAAAATTTGGGCCCAGGTTCTAAGAACATGCTGTTCAGACACAGTAGCAACTCTTGCAGGCTCAACTGTATTGATACAACTAAGTTATGGTATAGTTTAGAAATGGTAAGCTACATCACTAATTAAGGGGAAACATCAGATAAAAGCAGAGAGCCAAACCATTTAGTTATAAGTACATTTGATACTTACTCATATTAGTACTAAAATTACACTGTTGGCTTTAGTGAATCAGACAGCAATGGAACTGTTACTGTAATTTCCCTGTTCCACTTTCTGTTTCCTTTCAGCCAAGAAGGTGAGATGGTTTAAGCATATACATCTCGATTAGATGCAATAAGCCATCATACTGATTTTCCTCTCTCCCTCTGTTCCTTCGACTGTTACCCTCCTGGTTTCATCTTTGAGAACAAATCCTTCAGTCGCTTTACTCCTATTCGCAGAATCATAGAATCTTTCAACATAGAAGGAGACCTATCAGCCCATCATGCCTGTACAGGCCCCTTGAACTGTTTTCTGGAATTCTTTCCCAGAATGATTTTATCAGTTGCTTCCCTTCCTGGCTTCATAATTTTCCTAACAAAGTCCCTCATGCACTTTATCTTCATATCCCTCTTTGTCTCATGTCCATTCCTGTTCTGTAAGCACCTGCCTGTCTGTAAACTGCTCAGATAGTTCTTAGGCATGAACAGTGTAATAATAATTCTAGCAGGAACAGTCATAGTTGTTCACCCAACCACCCTCCTCCCACCCTACTTCATCTGACCCTATCAGCATATTTTTCTATTCCTTTCTGTGTCATGTATTTATCTATCTTTTCCTTATATGCATCAATGCTATTCGCCTCAACTCCGTATGGTAGCAGTTCCACATTCTAACCACTGTCTGGGTAAAGAAGTTGCTTCTGAATTTCTTATTAGTGACTATGTTGCATAGAATTATGTACAGCACAAAAACATCCATTAGTCCCAGCTGCTCTGTGTTAGTGTTTATCCTCCACACAAGCCTCAAGAATGTTAAGATTCTACCGGTACAGCATCTCAAATCCGGCTGTCCAATAAGCAGAGCTGCCCGAAAGCTGGACATTTTTAGAATGTGCCATGTATCAATTTTAATTCAGCAAAGTAAAAAAAAAACTTATCCGGACAATTTGGCTAGGAACTGCATTGGTGCAGTGTGACGCCTGACTAATTATCCCCTTCCCACCTTGCATGCCAGACTATTCCCACACTCCAGGTGATTCCTGACCCCACCCGACCCGGCTTGGTTTGAACCCCACCCCCACCCCCGCCATGCCCGAACCACCCGACCTGAAACCCGGCAAGATCCAAAATCTGACACAGTCTTAGTTCTGAGGTTGCAAGTTTTGAGACATTGTACCTGTGCTTTGAATTTCCTACCTTTAACATGCAAGTTACCAAAGCTACAAGCAGGATACTTCCCTCCTTTAAAAAGGGGTGATTCCATGGTCTGACACTCCCAGTGCGGAGCCAACATGGACTACCTCATTGGAAATTGTGGACACACAGCCATGGTCTTGTGACATTTAAAATGAATAAATGAATAGATAAAATCAAATTTTATAATAAAATATATAGTTTTTTAATAAAATAAAATTTCACATGACTACAGTCTGCCCACTTGTGATTGTCTGCTATGGGATCTTTATGCGCCACTGGATCATGGAATCACACCTTAAAATATTGTCATCCCAATGGCACTATTTTCCTCAAAGATAGATAGATATGTGAACTAGAGCCTGTCAAAGGTAACCGTGACTATACTGATTAACTCTTTTAGAAAGGAGCTGGATTGATATCTAATTAAGAGGTACTGAAGGCTATGTCACTAAGTACAGACACAGATGATCAAAAATATTCTGATAGACTATGGAATCTGAGCTATTCAGAACACGGACAGTCTACGGTATGCAATTAGTCAGGGCTGAATAAACATATTAAATCAATATTTTGCAGT
The DNA here is from genome assembly GCF_017639515.1 of Carcharodon carcharias. Lineage (NCBI taxonomy): Eukaryota > Metazoa > Chordata > Chondrichthyes > Lamniformes > Lamnidae > Carcharodon > Carcharodon carcharias. The sequence continues at coordinate 16,222,431 of NC_054492.1, read as the reverse complement.
TTCATTCGATGACCTTGGGGGCTGAAGAGGAATTTTACACAGCTTTATCATCTCAAAAGTTTTACCTGTGGTTAGTTACTTGCCTCAAGAGATCAAATAAGTCAGATGGAATCCAAACTGTATGCGGTCTGTGGAAGGAACAAGTTTGATGAGCCAATTAACCTTTTCTTGTTCCATACCTGCCTATGTTCTTTCGATGGAACACCTAATTTTCCTTGATGCTACATCTAGAAGCCCAGCTGGGAGCTGGTAAAACTCACCCAAATTAGGGAGGTGGATCCCAGTGACAGATACCTCAGTTCCTTGAAACCACAGCCTCCTTGTCAGGAGAAGTACTTGCTATTGACAGAGCAAAGCCATCCACGTCCTTTGTTTATATTTCTCTTTAAATATCGTCATGGTATTTTTAATTTTCCTGGAGCTAGCCCTGTTTATGCTAGATCAGTGCTACTTCACAAGTGTTGCATGAATTCTGGTTTATTTGACATTTAAACTGACGTTGTTCCCTTTAAAATGATGCAGGAAAGTATCCCAAAACAGCACAGGCATTTCTGCAAAAGGAGCATGTTGTCTAGGTACATGGCACTGGACAGGAACATTAAACAGTGAAAGGCTACAGCCGTTAAAGTAATGAGCGGCTTCTGACCTGAACTTACTGCTGTTCAGAAATGACATCATGGGCTTGGCACGATATCATTCGTGTTCAATTTACGTGAAGGTTTAACAGGGCATAAATGGTCCATGGCATTTTAGGCTGGGTATTTGGCAGAGCGGCAAACATTTAGAAAACTCCAATGTTAACAGGTAAAACAATTAAATGGTTAAGGCTGAAGGCTCATGCTTGAGCAGCTGTGCTGATAAGTGATTAAAAAGGAGTAAAGGATTGCCAACTGGTTTTCATTAGGGTGATAAAATGGTTCTCTTTTCACTTGAAACGGTTTACTAGCCAGTTCATTACTGGGGTGCCTGCATGCTTTACTCTATCACAGGCAATTTGACCTAACATAAAAGGCTGAAAGGACCACGGATGGGTCTTAATCAAATGCTAATTGTAAGATATACTGGGGAGTATTAACACCCTGAGTGGAGGGTTCTGCCTATTATGGATCATATCTATTATGTCATAAACCAGACACGAACATTAAATACAACACTAAGCCGATGGAGGAAGCTCTGTTGGACTGTAGTGGGGAACTGTGGTTAAAGCAATGCTGCCTTTTCCACATGATAATATTGGAGGTATCAGATTACACAAGCAAATACGTGACAATGTATCAATGGCACCCAACATCAGTAACTTTACAGTGTGCCAGCTTCAGTGCTATTTTTATTACTGTCGCATTCTGTTTCATTTTTTCAACAAAACTGCATCAAACCAATGTTTTTTCTGTAAACAATATGCTACAAAATAGTAAAACATTTTGAGCAGGTGGGATTGTAAGCCCAGCTATTCTCAACCAGGATGGTTTGATCAAAACGCATCAACTAATAGATCAGATCACAGCTCTGCAGTCCTGTTACATCCAGTCCTGAATTGTGGGAGAGAATTAAACAAATTAAAATGGATATGGATATCCCCATCCTCAACAATGGTGGAACCCATCATGTCAGTGCAAAGGACAAAGGTGAAGCGATAGTGCGACACAAAGTTTGAACATGTCTTGGGCCTAAATTTGAGGTGGAATAATGGCCTAGAAACGGGTTGAGGCATTTTAATGTATTTTAAAATATGAAAACATTTATCAATCAAGTATGACTTTCAATTATTGTAGGTAATGCTACAAGTGGGGAAGGGTTCTAGCAATGAGCTGAGTCGATTTAGACCCATCTACATATACTTTTAGCTAGTGTGGTGTATATTTCATTTCTCACGTGTCTTAGAATAAGAAAATATGCTCATGAAATGAAAGCAAGTTCCACTAGAAGACTGTTGCAACACTCTCACTTAAATGTCTTGATTAAGACATTAAAACTTTGGTTTTTGTTTTCCTAATGTATTATAAGACAGAGATATTCGAGCCTTATATAGAAGCCGTGCACTGTAGACGTTCCCCCACTACACCATTTATATTAGGATCACACAGCTTTGGTAGCTGCGAGGCTGAAACCCTCAACTAGGGACCAAAGTTCAGATTCTAGTCTCGACTGACATTTGCACTTGGGCTTCCCATAGAGGGTGAATTTGGCAGGTTCAGATGGTTATGTGGGGGAGGGAAGGATTCATTCTTGTGCCACTCAACTGCAGCTCCTGGCATCCCTGGAGATGTCAGTGGGCTGTACTGTCCCACCCTTTAGACTGAGGAGGTTAGTATGGTTGAAGAGAATTAAGCAGGGGGGAGGGGAGAGCGGAGAGAAGAAATTAAGCTAACAAAACTGCAGCAGCCGCTGAAAGGCATTATTCGCTTAACTCTTAATTCCCAAGGAATCAGTAACCATCAGAATTTCTATCTATTACCACAGTAGAGACTGATCCCTCTTAAGTTTGCTCAGCCATATTAAATAGCTATTAAACTGAGATCCATAAACGTCTTTACACAGAAAAGCTTTCTGGCGAAACTTATTTCCTAAAGTTGTTCAAAGAATAACTCAAATAATTCAAAGAAATACACTTAGACGACAGAAATTTTTGGAGCTGGCAAGAAATAAAGAAATCTGTGCGTCTGGGAAACAATAGGTAAATGGGACTTTCTACAGCTAAATATAGCCTAAGAATTAAATACAATTATCTTTCTGAGTTTTAATGTTTAAAAGTCACCACGACTTTCATGACAGTAACATTGCACGTTATGCCAGTGTTTGATAGCTGTAATGGATTTTAATGGATTATAGTCCCCTAACAAAAGCCTACTGAATAACTGTTACATTTCTAATTGAAAGTTCCAGTCACTTTCATATAGTCTCCTGCCTACATGAAAAAGTTTTCTGTAGTGTTTAAAGCTGGTTGTTTCTTTGCACCCACATGTCTTGTCAGCAGTCTCTTTCATTGAGCTCTGCATCTGTGACAGTGAAATCATCTCACCCTCAAATCTTTCAAGCGTGTAATCACTTTGACTTGAGAAGCGCAGTTTTTTTTTCAAAGGGAAATTACTGGGTGGTTTCCTCCAAAGCTCCAACATTTTCTTTTCCTTTTGCCTGTGAAGATTTCCTCAATGGAAATATTTTTTAAACCCTCCACCTGGATTTCACACTGTGTAGCTAGGAAGTGGATGACTTAGCTGTGCCTCTTTTTAAATGTTTATTTTGTACACACATTGTACAAGCCTTCACTAACCAGCTAAAAGTCTGCAACTCTACTCCCAAGACAAAAGACACTGTATATTCCAACTGCGCGCTCAGCACTCTTTTGACCATGTCTTACTTTGAATAATTATGAAGGGATTTATTTAAATTAAGACATACCAACTATTCAGGTCCAAACTTTGGCACAGGATGAGATAATCATGTCCATGAGTGTTGGATTAGCTGTATGACGGCAAAGGACTCCTATTCCTTGGGCACAAGAGCAATAGAGTCCCTGCCCCTCCTTTTTAAAGGCTTTATTTTAAGACCCATAATTGCTTCAAGTGTTCTCAAGAGTCCCTTAAGCCATACACAAGTGTAAAAAAAAGTCACGACAGAAAATTTTAGTGTTGCATTAAGACAGATAGGGCCAGAGAGCATCCCTTCCTCATTACTCAACTTTGCAGCAGACACTGTTTTAAATAGTCAGAGATTTAATTAAACTAATTGATTCCCTTGCATTTTATTAGTCATTGTCATAACGAAAATTTGACCCTGCGGTTACTCACTTAGATTAGAGTCCATGAGGGATGTTCTCTGTGAAACAATGATGTAAATTGGGGTGGGGCCTATGTGTTCATTCAGTGTTAAGGACATTGTTTGTTCCACAAGTTAGCTTTTAAGTAGAAACAACCCATCCCTTTAGTTTGTTGACGGTATGCTGAACAATATAAAAAGAATCTACCATAATCTTTAAAATAAAGCTTTTTTCAAAAGACTTTCAGGTACAACCTTCATACAAAATCTTTTGATGGCATGTTGTAGCTGATTAGAGATTAGAGATTTATATCTTTATTAATCCCTTAATTCCACTTTTTAGTTTGGAGAGAGTGCAGATATTTCTCCAAGGAGTCCAAATTTATCCCCTTTGGAGAAATCATTAATGCTACAATCCAAGCCAATCCCAATTGCCTGTGATTATGACAGTTTCCCATTTCTGTTAAGCCATTTAATTAGGGAAGCTATTGCCAGAGGATAGTGGACCTGCTTGGAGCAAAGAAATGGGAAAGTTATAGTTAGCAAACTCACTAAACCAGTTATGGCTTGTTGAAAGGAATGTAAAACTTCAGTGAAGCAGCATTTAGATGTTTGTAGGAGCCCAATGTTTAAAACTAAGATGACTGGCATGTCTGAATGTATGCCGGGGCATAAGGAAAAGAGGGCAGAGGTTCAGGGTTGTAGTTTTAGGATAGGTATCAAGAAATGCTTCTCTGCATGGATGGTGGTCACAGACTGGAACAGGATACCAGGAATGTTAGCTGAGGCCAGGACGCTGGACTTACTTAAAAAGGACCTAGATACCATAATGATAAGATATAAGATTTGAGACAAGATATACAATTCTAGACAAAGAAAATGGAATAGGACGAAGAGTTTTCTTTTCCTGAAGCTAACTTGTGACCATGTGAGTTGTCTACCACCAGTCAGAGGACAAGAGCAGTCGGAGAACTGTACTCTACCCAACAACTATTGCCTTTAGGAGAAGAAAAATGGAATAAAATAGGTGGGTAAATTGGAGGGGAAAAGATGGTCAGATCGAGTTTGAACTGATGAGATCAGTTGGTTGCAGAGACCAAAATTAATTTTTGCAATCAATGCAAAAAACAACATAAGACAAATATAACAAATACTGCAGCTGGAATATTTTTCTTTTATCCTTATTTAATCAAGAGGGTATCAAGCTGAATTTGATCCCGTCTTCAGTCCACATTTGTCCTTCCTATAAATCATGATTAGGAGTGGGTTTTCCCCTTGCTAACTGAGGGAAGTTGAGGCCACTTGTCCAACTGGTTGAGATCAGCTAAAGAAGCATAGACTGGGGATTTTGCTTGGGATTTCCTAAATTGTCGCTTTAACTATTTGAATCGATGGAGCAACCATTGATCCCCAAAACCTGACAATAGCTCCTTTCATAATCTGATTGATTTTAATTCACCATGATAGATACCATCCTCCACTCCTGCCCCACCACAACCCCTATTCACCGCCTACCCCCAGCAGCCCCTCCACCTCACCCCCTCCCGAGTAGACAGCAGAAGTGAATGGATTATTACAGGTATTTAAATGTTACATGTACAGTATAGCATGGAATCATAAAATCATACATCACAGAAGAAGGCCATTCAGCCCATTGAGCCTGCACCATCTTTTTTGAAGAGGAATTCACTCTCCTCATATCTCAGCATATTTTTCTGCTTCAAGTATTTATCCAAGTCCCTCTAGAAGTTACTATTGAATCTGTATCCAACACCCTCATGAAAATGACAAACAGTACAATGCACATAATATTAACTGAACTCAACCTTTCTCTTAGGCTGTTAGTTTTGTTTTCTGTACACGCAGAGCTTGAAGTTAGTGATATACGGAATGAGTCATTGACTTGTACACCACTTTGTCCGGTAGAAATTCTGGTAAATAATTGAGAAGCTGGATAATACAGAATGCAATGAAGTAGGCTCCACTATGTAATTCACTTCAATATTCCAGCAATTTTCCCACAAGTTCCAACTCGGTCGTAAGATTTTTTTTATTATTTTTACTCCCCTGTTGCCCTACCTCACTTCTTACTGTTATTTCACAGTTTCCCAATTAAACATGCATAACCTTTGTCTCAGAGTGATAACTGATAATATGGGGGTGGGGGGATGGAAACCTATTATATTTTTGAAGTTGTGGTTTACCCGTATTTTACTATGATTACTCCAGTTATTATGATATCGCAATAACGGCAATTACCATTATCAGAAGCTATTGTTATGTTGAAATTCTGTATAATGAAGGCAACTTTATTCCTCAATTTCTATTAAAAGACTTGAATTGAGCATTTGGCTGAGATTGCTCCTCCAATTTCTCAGAATGCAGCAGCCTAGGAAGAGCCACATGTTATTCCATATTTAATGTAATAATATGAATATTTCATGGACTATAAGGGGTGAGCCTAATACATATTCGCATTTCCTGATCACGTTATTTCCGATACACAATATTAGGTGCACACATATTTTGCATTACCAGCAATATTAAACCACTTTTCTGACCTGAGCTCAACTTTAATATTAATGCTAGTTTTAGCTGTAATGAAACTGAATATATGTTGATCTCTACCCTTGTTCATTTAGGGCTCCAGACTAAAATTCTCTTATGATAAGGTGACCTGGTAATCCTAGCAGTAAAGCACTGGACTCCCATTCTGAGATCTTAGTCTTAGCTCATTTTTGAACTTTTGTTATTAAAGATGGGGTTTTTTGTTCAGATCTTGGCCAGCGTATGGCCAGGAATTGCCATAAATTCAAGCCCTCCCCATGTATATTGTCTAATTGCTGATATGAGGGTACCTACAGCTGATGCTGTAATTAAGAAGGCAAATGGAATTTTGGCCTGTATTGCCAGGGGGTTGGAGTTTAAAAATAGGGAAGTCTTGTTATAACTGTACAGGGTGTTGGTGAGGCCGCACCTAGAGTACTGTTTACAGTTTTGGTCCCTGTATTTAATAAAGGATATATTGGCAATGGAGGCAGTTCAAAAGAGATTCGGTAGGTTGATTCTTGGGGTGAAGGGGTTGACTTATCAAGAACAGCTAAACAGGTTAGTCCTTTCTTCATTAGAGTTTAGAAGAATGAGGGGTGATCTTATTGAAACGTATAAGATCCTGAGGGGGCTTGACAGGGTCAATGTTGAGAAGATGTTCCCACTAGTGGGGGAATCTCGAACTAGTTACAGTATAAGGGGATGCTTATTTAAAACTGAGATGTGAAGGAATTTCTTTTCTGAGGGTAAATGAATGCCTGGAATTCTCTACCCAAAGAGTTGTGGAGGCTAGTTCAGTGAAATCATTTAAAGAGGAGGTAGAAAGATTTTATGAAATATCATGGAGTTGAGGACTATGAGGAGCAGGCACGAAAGAGGATTTGAGGTCTGGGGCAGATCAGCCATGATCTTATTCAATGGTGGGGCAGGCTTGAGGGGCTGAATGGCCCACTCCTGCTCCTATTTCTTACGTTCTTATGATGCTATCCTATTCTCCTCTTCAGTCCTGGCTGAAGAGGACAGTGGTGAGTCAGGAAGGCAAAGAATGAAGATTTAAAAAAAATAACAATAATAACATAATAAAAAAGATGTTATAGCTATTATTTAACTGCTGCTTTTAAAGTGCATCTACTTCAGGGGCATAATTTACCCCCCGTTGGGGGGGTTTTGCGGGGGCGAGCGGGGGCAGGTGGGGGCGGGCGTGAACCCCATCGGTGCCCCCGATCGGGTCCATGCCGCCATTTTAAGTGGGCGGGCCAATTAAGGCCCGCCCAGCGTGACACGCTCCTGGAGGCGCTGAGCGCTCGCTGTGCGGGCAGGGAGGGATTCCCTGAGTCGGAAGTGCGATCTTTCGTGGGCAAGCACAAAAGAGTGCAGAAATCTCCCTGAGGCACAGGGGTGCCTAAAGGAGATTAGTCTAAGTTTTAAAAAGCTAAATAAAGAAAAGAAAAAAATTTAAGACATGTCCCCTCAGTGTCACATGAGCTGGGACATATCAATGAATTTTTATAAAAATTTTTAATCAATTTATAAACCCTTCATGAAACCTCATCCCGCCCATGGATGAGGTTCCATGAAAAATGTGAAGGCCGCCTGGGCTCTTTGCCTGTCGCCCACCTTAAGGTTGGACGGGCAGCACAGTTTATTGGTTTAATTAGTTTTTAAATGGCCTTAATAGGCCTTTGACAGTTTGGTAGGCACACGGCCAACTCAGTTACGTGCCCACTGAACTGAAAATCTAAGCGACGTGTGGTGATGTTGGGACACAGGCCCAACATCACCCCGCGTCATTTTACACCTCGGCGAGTGGGCCCCGCCCCTGCTCGCCAAGCCGAAAATTCTGGCCCAGTTCTACCTGTTACAGTGCATGTCTACCAGAAATCCTCTGATTAGGTCACCTAGCTACAAATCCATTAGGTTGATCATTTTCAATTCAGTTATTTACAATGAAGCATATAGAGACATGATTGTTTAATATTACTGATATTAATATATTAAGTATTAATTTTTAAGTGTGCAGGGAACAATTTCAAAGTTTGTGGACGATACAAAGTTTGGGAGTGTTGTAAACCGTGTGGAGGACAGTGTAGAACTTCAAAAGGACATAGCCAGGTTGGTGGAGTGGGCACATAGGTGGCAGATGAAGTTCAATGTGGGGAAGTGTGAGGTGATGCACTTTGGTAGGAAGAACATGGAAAGACAATATAAAATAAGGGGTGAACTTTTGAAGGGAACATAATGACCTGGGTATATATGTGCATAGATCATTGAAGGTGACAGGACAGGTGGAGAGCAGTTAATAAAGCATATAGTATCCTGGGCTTTATTAATAGGGGCATAGAATACAAGAGCAAGGAGGTTATGCTGAATTTATATAAGACACTCATTAGACATCAGCTGCAGTATTGTGTACAGTTCTGGGTGCCACATTATAGGAAGGATGTGAACACATTGAAGAGAGTGTAGAAGAGGTTTACAAGAATGGTTCAAGGGATGAGAAGCTTCAGCTTGGAGAGGTTGGGATTGTCCTCCTTGGAGAGAAGGAGGCTAAGAGGAGATTTGATAGAGATGTTCAAAATCATGAAGGGGCTGGACAGAGTAGATAGGGAGAAGCTGTTCCTGCTCGTAAAAGGACCAAGAACAAGAGGGCACAGATTTAAAGTGATTTGCAAAAGAAGCAAATGTGACATGAGAAAGAAGTTTTTCACACAGCGAGTGGTTCGGGTCTGGAATGCACTGCCTGGAAGTGTAGTGGAGGTGGGTTCATTCGAGGCATTCAAGAGGGCATTGGATGATTATTTGAATAGGAGCAATGTGCAGGTGTACGGGGAAAAGGCAGGGCAGTGGCAATAGGTTGTAATGCTCATTTGGAGAGCCGGTGCGGACATGATGGGCCAAATGGTCTCCTTTAGTGCTGTTAAAATTCTGTGATTCTGTGGTTATTTTAAGCTTTGTAAAATAAGCCTCCTTTAGAATAACTAAATGGAGATCTTTCCTCAAAGATCACAGTCTTCCACATAGGGAATTGCCTTTAAAGACCTATTTTTACTGGCTCTTAGGTTTCACCAGGGTCAGATTTTTATATAGAGAAAGGTTCATGAATCTTCTCAAAAGCTGCTAAAGATGTTAAGAGGGTGAATCTTTCAATTTTGATTCAGTTTCAAATATAGACTGTCAGTTAGAGCAAAAGGGAAGCCTGCCACTTTAACGCTGCAGAAAAGCAGTTCTCTCTTGCAGCTTTATTACCAGTTGTAACTAATAACTGAAAGCAGTTATCTCAGCTGTTAAAAAGGGTGTGTACATCTGTTGGCTACAGCTTAGTATGTTAATAAAAAGGTCACAAAGTAAAATCCTAATGGTTGTCTTTTTTCCCCTTTTCGGATTATAGCTCTCATCATGCTGTTCTTGCATAGATGCTGTTTCATATAACCTTGGGTGATTAAATACAGAATAAAACTAGACCTCTGAGGGAGCTATTACAGCCCTCTACAGGCGTGATGTAAGCCGGCCACCTGCAACTTTAAGCATCCCCTTCTAGCCATAAAAAGGGGCATCTGTTTGAGAGATGTGTTATCACTTTATCCTTGCTGCTATCTGTGCATTCCATTCACAAGCCCCACTTGATGTGAATTACTGTCAGAAATATCTTACAAACGGCTCATACAGGAAGTTCATGGTTATCAGTCTCTGTACAAAGGGCAGAGCAGAGAGTTTCAGCAAACCTTTGACACTGTGAAAAACACGTTGCTGGGTTATAGTTGACCTCTGAGTTAATGAGGAGTTGAATAAGTTTTTTCGCTTTGCAGTAAGCCCTTAGTTAGGGGATTATTTTGGGCCTTTTTAGTTACTGTAATTTTCTGTGTCTAATTGTGGTGTTTTAAAATATTTATATAATAAACGTACAGACATCAGTATTCACTACCTCCCATCTATTATCAGCTAATTTGGAATTACCTAAGTGGTATTCAGACCAAAGGCATGATAAAATGCATCATGTAAAAATATAACTTGCTTCTGACCAGCATTATTAAAGTCAAAGGATATATTTCTTCCTAGTCTATTTAAAGATCTATATTCCTATTTATATAACAAAGTACTCAAAATATGTGTGGTTGAGCAAATTCTACTCTCTGGTGGGTTTGTGTTGTTAAACAGTTCTCATGTATATCATGATACATGTATTTAATATCAAACTTGAATTTTTTTGTAGTGTTGGCCTTGGCTCAGCAGCAGAATATTTGCAGCTGAGTTGGAAGGTTGGAAGTTCAAGCACTCCTCCTCAGACTTGAGCACATAATCTAGGCCGATACTTCAGTACAGTATTGAGTGAGCTGGGCTATTGGAGGTGCAGGTTTTTGGGTGAGACATAAGCATAAAGGTAGGCATAAAGATTCACAATTTGAAGGAAAGCAGGGCAGCTTTTGTGGTGCTGGAAATACTCAACAGGTCAGGCAGCATCTGTGGAGAGAGGAACAAGAGTTAATGGGTTGGATTTTATGGGGGAGGGGCAGACTGTTCGCAACACCCCCCACCCCCCACCCCCCAACCCCCCATCCCCCTCCCCCTTCCCCCTAGCCCCTCCAGGACGAAAGTTGGCTGGCAGCCAAGGCACTCGAAAGAAGCCCACCCCACAACCCTAACATGCTGCAGGCAGGCTAAACTAGGTACTAGTGGGATCTTCCACCTCTCGGTGGGAGCGAGTCCTGCCCTTGAGTGCTTCCAGCCAATCTGACTGGGCGGCAGCTCCAGCCACTCTGGCAACTACAGAGTTCAGTAGTGGGCACTGCTGGGACTGCAACCAGTCTCAAAAGGAAGAGAAGACGGGCATCGGAGCCAGGTAAGTTGGGCCTTTTTGGGCAGGGAAGGATTGGGCAGCCTAGGAAGGCGAGTGAGGGGGACAGGTTTTGGAGGCCAGGCAGAAGAGAACGAAGCAGGGTAGCGGGGTAGCGGGGGTGGGGGTAGGGTTAAAATTTTGGGCGGGGTGCCCCCGATGCACACATGGCACCCCCCAGAGGACATACACACCCTTACTTCATGCCTTTTAAACTTGTGTTCAAAAAACAGCCTGCGCACTCCCACTTGCCTGCCCATGCCCAACTGTTTTATGGCATAGGCAGTGTATTATCCAGGTCAATTGAGTCATTAACAAGCTCAATTGACCCTTAATTATTGTTGTAGGATTCCACATCTGACACCATGTTGGAATCTGTTTAGTCCAGCTGAGCAATGATTACTGGGATGTTGGTATGTTCAAACAATAACTAGCTTATTGTATATAACTAAACCATGTAAAGCTACTTATAGCTAGGTGTTACACTGTTGAAGCCATGAACATGCTCCTTAGTCATGTGTTCTCTTACATCATCATTGTGGGAGGTGCTATTTACACAGTCCCACACATTAGCCCTTGCAAACCCTAATACTAATACTTCAATTATTTACTTAAATTGAGAGGTGGGCTGCCAATTTCAGCCCCCGCCTACCTAATGTATTATGGGAGACAGACTGATGGTGGGCAGGAAGGCGGTGGGCTCACCGCCTGTCATATTTTACATGCTGCCCCGCCCCCACCACCAAAAACACACTGGGCAGAATTTTGCCCTTGGTGGGCGTGCAGAGCCCATCGGCTCAGCGGCAGGCGGACAGCCGACCCCCGCCACCGAAACAGGGCCGGCCGCCATTTTGAGTGGATGGGCCAATTAAGGCCCACCCAGCAGCCTCCCCGATGGGAAGCGCTGTGCAGGGGTCGGGGGCGGGGGGAGGAAGGGAATCCCCAGCTGTCAAAGTGCGCTTTTTCATGCATGTGTGTGAAATAGCGCACTGCTCCCTGAGGCAAAGTGCTGTCTCAGGGAGATCAGTGACAAGCCAGAAAACTTAAAAAATTATTAACATGTCCCCCTCATGTGACAATGTCACACGAGATGGGGGCATGTTAATAAGTAACACATAAAATGCATTAAAGTTTTTACAAACGGACATGAAACTTCATCCCGCCAGTGGATGAGCTTTCGTGAATTATCAGTAGCCCGCTGGGGCTCCTGGCCTACCCGCCAGCCTTAAGGTTGGACGGGCAGGTCTTTAATTATCTTAATTACTCTGTCAATGGCCTCAAATGGCCATTAACAGGTCGGCGGGCAGACAGCTGATTTCGCTGTCCACCCACCTTCCTAAAAATGTAAAGGGACCGGGATGACTTCAGGGATTCCTCTCGACATCATTTTCTCATCGGCGAGCAGGCCCCACCCCCAGATCGCCAATGGGAAAATGCAGGCTACTTGGTGGGGAGCATAAAATCTGGCCCAATGTTCCAGGCCTGTGACTTGTCATCAGAACTGGAAAAATTTAGAGATAGTGAAATCACTGCAAGGGGTGAGATTGGAAGATAGATTGGGATCAGAGGAAAATGGAGGGGAAGAAGTGTTGGTATCCAAGAGTTGAAGCTACTCTTCTAATGCCCTCTTTCCCTTTAACAATGTATCATTTCTTGGCCCTAACTGTCTCTTTTCACCACAGACAGTCAGCCTCTCAACATCTTCATCCACCAGGATGTGAATTTTTCTTTGTTAGACTACTTTGACATTGGGCAGCTTTTTGATGCCCTGATTGACCATTCAGTCAGAATGCTCCCAATAGCTAGTTAGGGATTCCAGCGACGCAAGCAGTGAACATGCGCTTTCATCATGAGGTGGAGTGGGATTTCCTGTTTAGAAGAATTCACTTGGTTGAAAATAAATTGATTTTTAATTAACTATATGAAAATTGCTCTGAAAAATTGAATCCAGTGGGAAAGGGAGTCGAATGAGAGAGACAGGGTGGAAATAGGGGAGAGTGAGAGACAGAGAGTGGAAAAGGGGGGGAGAGAGTGGGAAAGCGGGGAGAGAGTGTGGGAAAGGGGGAGAGTGAGAGAGACAGAGTGGGAAAGGGGTGAGAGTGAGAGCGACAGAGTGGGAAAGGAGAGAGAGAGAGCTAGATGGAGATAGAAAATGTGATATTCCACTTCTCACATTTCCTTAAATAGCCTATCAATAAATTGCAGACCGTTAGCTGTAATGATCTCTCTAGGTGCACCAGATAAACTGAAGATAGCACTGAGTGCGCAATAATTGTACTTGATGTGTTGTGCAATTGTCAAATAATGGGGTACTTAGTAAAGTAGTCGACGATGATGTTGACGTCAGTGCCAAGGCCATGAAAGAGGTCAGATGTGATTTTGGACCAAAGATGGATTGGAACTTCATGTGGAACTGTGGCTGTTTGTGCTGACTTGGCACATGCTCTTGACATGCCTCACACTTCTTGACAATGACTTAATTGTCATTGTTCATATCAGCCAATAGACTGTCTCTCCTGTGAGTCTCCTCGTCCCATCTATGATGAAGTTGTTGAAGAATATCAGGTGGCAAAGATTCCAGTGTGTTGACCTGCCTGCCTTTAAAAGTGGCTTCCCAGGAGCCTAGTTTATTCCATTAATGGTTTCACAAGTCCTTGGACATGTTAGATTGAATCAGGCCATCCTTCAATGATAGTTTTTCCATAGTTTCTGTAATGTGGAATCTTTTACTGTTTCTTCTTGAGTTGCTGGCATTTATGTTGCAATATATGTACCAGATCAATCGACAGATTTGCATTCTTCTGTGAGCATAACATTGCAGTTCCCTTGAAATTGCCAATTTTGTTGAAACATTCTGGATATTTCGATGCTAGGTCGTGAACTGAGGTGATAGGAGTAATTTCTGAGGTTGACCTGTCTTGTGATGTCTGACTAATTCCATGGATTGTGACTAGTGTGAAGTCAGCAATGCCGGTAGATCTACAATCACTGGGCCTTTAGTCTCCATGATGTAGAATATGTGTGACACCCAGGAGGACTGATTGTACTTCCACTCCAAGATTATCGATGCTGCACATGGAATTAGTGAACTGTTATTTGCCAAAAGTTGCGCAGTAGTAGGTTTCTCCATGGCCTTCCATGTCTATAGATACATAGCCAGGATTTTACAGCCCCTCCCGCGCAGCAGGATATTATGATCCCACCGAACTGAATGGAGATTTAAATGGCTCACTGCATCCACCAGGGTAGACATGCCGCAATGCAGCTGTAAAATCCTGGCCCGTGTCTTTTAGAATCCGCGGAGGTAGGATGTTGGCACTTTCCCCTGTGTCAATCTTGGCCAGTAACAAGAAGTTACCAACTTTTTTAGAAAAGATCATTTGAATCTTGGCAAGCACTTAGCAGATGCATGGGAACACAATCACATGCATGCTCCCCTCCAAGCCACACACCATCCTGACTTGGAAATATATTGCCATTCCTTCACTGTCACTGGGTCAAAATCCTGGAACTCCCTTCCTAAGAGCACTGCAGCGGTTCAAGAAGGTAGCACACCACTACCTTCTCAAGGGCAATTAGAGTTGGGCAATATATGTTGGCCCAGCCAGTGACGCCTATATCTTGTGAAAGAATTTTTAAAAACTTCAGGCGGTGTGACGGTGTCTATCTTTTCCATGAGATTGACAATGTAAAACCTGTAAACAAAAACAGAATTACCTGGAAAAACTCAGCAGGTCTGGCAGCATCAGCGGAGAAGGTAATTCTGTTTTTGTTTTGGATTTCCAGCATCCGCAGTTTTTTATTTTTATCTCAATGTAAAAGCTGTGTCCACCGCTCTTCTTCTCGTTGTGCATATCGTCATCATTTTCTGGTTTGCCAATCACCTCAGGTATGTTTCTTAAAGGATACCGGGTGGTCATACTTATTGCTTGAAGGTACCCGTTGTGTATGTTCTGTTTGGATCAGTGCATGGCTCCTGATAGTGACCTCGCACTAGTCATGCTTCATGGAATTAGTCAGATATCACAAGACAGATTAACCTCAGACATTACTCATTTCAGCTTTTGTTCCAGGGCAATGCCCTACCAATGGACATTTCTGCCACATGCTTTGCAAAATTGCTGGAAAACTGGGCATTTCCTTGGTGCATGCCTTCCACACACCTTGCTAAGTTTGGGTCTTTTAGTTAGTGCTTCAACAATTGGATTTGTGTTTAGGACCTGTAGGCTTTGTTGACCTGTGAGAATTGCTTCACACTTGACTCTGTTCACTGCTATATGTTTTGGGCTTGTCTAGCCAATCTTGCTAGAATGCTTTCATGGAACTAGATGTGATCACCAACTCAACAATTCTGTCTGCTAGCTCTGAGTTTGAAAAATTACAGTACGTACCCTTTTCTCTGCATCTGCTGACAAAGTGGTTGATGGATTCTGTAGGCTGTTGTTGAAATGACATGAACTCTAGTCGATGAATACAGAAACTTAATCTGATTCTGAATCAGTCTTCCAATGTAGTCCATTTCTTTTGGGGGTCTTTTAGCTTTTCTGCTGTTAATCCTGATGTGTTCAGCCTGCATCGACCTTCATTCCCAATGGATAGGCGAATTTTTATGGCTTGCTTGTCTGGTTCAAGTGCACCTGAATCAAGAAACCATAGCTCTGTGTGTTGTTTAAACATTTTGAATTTGGTTAGCAGGTCAGCTGCATCCCAATTCAAACTGGGGAATGTTGTGGACATTCTGACAATAGCCCTTTGACCTTACTCCTTGTTTTATTCAAAGTACTGTTTAGCAGCTCTTGAAGCCACCCATTGTAATCACAACCTTCTCTGGCCCGATTTTATGACGACTTTGTTTGTTTTCTTTTTGTTTGACTCTCCCTCACTCGCTATCGCTCCGACCCACACCCAGTTCACTTGCATTTCCTGACTGAGCTAACCTGGTGCTCGTCCTCTCAATGCGCTGCCCTACTCTCTGAACTGACTATGTGCTGCAATCTCACCATGAGGGATCTGTCTGCTTACCAGCTCTTTATTTGAGCACTATTCCGACACTGTGTCTTCAAAGCTTTACTGCGCAGTCAGCATGTTGTGGATTTAACACTCTCTGACGCAGCGGCTTCATTGCAGTCTGAACAAAAACATCAAGGCTCATCTCAAGCCATGTAGCATGAGTTAAGCCTGTTCACCGTGTCATACTGTACTTAATCTTGCTGCCACATTGTTTTACTACACTGTGCACCATGTCATTTTTTTTGGTATAATGACATAAAGATACCAATCAGTCATAAAAGGAAGCATTTTAGAATATCTACTAGTTGTTGACATTAATGTGGGACTGCAGGGGTCTTAACTTTGTGTTCTGAGAATCAATGACAGCCACTTGTTAGGAAGATCAAGCTACTGTGATAAGTTTTGTTTACATTGTACTTTGGTCCCTTAATCTAGACTCATTGTGCTGCATTGTACTGGAGGATTCAGTGCAGCTGACCCATTTAAGACTGCTACTCCTTCATGGGGAATCTACACAGGTCTCATTTTTTTTAACACGTTTATACACACATCATGCTGGGTGCATGGACACATCAAGCGCCACCTGACACACCAAATACTGTACGTGTGGATGTGTACTTCAGTCCTCCATTACTGTATAAGAGAAGTAGAATAGATCAGATGTTGCAAGCAGATCCCTGTGGACACAGGCACAGGCACAGATCCCACAAATCTGCCTCAGAATATGCCCTACACTAGAGGTAGCTCAACATCTTTGCTGAGATTGGTGGAATTGCAGAATTCAGTGAGGTTCCACCCAGGCAGTTGGAATCAGGAAGATGCACCAGGAAAGTTCCACATTAATGCCAACAGCTATTAGAGATTCCAACATATTTCCTTTTAGTTAATAACTGAAGTCTATTTTCCAGCAACATGGTTGAAACTGCAATACAAATCTTTATCAAAATTTGGACTTATAATACAGATGCTAGTCGCCAGCAATATGTTCAGTATAATGGCAACTATTAGCCTTTCTGAGTGGACTTCTTATAGCCTTTAAGGTGGTCACTCTAAAAGAAAGAACTTACATTGATATAGCACCTTCCATGACTTTAGAACATCAGAAAGCATTTCACAGCGGATGAATGACTTTAGAAGTGTAAATTCCACAAACAGCAATGAGATTAATGGCCAGCTAATTTGCTTTTGTGACATTGATTAATGTTTAAATATTGGCCAGAACACTATGAGAACTCAAATACAAAAACAAAATCCCATAGCTGCTGAAAACCTGAAATAAAAACAGAAAATGCTCAAAATACTCAAAAGTTCAGACAGCATCTGTGGAGGGAGAAACAGAGTTAATGGGGCTGGATTTCACAGAGGGGCAGGTGGTGCTGTCAGGCTGTTCAATGGCTTGAAACAAGACTTCTGATCCTATTTGGGAGGAAATCCCGCCTGAGACAGCCATGAACCAATCAAATGGCTGGCAGCTGTGTGGTCCCAGCAGTGCCACCAGGAGTGGAGCCAGATGCAAAGGTAAGTGGGGGGATGGGGGGAGGAAGGCTGGTAGGCCCTGGCAAAGGGGTGGGGGAGCATGGGGGAGGTGTGTGTGGAGTGGAGGCTGGGGTGGAGAGGGTAGTGGGGGAGGGGAAATACAGAGAAAGGAAAACCCTGTTTGGAGGGTGGGAGCGGGGGTGCACAGCCAATGGGCTGAGATGGCCTGTAAAGGAGGTATCTCCTCCTCTGGTCAGAGCAGTGAAAGCTGCTGAGCTGCACACTTAGTATTCCAGCCACATCTAAAGTCCCAGTGGCAGTGGGATAGAGGTGAAGAAACTGGGAGAATGGAATAGGCTCCTTATGGGGAGTTGGAGAGAAGTGTAATTCTCGGTGTAAATGGCTACCCCATGGATTTACATTAATACATCATTATTCTTTTCATTGAAGCTCATTACAGATGCAGTTTAAGTATCAGTAATGGTGAAAAGAGTTGTGATAGCTTACATGCTCTGGCATAACCTGATGCAAAAGTTGTATTTTATCAGGCAATATAATGTACTATACAAAAACCTGAAAGGCAAAGTACTTCTGTGCTCTACTAGCATGTTAATGGAAAAGTGCTAGAGACAAATGGCTGTGTATGTAAGTTAAGGAGTCATTCTTCTGCTATTGATAGCAAACTAATTGTTTAGAACAACTTAATAACTGGAAGAAATATCTTCTGGATTCCTGATTTTTTAGGAACTGAAGTTCTTTCATTGGTTGTTTTTTCTGGATTTATAAGTGGAATTTGATGAATGAGTCCATTATGCTACCATCATGATGGTCTTACCACAACTGGCAAAGATACAGCTCATTGGAGATCCAACAAACTGTGGTATTGAACGATAGAGCTGGGTTTCTCCTTCTCTCTTTACACAATCACATCTTGATCTTAAACAAGTGCAAACTAAATGTTCCTTGCCAAGAAAGGTAGAGAGTGAATCCATCCTTCCTACATTTACAGGCATTTTTTGCAATTAGTTGTGTAGCTCCATTGAGAGTAGGATTCTGTTCTTCATTTCTAAAATCTGAGGAGAGGGGGAGGAGAGGAAGAAAAATTTAGAAAATAGTTGAGTTCCAGTTCATACAATGCTAGTAAAAAATGGTAGTCCTAATTAACACAGAACAATATCATGAAAGAAAAACAGAGAATGCTGGAAAAGACTCAGTGGGTCCAGCAGCATCAGTGGAGAGAGAAACAGAGATAAAGTTTCGAGTCTGTATGACTCTGATATCTGATGAAGAGTCATACAGGCTCAAAACGTTAACTCTGTTTCTCTCTCCACAGATGCTGCCAGACCTGCTGAGCTTTTCCAGCACTTTCTGTTGTTATTTCAGATTTCCAGCAACTGCAGTATTTTGCTTTTATCATAACATCATGGTGTCTATGTCCTATGCCCTCCATAGGGAAACCAGATCAACTGCTAATTGAATGGGGAAGGTGGAACAATAATCTCGTCCTGGCTACTATTCCTTCCCTTTCTCCCTCCCTACTTTTCATTCTATTTGTGACCCCCACAATGAAGAATCATAAACCAAAGCAGAAGAACCTCAGAGTTTTATTTTAATTCCTTCTTGGGATGTGAGTGTTGCTGGCAAGGCCTGCATTTGTTGTGCGTCCTTAATTGCCCTGAAGAAGGTGGTGGTGAGCCACCTTCATGAAATGCAGTGGTCCATGTGGTGTAAGTAAACTCACAGTGCTACTAAGGGAGGGAGACCTAGGTTTTTTGGCCCAACAGTGATGGAATTACAATATAGTGCCAAGCCAGGATGGTGAGTGGCTTTGAGGGGAATTTGCAAGCAGTGGTATTCCCATGTACCTGTTGCCCTATTCCTTTAGGTGGTGGAGGTTGCAGATTTGAAGGTATTGTCAAAAGTGTTATTGATGCTTAACTTTGGCTTAATGGTTTTGGTAGAAATAAAAAGATCCTCTCATATTCTTGCGCTTGATTGCATAACAAAACACGTTCTTCCTGGGCAGCGATTTCCTTGGATTTTTTGGGAAATGATTTATTTTGTAGGATAAGCTTCCATTACCCCAGTATTTAGTTAGGTCCCCCTTTCTAAAGCACTTTCTGCTTTGCTCCAGACATGACTAATGTCTATTTACCCAACAGCACATTGAAAGACATATAATAACATATGAGAGGAACCATATACTCTGAATGATAAATTTCACCTCTAGGTCACAAGAAGTCTCTTTTTTGGGATTCTCTAATGGAACTGAAGTTGTTTCTGTCAAATATCAAAGATTTTGCCATAGTTTCATAGTACAGCTGTAACTACAGTATTTTTAGCATGTATGTCATTTAGATTAATTATACATTCAACTTATCTTCATTACCAAGATGCATGTGATTGGCTAGTGCCCTAATGTGCCAAATGTAACATAGGGCAGGATTTTTACCTCATCGGGAGGGCGCAGCGGACAGGCCCGTAAGTGGTCGTGAAACCAATTGCCGCCTGCAATCAGACCCAACCCCAATTTCACACTGGCTGGCCAATTAACGGCCAACTAGTGTGAATGGTGCGCTGAAACGCTCAGCGCTGCCTGGGTGGGGGGTAATAGAGCGAACATGGATGTTTGCACGGGTGCGCACACTGAAAGCTCCCTGAAGGCACAGAGCTGCTTCAGTGAGCAGAAGATTTTTAAATACATAAATAAAAAATTTAAATATGTTAAAAACATCTCCCCTCATGTGACTCACGTTATAAAGGAGAGTTCAACATCTTTATTTTATTTTTTAATCCCTCTTGAAAACAGCAGAGGTGTAACTGCACTATGCTTAGCATCCCGCCCGTGGATGAGGTTTCATAAAAAATCCAAAGGCAGCTTGGCCGATTCACCCGCCCGCCAACCAAATAGTTGTATGGGCGGCGAAAAATCCAATTTAATTAATTGATTAAGGGCCTTAATAAGCCTCTTAATTGTCGGCGGACCCGCTGCCGCCTCTCGCGGGTGCCTGCCGAGCGAAATATAGCGAGTGCACGTGGTGATGCCGGGATTAGCATCTGGGCTTAAATATTTGTCATCCACCATTGCATAAAGAGTGAGAATTGGCGTTGGTCTTGGAGGCCCTGTTCCATTGTAGAGTGAAGTCTTCACTAAATCATGTTCAAAATCCTGTGACTCTACAGACATTTGCACTTTGGAACAAAGATTAGTATTTTCCTTCATTCTGTATGCAAATAGCAATATAACAGTGCAAGCCAATGAGCATGTGTGAAATTTCAATGATCGTCATGTTGCAATTAAATGTATGTGAAAATGAAATGAAAACTCATAGATTTAATCAATGAGGCTAGAACATGGCGAGTGGAGTGAGTATAAACATTACATCAGTGCCGTAGGGAGCAATTTATTGGGGCAGATTATGTGCAGTTTTACTTTGCATATTATACATGACCTATCATTTTTAACAGTAAGCACCATAGCCTAGGAAACTGGATCGCATTAGCAGGCAGAGGAAGCTTGATCCAAAAAGAAAAAGACCTGCATTTATATAGCACTTTTCATGACTAATAGATCTCTCAAAGTACTTCACAGCCAATGAAATACTTTCTGAAGGGTAGTCACTGTTATAGGGAATGCAGCAGCTAATTTGCGCTTAGCAAACTCCCACAAACATCAATGTGATAATGATAATCTAACTGTTTTTTGAGATGTTGATTGAGTGTTAAATATTGGTCAGAATACCAGGGACATCTCCCCTTGCTCTCCTTCAAAATAGTGACATGCAATATGTCTCAGTTTAACATCATCCCTGAGTACAGCTCCCACAACACTCAAGAAGCTTGATACCATGCAGGACAAAACAGCCCACTTGTTTGGAACTCCATCCACACGCACTCAGTCTCTCCACCGCCGATGCACAGTTGCCCTCCCCAACAGCGCAGTGATTCCTCAGTGTTGCACTGGTGTCAGACTTGACTTTTGTTCCTAATATGATATAAGAGCTAAACTCCAGAGGTAAGATGAGAGTGACTGCCCTTGACATCAAGCCAATATTTGACAAGGTGTGGCATCAAGGATCCTTAGCAAAACTGGAGTCAATAGGATTCAGGGAGAAAACTCTCCACTGGTTGCAGTCATACCGAACACAGGGGAAGATGGCTGTGGTTGTTGGAGGCTAATCATCTCAGCTCCGGGACATCATTGCAGAACTTCCTCAGGGTAGTGTCCTAGGCCCAACCATCTTTTGGTGCTTCATCAATGACCTTCCCTCCATCATGAGGTCAGAAGTGGGGATGTTGGCTGATGATTGCACAATGTTCAGCACCATTGATGACTCTTTAGATACTGAAACAGTCCATGTCCAAATGCAGCGAGACCTGAATAATATGCAGGCTTGGGCTGACTAGTGGCAAGTAACATTCGTGCCACACAAGTGCCAGGCAATGACCATCTCCAACAAGAAAATATCTAACTATTGTCCCTTGACATTCAATGGCATTACCATCACTGAATCCCCCACTATCAACATCCTGGGGGTGGCCATTGACCAGAGCTGAACTGGACTAGCCATACAAATACTGTGACCACAAGAACAGGCCAGACTCTAGGAATCCTTCAGCGAGTAACTCACATCCTGACCCTGCAAAGCCTGTCCGCTATCTACAAAGCACAAGTAAGGAATGTGATGGAATACTCTCCACTTGCCTGGATGAGTGCAGCTCCCACAACACTCAAGAAGCTTGATACCATGCAGGACAAAACAGCCCACTTGATTGGCACCCCATCCACAAACATTCAGTCTCCCCACCGCCGAAGCACAGTAGCAGCAGTATGTACCGTCTGCAAGATGCACTGCAGGAACTCATCATGGCTCCTTTAGACAGCAGCTTCCAAACCCACGATTGCTACCATTTAGAAGGGCAAGGGCAGCAGAGACATGGGAACACCATCACCTGGAAGTTCCCCTCAAAGCCACTCACCATCCTGACTTGGAAATATATCGCCGTTCCTTCACTGTTGCTGGGTTAAATCCTGGAACACTTGCCCTAACAACGCTGTGGGTGTACCTACACCACATGGACTGCAGTGGTTCAAGAAGGCAGCTCACCACCGCTTTCTCAAGGGAAATTATGGATGAGCAGTAAATGCTGACCTAGCCAGCACTGCCCACATCCCATGAATGATTTTTTTAAAAAGTCCTGGAGAAGGGCTTGAACCCAGACCTTTATGATTTTAGAGATAAATCCACTACCAACTGAGTCACAGCTGACAGCAGGCAACAAATTCTGCACTGTAAATAGGCAGGAATGAGGCCCACTCAATATTGGGCTTTAAGCCTTATTAACATGCTTCGAGCAAGCTGTAAGCAGGTGGGTGCTGGAATACAGGACGCAGCAATTGGTCGGGTGGGGGTTGGTGGAGAGGAGGGTGGCTGTACTCTAAACATAGATTGCCGTTCAGCACAGGCACTTAAAGCATTGCTTGAGCTGATATGCTTCACCAGTATCCTTGTCGTAATATGAGACCATTTGTACCTGTACACATCGATTAGACCATAAAACTATAAGATGTAGGAGCAGAAGTAGGCCATTCAGCCCATCGTGTCTGCTCTGCCATTCAATGAGATTATGGCTGATCTAATTATCCTCAACTCCTCTTTCCTGCCTTTTCCCTGTAACCCTTGATTCCCTTACTGATTAAAAATCTGTCTTTTTCAGCCTTGAGTATACTTAACAACTCAGCATCTACGGCCTTCTGAGATATAATGTTCCACAGTTTCACTACCCTCTGAGAGAAGAAATTCCTCTTCAACTCTGTCTTAATTGGGTGACCCCTTACTCTGAGATTATGCCCTCTAGTCCTAGACTCTCCTACAAGGGGAAACAACCTCTCAGCATTACCCTGTCAAGCCCCCAAGAATCTGATATATTTCGATAAGGTTGCCTCTCATTCTTCTAAACTCCAATGAGTACAGGCCCAACCTATTCAACCTCTCCTCCTAAGAAAAATTCCTCCATGCTCGGGATAAACCTAACGAACCTCCTCTAGACTGCTTCCAATGCCAGTATATCTTTCCTTAGTCAAGGGGACCAAAAATGTTCACAGTGTTCTGGGTGTGGTCTAATTAGTGCCTTATACGGTTTTAGCAAGACTTCCCTATTTTTAAACTTTACTCTCCTCAAAATAAAGGCCAACATTCCATTTGCCTTACCTATTACCTGCTGAACTTGTATGTTAGCTTTTAGGGATTCATGCACTAGGACTCCCAAATCCCTCTGTGCTGTAGCTTTCTGCAGTCTTTCTCCATGTATATAGTATACAGCTCCTCTATTCTTCCTGCCAAAATGCTTAACCTCACATTTTCCCACATTATATTCCATTTGCCAAGTTTTTGCCCACTCACTTAACCAGTCTATATCCCTCTGTAGACTTTTTGTATCATCCTTACTGCTTGCCTTCCCACCTATTTTGTGTCATCTGCAAACTTGATGATAGCACATTCACTTCCCTCATCCAAGTCATTAATATATATTGTAAATAATTGTGGCCCCAGCACTGATCCCTGTGGCACTCCACTAGCTACAGGTTGCCATCCTGAAAATGCCCCCTTTATCCCAATCCTCTGTCTTCTACTGGTTAGCCAATCCTCTATCCATGCTAATATACTACCCCTTATGTTACTAAGTAGCCTCATGTGTGGTACCTTTACCGAATGCCTTTTGGAAATCCAAATAGATTACATCCCCTTTATCAATCCTGCATGTTACCTCCCCAAAGAATTCTAATAAGTTTGTCAGGCATGATTTCTCCTTCATGCTGACTCTGCTTGATTATATTATTCATAGCTGGCACAAAGCTGTCCTGAGCCAGGGCTTCAACGGTAGTTCTTTTCTCCCAGCAACAATCTTCTGCTTGCCCTTTCCCACAAATAGTAAAATGAAATGAATGATTGGTTAATCATAGGCTTTGACAGTAATTGAGGGAGGAACTTTATCCCAGGTACCAGGAGAACCCACCAGCTCTTCTTCAAGTAAAAGTTTGAATACTTCAATCATGAAGCCCTCAATACTGCAGTAAAGCATTTAGTCAAGATGATGTAGTCAAGTCCTGGAATTGGATTTGAACTTTAAGTGTTCTGATTCAGAAGACATAGAGTACAAACAACACAGCTAAATTGGTACCTGCAGCAGTAATTCCTTTTAGCAGGGTTGTGATGTGCTGCTTATAAGTGTTGCATCATAATGACTTCCCCAAACATGGTGATGCTGTACAGATGGTAAATATGGACCTGTTGGTGCTAATTGATCGAGTAGTGCTTCACAATTTAAGCTGATTCTCATAAAGCACCATTCATCTGATGTCCAATGCCTGGTATGGTATGTTGACTTTGTTCTGGAGACGCTGCATGCTTGCTTCGCCATGTTAAGGCCACTGCCCTTTTCTGCTCTTTTTCTTCCCCCTTCACCAAGTACAAGTCAAACTCAATTCCCACGATCAATACTTCAACCTCTCATTGCAGCTGATCAACTACCATTGAAGCTAAGTAGTCTGCAGGAATTACCTCACATTCATTTAATATAGGAGTCAGCATGTAGTAGGACTCTGGACAATGCAAAGCTGCTGCCTCTACAAACAATTAACCCTTCCTTGACTGATTTAATTGCCAAAGTACCTGATTGAGGTGCCATGTGATCCCTCCTACAGTTTTGATGTTTTCCCAAAGAAGGAAGCAATCTTGCAATATAGAACATACTGAAAATTATTGGCCATTACCACACAAGTAGCCAGCACCATAGTGCGTAGTCATTTATACCCTGCAGGGTAGAACTTCTGATTGGGTACCGATCAGGCTAGAAAGAGGAGTGAGAAAAATCATGAGGGTCGGACAGACGCCTGCTTCTCGCACGATTTGTGAGTTGCACAATTTCCCTTTGGTAGCAGAAATATGGATAAACCTCAATAGGACTCCAGAGTTATTGCACATTTATGTAACTAGCTTTCAGTCATGATTTCCTCACTGTGGATGGGCTGGCAGCTTTGCAAGCCAACATAAAATAGGAGTTGAAAGAAAGGTACGTTCTTGCCTATAAGAATTGAATTTTTCAAGGCATACTTTTGAGCGTCCTGTTGGTGTTGAAATTTGTTTATTCGGAACTGTTGGAATCCTCTCATTCATTTTTTTGCTGTGGTATTACATATATGTTTTTGATTAACCTTTCTTATTAGCATTTAAAAAGAAAACTCTACTGGTATTCAACCAAAACATTGCCGCCAGCAGCTATTTTTTTTTGCAGCAACTAATTATCTGAGGATTGGAATTCCTCAGAGTATTCCTCTTAGACTTGGGGATTTGGAGAAAGAAGATATGCTTCTGTCGAAGGATAAGAAACAGGAAGGATTACACATTAAACATTCTGCACCCTTCTTTCGATCAGGAAATATTTCTATAAACCTAAGCAGTACATATGTCAGAGCAAACCTACACTCAGCTTCTATTCTATTCTTGCTTTTGTCTTGGGGTCCAGGACTTCAATCAATATCTAGCAGAGACATGACTCTGATGATGGTTATGAAAGCGGTGACTTCATTTAATTTTTTAATCATCAGACATTCACAGCAACCCCCAGTGATATCTGCCAAATAAGACAATCTTTCTATGGTCTTCAGCCCCCATAGTTTGAAAGACAGTCTCCTTGAATTAAGCCAGGCTAGTAGTTGGTTCTCCAGTACACCTTCATCCATCTGTCAGTTACAGGCTTTTCTGTAAGTATATACAGCTGTTAGAATTTTGGAGGGTTAGGATAGAAAACCATTTTGGGAATAAAGCATCAGCCACCTGTTATATTCCCAAGTCTAATATAGAGTTGAATATTTGGTGGGGAACAAGCAGCCAAATCAATACCGAACACCCCTCCCACACTCACACCCTCCACATTTTTTATTAACGTCTGAAACAAATTGCACTGCAAAGGTACTCAAGTGCACAGTCTACATACAACTTGGTTTGAGTCCAAGAAAGTGCAACATACCATCAGCTTGTGTTTTCATGGTGCACATGCAATCTTAATGTGTGACATTGGAGGCATATTTCACTGCCACCAAACATATCGATGCTGCATCAATATGGGCATTGACTTGCATAGGTGAAAGAGCTGAAACTTTTCCTGAGTGCTTCATATGTTGCTTCAGTGATGCTTCACTGGTTCTTTTTTTCAGTTTATTCACTCATGGGATGTTGGCATTGCTGGCTAGGCCAACATTAATCTCCCACTTCTAATTGCCCTTGAGAAGGTGGTGGTGAGCTGCCCTCTTGAACTGCAGTCTATGTGGTGTAGATACACCCACAGTGCTGTTAAGAAGCGAGTTCCAGGTTTTTGACCCAGTGACAGTGAAGGAACAGCCGATATATTTCCAAGTCAGAATGGTGAGTAGCTTGGAGGGGAACTTGCAGGTGGTGGTGTTCCCCTCTATCTGCTGCTCTTGTCCTTATAGGTGGTAGAGTTCACGGGTTTTGAAGGTGCTATCAAAGGAGCCTTGGTGAGTGCTGCATCTTGTAGATGGTACATACTGCTGCAGCTGTACATCAGTGGTGGAGGGAGTGAATGTTGAAGGTGGTCGATAGGGTGTCAGTCAAGTAGACTGGTTTGTACTGGTTGGTATCAAGCTTCCTGAGTGTTATTGGAGCTGCACTCATCAAGGCAAGTGGAGAGTATCCCATCATGCTCCTGACTTATGCTTTGTAGATGGTGGACAGGCATTGGGGAGTCAGGAGGTGAGTTTCTTGTCACACAATTCCCAACTTCTGACCTGCTCTTGTAGCAACAATTTTTATATGACTAGTCCAGTTCACTTTCTGGTCAATGGTGACCCCCAGAATATTGATAGTGTGGGATTCAGCAATGGTAATGCCATTGAGTGTCAAGGGGAGATTGTTAGGTTCTCTCCTGTTGGAGATCGTCATTGTGTGGCACTTGTGTGGTGCAAATGTTACTTGCCACTTATTAGCCTAAGCCTGAAAGTTGTCCAGTTCTTGCTGCATTTGGACACGGACTGCTTCAATATCTGAGGAGGTGCTGAGCATTGAGTGAACATCCCCACTTCTGACTTCATTGATGAAGCAGCTGATGATGGTTAGGCCTGGGACACTACCCTGAGGAACTCCTGCAGTGATTTCCTGAGACTGAGGTGATTGACCTCCTACAATCACAGCCACCTTCCTTTGTGCTAGTTATGACCCCAACTAGTAGTGAGCTTTCTTCCTGATTCCCATGGACTCCATTTTTGCTAGGGCTCCCTGATGCCACACTCGGTCAAATGTGGCCTTGATG
The DNA here is from genome assembly GCF_017639515.1 of Carcharodon carcharias. Lineage (NCBI taxonomy): Eukaryota > Metazoa > Chordata > Chondrichthyes > Lamniformes > Lamnidae > Carcharodon > Carcharodon carcharias. Next base: position 16,194,479 of record NC_054492.1, on the reverse strand, counting down.
TCAAGGGCAGTCACCCTCACCTCATGTCTTACATTCAGCTCTTTTATCCATGCTTGGACCAAGGCTGTAATGAGGTCAGGAGCCGAGTAGCTCTGGTGGAACTCAAACTGAGTGTCGGTGAGCAGGCTAAGATGGTATCCTTCGGCTTTAAAAGGCATCCTCCACTGCTGATTAGAAGGATATTAATGTGATACCATTCAGTGCAGCTTCCATTTAAATGCCAGCAGCAATTCTTTAAAAATTGTTGCTGTGCTGGAGAACCCACTCGCCCAATCTCCTTGCAGCTAGCGCAATCTCAAATTATGCTAATAAGACCACTTGCAGAATCATGCAAAATCAACTCTCCAGGTAAAAAAGGCTCAGTGGTCCAATTCTAGCAATACTGTATCAGGGCTGAAATAAAGTATATTGTCATACTGTAATTGTATCACCCGATTTTGTAACAAGCTAACTGATTCTTTCAATTAAAAGTCTTTTGCATTGGCACAAAGATTTTTTGTCTCAATTGATTTGGGAAGGAAATTAGATGAATTTTGTGTGCTTTTTAGTTTTGTCTTTTTAATAAATCACCAGTGATGGGAAAAAGTACATAAAGGGTGGAATTTTCCCAGAATTGCACTAAATGCGCTAAGCAGGCGGGTAAAATGGAGTCCTACCCACTGACGAAAATGGCGGGTTTTCACGGAGTATCTTCCCGAGCCCATTTCATTATTTATGCATTCCCAGGAAACACGCTGTTTCCATGGTGAGTGGGCTCTCATTCGCCCGCTCGCCATCACCCCGCTGCTGCATCACGCCAGCCGCCATCTTTAAGAGGCAGCCGCCAGCAAAGCACTCATCACCACCACTGTCCAGGAGACATGGCCTGCAAAGGCCAAAAGACTGCAGCTCTTCCCGCTTCAACGACGGGTCCCTCACCATTCACTCTTTCACACACACCGTCATTGTCCTTATCCCGTCCAGGGACCACTCAACACCCACACAGGCCAGGCATACTTATCATCTGGCCCGGCAAGAGTCACGATACACTCTCCCCATATCTATCCTTGCAGGACAAACTGGCACACAGTAGGAGGGAAAGGTCCTAGACAGGCGGTGGGAGTAGTCTATAGGCCCCCTAACAGTAGCTATGTTGTCAGACAGAGAATAAATCAGGAAATAATGACAACATGTAAAAAAGGCCATATATTAATCATGGGTGACTTCAATCTCCATGTAGGTTGGGAGAATCAAATTGGCAGAGGTAGGCATGAGCAAGAATTCATAGAGTGTATTTGGGACAGTTTTCTATAACAATATGTTGAGGATCCAACCAGGGATTAGGTTATTTTGGATCTGGTAATGTGTAATGAGGCAGGTTTAATAAATGATCTCAGAGTAAAAGATCCCCTAGAAAACAGTGACCATAATATGGTGGAATTTAGCATTCAGTTTGAGAGTGAGAAACGTAGTTCAGAAACATCTGTGCTAAACTTAAACAAGGGTAATTACAAAGGAATGAGGGCAGAGTTGGCTGGAGTGGACTAGGAAAGGAGTTTAGCAGAAAAGACGGTTAACAAACAATGGCAGACATTTAAGAAAATAGTTCATGACTCACAACAAAGATGTATCCCAGTGAGGGAAGAAGGATTGTAGGAAGAGGATAAACCAACTATGGTTAAGCAAGGAAGTTAAGGATAGTATCAAAGTGAAAGTAAAAACATACAATGTGGCAAAGATAAGTGGTAAGCCAGAGGATTGGGAAAGTTTTAAAAACAAACAGAAGATGACCAAAAAATAAAGAGGGAGAAAATAAACTTTGAGGGTAAACTAGCAAGTAATAACAAAATGGACAGTAAGAGCCTCTTTAAATGTATAGAAAGGAAGAGAGAGGCCAAAGTGAACATAAGCCCCTTAGAGAATAAGGCTGGGGAAATAATAATGGGGAACCAGGAAATGGCAGAGGAGTTGAATAAATACTTTGCTTCAGTCTTCATGGCAGAAGACATTAATAGCATACCAAAAATACTAAATAATCATGGGGCAAAATAGGGGGAGGAAATAAATACAATAACCATTACTACAGAAAAAATACTAGGGAAGCTAATGGGGCTAAAAGCTGAGAAGTCACCTGGACCAGAAGGGTTGCATCCAAGGATATTGAAGGAAATAGCTGCAGAGATAGTGGATGCACTGATAGTAATCGTCCAAGTGTTCTTAGATTCTGGAAAAGTCCCAGAGGATTGGAAAACTGCCAATGTAACACCCTTATTCAAAAAGGTAGGGAGACAAAAAACAGGTAACTGTAGACCAGTTAGCTTAACATCTGTCATTTGGAAACTGTTGGAGCCTATTATAAAGGATGTAATAGCAGAGCATTTAGAAATGCATAATCTAATCAAGCAGAGTCAGGATGGCTTTATGAACGGAAAATCATGCCTGACAAATTTATTAGAACTCTTTGAGGAAGTAGCAAACAGGGTAAATAAAGGGGAGCCAGTAGATGTAATATATTTGGATTTCCAAAAGGCATTCGATAAGGTACCACACATAAGGCTACTTAATAAGATGAGCCCATGGTGATGGGGATACTATATTAGCATGGATAGAGGACTGGCTAACTAAAAGAAGACAAAGAGTTGGGATGTCGGGGTGCATTTTCAGTATGGCAACCTGTAACTAGTGGAGTGCCACAGGGATCAGTGCTGGGGCCACAAGTATTTACAATACACATTAATGACTTGGATGAGGGAAATTAATGTACTATCGCCAAGTTTGCAGATGACACAAAAATAGGTGGGAAGGCAAGTGGTGAGGATGACACAAATAGTCCATCGACAGAGGGATATAGACAGGTTAAGTGAGTGGGCAAAACTGTGGCAGATGGAATATAATGTGGGAAAGTGTGAGGTTATGCACTTTGGCAGGGAGAATAGAGGAGCTGAATATTATTGAAATGGAAAAAGACTGAAGAAAGCTGAAGCACAGAGGGATTTGGGGGTCCTCGTGCATGAATCCCAAAAAGCTAACATACAAGTTTAGCAAGTAGTAGGTAAGGCAAATGGAATGTTGGCCTTTATTTCAAAGAGAGTAAAGTTTAAAAATAGGGAAGTCTTGCTAAAACTATACAAGGCACTGGTTAGGCCACACCTAGAATACTGTGAACATTTTTGGTCTCGTTATCTAAGGAAAAGTATACTGACATTGGAGGCAGTCCAGAGAATGTTCACCAGAAGGTTGATCCTGGGGATGGACAGGTTTTCTTATGAGGAGAGGTTGAGTCAGTTGGGCCTGTGCTCATTGAAGTTTAGAAAAATGACAGGCCACCTTACTGAAACATATAAGGCTCTTAGGGGACTTGACAAGGTAGGTGCTGAGGTGTTGTTTCCCCATGTGGGATAATCTAGGACCAGAGGGCATAATCTCAGAGTAAGGGGTCACCCATTTAAAACAGAGTTGAGGACGAATTTCGTCTCTCAGAGGGTAGTGAATCTGTGGAACTCTCTACCTCAGAGGGCTGTAGAGGCTGAATCGTTAAGTATATTCAAGGCTGAGATAGACAGATTTTTAATCAATAAGGGAATCAAGGATTATGGGGAAAAAGCAGGAAAGTGGAGTTGAGGATTGTCAAATCAGCCATGATCTCATTGAATGGAAGAGCAGACTGGATGGGCCGAATGGTCTATTTCTGCTCCTACGTCTTATAGTTTTATGGTCTTAGGTGGAAGGATGCCACAAATCAAAGCCCTGAAAGAATTCGAAAACAGAGCCACCCAGCTGGCCAGTGATGAATCGGGACCGGTCCTGTGCTAACAGTGAGGTCGACACTGCTCTAGCAAGCAAGGATCCAGCAGTGCAACATCCATCAGACAACCATGCCGTGAGTGATGTGTCCTCTTTCACAGGCCACTGCAATGCACTAATTATCTCCCTTTGGTTTCACAGGCACATCTGCCAAACAGCCGACAGAGTCCATGACCCAGGGTCTCCAGTCAAGTATGAAGAAACCTCTGAAGTGCCATCACAGCGCTCACCCACACCCTCCACCAGCACAGAACCACACACCTCGGTGAGACCTAGCTTTAGAGTAGCTTTGGGACCACAATCCGGTGAGCACATCGCACTTTCTGATCCACAACAGGTGGAGGCTGGGACTTCCCAGGTCCCCGGCACTCGGAGGACTGCTGGAGGCCAGAACATTGTTGAGTCCGAGTCAGATGAGGAGCCTCTGGACTTGGTCAGGTCACAGTTGCTGGAGCTGCAAAGGCAAGCTCGGGAACATCAGGAAGGAATGTCCGCTGCACTCCTCAGATTACAAGGCATGATGGAGAAGTCCACCCATCTTCAGGCTGAGGTGATAGTGCCAACATTGCAATGCACCGAGGTCAACACTGGCAGGATGGCAGCCGCCATGGAGACTTTGGTCCAGGACGTCACTCCTGCACTGCTGCGCGGGCATAACTCCATCACTGATGCCCTAGTTGGCCTCCAGCAGTGGGTATGCGAGAAGGTGCTGGGCAGCTCGATCTCACTTCAGCCACCCCTTCTGCTCATGGAATCAGCCTGGGGCCCTCAGACACCCTTAGGAAGGAGGATCAGCAGGTGTAAACTCCGGGGCCATCCACCCAGGTGAGTCTGGGAGTGACCGGCCCAACAGACTGCCCTCTTCCTGTGATCTCCGCAGATCCAGCTTCACAGGCCAAGGAGGGTGCCACTGCCACACAGTAGGACCCCGAAAGCAGGCCAGGGCCCTCCAAGTCACGTCTCTCCAGAGGATGCCGTCCAAAGTTATCACAGACAGGGCGTCACAGTCAGCAGGCTGCCTCCAACTCTGGTGTGGATGCCCGGGGAGCTAAAGGTAGTTGCACAGCTGGGCATGGGTGTAGATCACTTGTACATACTGTTCATTATTGCCAATAAACTCCTAAGAATGTCTCCCGGACTGTGGCCTTTGTTCTGATGAGCAGTGTTCCTGTCTCTCAGATGTGAAACCTTTCTACACAAGATTAAGGCAGGTGTCTCAGTCCAGGGCCTCTTCCCTGTGCTCTGTGCAGCCTTCAGACCACAGTGATGGTCCAGCCTCACACTCCCTGAAAACATTACGGATGTCTGCACCTCAGTGACGCTGGTCATTGCTGCCAGAATGTAGTGGGCAGGAACCACAGAGTTCTCTCATACACTCTGTGTGCTCTCAGTGCCTTTAAGGTGAATATGGCCTCCATCACACAAGCATCTGTGTCCAGTGATGCTGTGTACCAGCTCCTAAAGGGCTGAGGTGCTGAAGGTGGGCACAAAATCAGATGCGTCTAAAGTTTAATGGCTGCGTCTCTGAGATGACCCTGATCACAGAGTGCAAGCGAGCTTCCCTCGGCCAGACAGGAGTCAGACATTCTCAGAGGCCATGTGAAGCTCTATGGGGACACCTCAACGCTTGTCGTCATCATCCTCCACAAATCTGGCAGCTATGAGGGCCTCCCGAATGCACCTGCCTCATCTAGCCAGTGCGAGAGCCTCATCCCTGTTATCATCACCACCAAGGACCCCCTCACCCTCATCCCCATCGGCGTCCGCCTCATTGGAGGAGAAATGCAGCTCCTCCATCCCCTCCTCAGCCAGCTCCTCTCCCCGTTGCAGCGCCAGATTATAAAGGGAGCAGCAGATGACGATGTATGACACTCTCTGTGGGCTGTATTGCAGGGCTCCATCAGACTAGTCCAGGCACTGGAACTGCATCTTCAGCATCCCGATGATCTGCTCCACCAAGTTGTGAGCTGCTGCATGAGCTTCATTATAGCGTCGCTCTGCTGCAGTCTGAGACCACTGGCAGTCGATGCCCTCCATATCCCCTTGGCGCCAAGTCCTACAGTAAGTGGCAGATGTGAGCCACCAGGTCCCTAGATATGCGCTGTCATTGGCGACACTGGTTCTCAGTCATTTACAGGAATGGATATCATTAACCATGGCTTCTGTGGGTAGCCCTTGTCCCCAAGGAGCCAACCCTGCAGCCTCTGTGGACCCTGGAAGACTGCAGGGATCTGCAAGCGACTGAGGATGTAGACATTGTGCACACTCCCTGGAAACCATGTGCATACCTGCAGGATGTGTTTCTGGTGGTCACATACCAGCTGCACGTTCAGTGAATGGAAGCCCTAGCGGTTGATGAAGTCCACTGAGTGTAGCGATGGAGACCTGAGCACCACATGAGTGCAGTCAATCGCACCCTGCACCTGTGGGAATCCCGAGATCAGGGCGAATCCAATGGCCTTTGCATCCTGGCTGTCCCAGTCCCGGGTGAAATGCACAAAGTTGTTGCCATGGAGAAGACGGCATCCATGACCTCATAGATTCATTTGTTAGTGGCGGATTGTGAAATCCCACAGAGGTCACTTATAGAGCCCCGAAAGGAACCACTGGCATAGAAATTGAGTGTCGCTGTCACTTTCATAGCCACTGGCAGTCGATGCCCTCCATATCCCCTTGGCGCCAAGTCCTACAGTAAGTGGCAGATGTGAGCCACCAGGTCCCTAGATATGCGCTGTCATTGGCGACACTGGTTCTCAGTCATTTACAGGAATGGCAGGCGGTATCTACAGGCCCTGGGTGTCACCAGATACCGATCAGCCACGGTTCATTGCCGCTCCGGAGCACCGTATGCGGGAGCTCCAGCTGCTCCTTCTTCATGAGGCTGCTGCTCCTGCCCTTGCGCGGCCAAGAGCCTCAGTCACTCTCTCCTCCATCTTCTACAGTCTCTGCAGGCCATCAGGCTTACAGCTAGGTCACCAAGATCCATTATCCTGAAGTGGTCCTCCTGCAGCATGAAAGAGAGAGAGATGTGGTTATCCTGGCTGCACTTCGCACCTTACCTGACCCTGTGTGACTGCCCCTTAATGCTTCCCAGAGAATGCTGGTCACCCCTCGGATGGCCAGAGGTGAGTGCGCTGCATGGCTGCCCTGTCAACCTGCGACATGAAGGACACTGGTCCAGACTGGGATGCTGAGATTGCAAGGAGCTGTGAGCACCTCCAGCAGTGACTGCTACATGGCCAGGATTGGAGATTGTACAACGCGTGCAGTCCAACTGCTTCACAGGCCAATAAATTGGTGGTGGACTTCAAGCTTGTGCTGGGGGGGCGCGGGGGTGGAGGCGGGGTGGGGGGCATTGGGGATATAAGGTTTGGAGCACTTGATGGGCCTTTGCCTGTGTGCTTGCATGGGTGGGCAGGCTAGGAGCCCAGATCCAATCATATCACCGTGGCTGTGCCTGATCTGCCTCTGTTGCCAAGGCAGGGTCAGTTTATACAGGTGTCCCTAATGTATGGCCACTTCCCTCACTTACCCTGCCCCCTACCAACCACCCCCCACCCCCCGCACCCCCCCCAGCACCACCAACCCCACCCCCACCACCCCCACCCCCCACCCCCCACTGCCCCCCTCCCACCACCTCGATTGCCTGCTCGTGGGATGCAGCGCAAGGGCAGTGCTTGACCACCCCCGCCACTGTCGGCGGGCTGAGCGGACAATCGAGACCAGCCTTCACACCGTCGTGAAGCAGGCCGCGCCACATTTCCTGCGCTCCCCACCTATCACGCCAACTGCCAGCAGGCTGGGAAAATTCCGCCCAATATTCTGCCCAGTTGAACTAATGTTTTTACAAAGCTGGCATCTCCTTCCACATTGCAAAGTCACGGCTTCAACGGGTTGTTTTCTTTTTAAATCGGCCTCATCTTGCTGTTTTCTACTGAACCAGGTGCTTCTTCTACCCCTGTCTGCCACAGAACAAAATATGTGCCATGCAATGAGTATGCTACACCCCACAATGGAAAAATACAGCTCATACTTAGTGTTTAAAAATCCATATTGCTTGCACCGAGTAATATCACATAATACACACTTGTACAGTGGGCCATTCAGTTTCAGAAGTTAAGCCACTAACTGCGCAGATAGGCCCTGAATTTCTATGAGGCTTCTCCCAATCTCCCTTCTAATCACTGGCTGAAATTCCAGGTGAGAGTATAATAGGTTAAAGAGGCACTTTATGAAAAAGAATTTGGTAAGCCTTTTGCCTGTATCTCCCAAATATTATAATTTAAATTCAATTCACATTGAAAGGATATCACCTAAATACCAAACATGGCATGTGATATCACTGGAAGGAACTGGTGTACAGCTGTTCCATTCTTCTCGATTCTCAATGGCCAAGGCAGGGCCTCAGTGAAAAGTAGATCAATGCTCAGAAATCGAGTCAGTACTCAGTAAACTTTCTGCGTAGTGTAAAGGGGCAGGCACAATTCTTTGCTTTCAGAAGGTAGGGAATAGTCCATGTCACCACAAGGCTTACACCATCTCCTCACACAGCAACCATACTCAGTAGCCAAGATCCTAAAGTATATGAAAAGAAATCCTCTGCCAACAGTCTGGAGGCCTCCTTATGCCTTCAGCAACAGAATAACCCTCAATTTCAGAATCAGACCTTGTTACCTCTCATTCTACCTTTCCCTTAGTATTAAACTGCCAAAGGAATAGCATAATTGTCCACCTAAGAATAAGAGCCTTTGGCAGCATGAAGCTTAGTCTAATGATCCCTTTGTGAGCATTTTCTTGGAGCTTTGGATCGCCGAGGTTTGACAGGTCTTGTACCCAGCTGGTGAGGTTAGGTAATAGGGTGGATGAACTGTCCCAATGTGTATCTGCCTTGGTACAGAATCACTGCAACAGATCCATTCCACCTTGGATTCTAATTCCCCAGTTGGCCACACGAATGTTGCCTGTCAAGCCTTCTCCTGATGATATTCTGAGTTGCACTGTACATAAAGGATCATCAGCTCAGGCATTTGCTGCCCTGGTGCCTCCCAGTGATATTCTGTCATGGCCTGTCTGTCTGCCAGCAGAAACTCCAACACAAGAGAATTCTTCCTCAGGCAAGCTGACAGCAGAGACTGGTGGATGCCCTTGCCAGAAGAAGTAGGATTGAAACAGCTGCCCCCCACTGCCAACCCCCAAATCATCAAGAAAAACGAAATAACCCTTAAGAAATAAAACAATGGATCAGGCGCGCAAATGTTTCAAACATAAATATATTAATTTTTTTTTTTAATTGCTGTGGGAATTGAGTATTTGCAAGATTAGAAAAGTAAAATCTAGAAAGGGAGAAACTGGAATAACTAAAGTAACCTGGACAATGTGGCATTAAACCAGGGAAATTAAAGATTAATTTTCCGTCTAAAAAATGCAACAAATAATATTTGTCAGTAAACAACATACCTCACTAATTCCACACTGGCCTGAGCTGGTACAGCCAACATTAACATTTGTGACTTTGGTTTAACTAAGTAAAGGTAGTATCGATTTCCAACCCTAAAATAATAGCTTTCATGTAAGACGATTAATATTATTCACACCCACATGTCTGAGTGTGCTACTTGACGATTCCTGACCCTTATAACCTTGGCCTTTACAGAGGCTTGCCCTGCTCCTGCCTGTAAGTCTGTCCATGGCATGTTATTGACATAAACAGAATTTAATCTGTCTCCAGCAATGTGAGCCATACACCACGTCAGGTGATGACTCTGTGTGCCACATAACAAGCCACAGAACAATGCCAAGTGCTGTTAGAACTATCTCAGCAGCCAGAAATAAAAAAGTGAAATACCCTTCCCCCCTTCCCAGCATGTACCTCACTGTATTTCCATTTGCCAGGATTGATTGGATTTAAATTAGATTTAATTACTCAGATATCTGACCACAAACAGTGTAAGCTAAAAATAAAGAGCAAAGAAAGCGAGAGAGTCAGGAGTGAATTAAAGATCACTGCAAAGCACATTAACAACACACCTCTCCTTGAAACTGTGCCAGTAATAATGAAACAGAGGTTTGACCCTGAATTTTAACTGCCAGCGGGTTCCCTGGGAAAACCACGCGGGCAAGTTGATAGCTCACTCTCCATTGGCAGAATGAAGCCTTCAGGATTTCAGTGGCTGAGCCTCATTTAAGTCCCATTCCAGAAGGGAAAGCGATGCAAATTAGCACAGCCTAGAGTCTGCACCCCAACCCCCCTCCACCCGACAGCAGGAAAGTGGCAGAATCGACTGCCAGGCCATCCCACTATCGGGGCCTGGGGGTGGCTGGGCTAAGGTTGCAAGAGGGGAAGGTGTGGCTTTCCATTTGGGGCCTGGATTTGTACTGCTGATGCTCCAGGTCCCACAAGGAAAGTAAAAGAGAATGTAGAACCCACCCTTCTTGGTCTCCATCCGACCTCAATCCACTTTGTCATTGGGTTTGATTCTAGCTTCGGGCACCTAATAAAAATTGCAGTTGTTGTCTCAATGATGTTATTGGGACCTGACATGCATGTATAAAATGAGGACCCTCTCTCCAGCTTTGGGTGGTTGTCCTTCCCCCTTTCTCAGCTAAGCAAATTAAAACTTGGATTGGCTGGTTCCCAGGGGCTTCAGGGCCTCTGGTAAGTAACTTAGCCAATTTTAACTGCCAACCTGTCCAAGCATAAAGGGTTAAAATCACCCTGTTTCGTATTAACACCAGAAATTTTTATATTCTTATCATGTTCATCGCTAATGTGTATTATTTTATGCTGAAAAATAGTTTTAAGTTTAACAAAGGTGGACTCAGTGTCGGGATCGATGATCGACACAAAAGGAAGAGGAAATTAGGGATTAAGTGACTTGTGCCATTAACTACATTATCCTATATTTTCCTGGGGTTTTTGCTCTGCTCCACAGTTGCCCCTGGTGAAATCAGTTAGTAGCTAATTATCATAGCTCCGCCCCCAATGAAATCAATGGCAATTGGGATTTTCCTGTTAAACCAGTTTTGACTCTGCTGCCACTTAGACTAAGACATAATGGTGCTGGTGGCCCAGCAGCAGTGTGATTTATTGACTTTATAATGCATTCACTGATTGCTTTTAAACAAAGCGCTAAATGTGCTTGTTGACTGGGACTAGTTCTTACTGATCAGTTACAGGAGGTGTTTCACGCCCATGGGGAGCCTGAACCTTTGCATTCATTAATAATGCAAAGTCAATGAGAAACTTGTTCCCGGCAACAACATTAACGGTTGAGTTGTTGAACATGAGGCTTTTGTGGCTTGCTTACATTTGAATTTAAACCCAAATTGAAGGATCTCCATCCTTTCCCCAACCTAACAGGTTGGAAAAATAATGGTGCTGCTGGCCTAGCAGTGGTGTAATTTATTGATCAGTGTCAATTTTGGTCCACTAACCCTTCTGTGTAGCACTTTGGTTCATTTTACTGTGCTAAAGGCACTGCCCAATACAAGTTGCTGTTGTTGTTTTAGCTAACATCATCGATAGATTCCCAGAGTGGCTCAATATTACTGGCTATGTTTCCAAACATTCATGCCACACAAGTGCTAGTCCATGTCCATATGCAGCTAGTCCTAGACAGCATTAAGGCTTGGGCTGTTAAGTGGCAAGAAACACTCACACCACACAAGTGCCAGGCAATTACCATCTCCAACAAGAGAGAATTTAACCATCTCCCCTTAACATTCATTGGAATCACCATTACTGAATCCCTCATTAACAACATCCTTGGGGTTACCATTGACCAAATTGAACTGAACCAGCTATGTAAATGTGGCTACAAGAGCAGGCCAGCAGCTGGAAATTCTGAGATAAATAACAGTCCTACTGACTCCTCGAAGCCTGTCCACCATCTACAAGGCACAAGTCAGGAGTATGATGGAATCCTCTCCACTTGTCTGGATGAGTGCAGCTCCAACACTCAAGAAGCTCAAGATCATCCAGGACAATGCAGCTCATTTGATTGGCACCCCATCCGACAACTTAAGCATTCAGTCCCTCCACCACCGATGAACTACAGCAACTCACCAAGGTTCCTTTGACAGTATCTTCCAAACCCGTGACCTCTACCACCTAGAAGAGCAGCCGATGCATGGGAACACCATTATCTACAAGTTCCCCTCCAAGCCACTCAACATCCTGACTTGGGAATGTATTGCTGTTCCTTCACTGTCACTGGGTCAAACTCCTGGACCTCCTTCCTTAGCAGCACTGTGGATGTTTTTTTAATTTGTTCATAGGACATGGGCATTGCTGGCTAGGCTAGTATTTATAGCCCATCCCTAATTGTCCTTATTCAGGGGGCATTTAAGCGTCAACCGCGTAGCTGTGAGCCTGGAGTCATGTGTCAGCTGGACCAGGTAAGGACATTAGGGAACCAGGTGCATTTTTCAAGACAATTGGCAATGGTTTTGTGGTCATCATCAAACTTTTAATTCCAGGTTTTTATTGAATTCGAATGTCACCATCTGTTATGGTGGGATTTGAACCCAGGCCCCAGAGCGTTACCCTGGATCTCTGGAACACTAGTCCAGTGACAATACCACTTTGGCACTGCCTCCCCTACACCACATGGACTTCAGCGATTCAAGAAGACAGCTCACCACCACCTCCTCCAGTGCAAGGGCAACAAATTATAAAACTTTAATTTTAAAAAATACTAAGGCCGGGATATTATGGCCCTGCCATGGCTCATCTCTCCCCACCAACCCCTCCTGGTGGAGGTGGCGTGTCATTTAAATCTCCATTCTGTCTGGTGGGACTGTAATATCCTGTCGGACAGGAGGGGCTGTAAAATCCTGGCCTAAGACTGACCAATGAACTGGTTCCAAGAGCTGGTGTAAATGAATGCTTTAGTACATGTTGATTGATTGGTTGTAGCAAATCAATGTAATAGCTTCTTAAATTGGGAAAGAAATCAGTTTGGGTAAATGGTAGCTAATACACCTGAGAATTTTAGTGTTGGTATGCAGGATCCTGCAAATAAGAAAGATCTAACAACTGAACCACTAACCAGGAGGATCCACTCACTGAGAAAGTAACCAGGAGGATCCACTAACCAGGAAGATCTGCTCCTCGATCCACTAGCCAGGAGGATCCACTCACTGATCCACTAACTAAGAGAATCCACTCACTGAGAAAGTACCCAGGAGGATCCTCTAACCAGGAAGATCCACTCACTGATCCACTAACCAGGAGGATCCACTCACTGAATCACTAACTGCGAAGGATCCATTTACTGAGCCAGCAACAAGGAGGATCTATTCACTGAGTCACTAACTGGGAAGGATCCATTCACTGACCTAATAGGATCTGCTGGCACAGTTTATTTACAATTTTGTATGGGAATGCAGTTTATATTAGAATCTAGTTTACAATGGGATGGTGCCTAATGCTGCATATCTGCTGAGCTCCGCACTCTAATTTCCACAATAGTGAAGGAATTACCCTGTTAGTTGTAGAATCATTATGCCGGCCATCAGTTGTGTCGCTTCTGATGGGCCACTCTGGCCCCTTTGGTGTATATTAATTAGAAACGCAGGAAAATATGGAATAGATTATTTAATGCGACTGTGAGGTCAGTGCACTGGATGGCAAATATTATGGTGTGTTTCCCCAGCCTTGCCATCTAGGCCATTACTGTAATGCAGCAGGAATACACCTTTAAACAACAAAAGACACAGGCTTCATGGGCGTGCACTTGGTAAAACCATTTTTCATTTGTTTACAAAATAGTAAGAGACAGCTACATCAATACTGAGGGGTAAAGAGAGAGAGAGGGATAGTGAAAGGTGAGGGAAGAGAGAAGGTCAGATAAAAGTGATGTTCCAGGGTCAGGCTGAAATGCATCATTGCTTCACTTGAAGGTGAAATTTTTGTGAGAGAACTAATGCCTATCCTTTTCCCGACCTGCTCCCTCTCAAAAAAGACATTTGCTAGACAATTTTTACAAGTTAACAGTGGCCCTTTAAGATTATGCAGTTCCTGGAACATCATTTCCTGTGACTTCACATCTTCTCTGTTGCTGAGCTTGCTGTGTATGCTGCTGTTGCATCTCTCACTCTCAATATGCAATGTATTGTTTGCTAGTCCTTCTAGCTAAGATTCCCATTTTTGCCCAACTGGACAGGAGGTAGAATGCAAGTGGGATCATAGTTTTGAATCCTGATCTTTAGTTTTCTGCTTGTGACAATTAGCTCAAAAAAGTCAACCAGTGACAAACTTTACAATGAGGAGCTGAGCAGCAAAATATGGAGGCCTAATTTACATTTGTCACATTTTTGACCAGCCCACTTAAACATAGGACTGTTCAAAATCTGATAAGTGCCAAGCAAATGCTGTTTGAGAATAGCTTAAAATGTAACCATATCCGCCCTATGTGCTGAGAGAGAGGGAAACAATATTATTATAGTTGCTAATTTAATTTACTTTGTTACATTAATGTATCACACATTAACTCTGGAGTGTCCGCTGTGTCTCTATACCCTCTCAAAACTCAATTTTACTGCAGCTGCTGGCATAAGATTGAGTCTGTACTGCTGGCACATTCCAAAGCATAAGCCTTAGAGTCTTGACTGTACCTAACCTGACCTCGTGATGCTTAGTAGCATCATCAAATGCCTACTGCAGAGCTGAAGTGTTGTGGGAGTATAGCAGCCCTAATGAGTCACACCTCCAGCTGACAAAATGTGGCAGTTCAACATCTGAATCTCTGAAATGAATCGAGGTATAAAAGGAATGAGTCCGCTGAAGATGATTGCTTGATGTGCTGTGAATTTTAACCATTCATTACAACGTTTTTGAATATTAAAAAAAAGCTTAAATAGAATTTGGCAAGCGTTCACGCAGCAAATGTTTGCTGGGGTCTCTGAGAGAATTCAATACTGAATGATTTAATTTAGGCCTGTATTTGAACATGCAAGTGTTTCTGCAGGCTGCAGTGAATTGTAATATCCATGTTCAAAGGGAACTGACTGTGTTAGGCAAATCAAAATGATCAGGCATTGATTTAGCCAGCTGGGACCTTAGGAATGCTTGTCAGGCACTTAGTTAGACACCTGTGATGTTATTATAAAAGCCATGGGGCCTTCTTTGAAGTTGATATACATATTTGAGAGGCACTTAAAGGACTGATTAAGAACAATGACAATGTTGCAGTATCAGAACACAACATTATTGCTGTTTTTGTAAATCTATCTGTCGCTACAACATACTGGACTCTGATCACTTTTCAGCTCCAGGGTGTCTTTTATGACAAAACTTTGGTTTAATAGCTATCTTGTGATCACGGCAACAGCAACATTAATTGAGCGATTATTAGGGAGGGCTGGAAATAAACTGAGAAGAAAAATGACTGACGTTGGGACGGTTTATACCATTCAATATTATTAGCATCTGACCAGAATATCGGCAAAAATGGGCCTGTACTCATTGGAGTTTGAAAGAATAAGAACAACCTTGTTGAAACATTTAAGATTCTTAGGGGGCTTGACAGGGTAGATGCTGAGAGGTTGTTCCCCCTTGCAGGAGAGTCTAGGACCAGAGGGCATAATCTCAGAGCAAGGGGTCACCCCTTTAAGACACAGATGAAGAGGAATTTCTTCTCTCAGAGGGTAGTCAACCTGTGGAATTCTTTACCGCAAAGGGCTATAGAGGCTGGTTCATTAAGTATGTTCATGGCTGAGATAGACAGACTTTTAATCAGTAAGGGAATCAAGAATTATGGGAAAAAGGCAGGAAAGTGGAGTTGAGAATTATCAGATCAGCCATGATCTCATTGAATGGCGGAGCGGGCTCGATGGGCCGAATGGCCTACTTCTGCTCCTTCGTCTTATTGGTTAAAATGAAACTGTAAAGTCATGCTTAAGAAATGCATAGAATCACCAAACAGTTTCGTGCTCATGATATGATCTGAATTAACACATATTTTCAATATACATTTTGATGTAAAAATGTCACTGAAGTTGGTATGGCTGGATAAAGTTTATGGTCGGCTTCCACCAGAATTACTCTTAAACATAATCTTGGTTCTGATGTCCTTCTTAAATCTTCTTGTGGTGTTTGATCACCAATATATTTGTTAAATTTCAGGGTCCTTTGATCAGGTGAATTTAAGGAAACAAGTTACGTTTAGGGGATGTGTTTTAAAACAGCATATATTTGCACAGGTTTTAAAAATAGCACTAAAAAGAAAGGTAGTTAAAATACTAATGGATGTTGCTTTGAAGTTGTTTCTTCAAATACTGTAAACAAGAAGCCTGTCTCAGCGATTGGTAAATATCTCACCCCCACAGTTTTGGGAGGTTCCTACTTCAGGATCCTCAGCCAGGTTTGCTTTGTATAGGCTTTTCCTTCAAGTTACAAACATAGATACATAGCCAGGCTTTCAAAGAGAAATTGTAAGGCTGTGCTTTGGCCAGAATCAGAAGGTTAAATACAATATTATAATGGGAAGTTATTGTAAGTCAAGGAAGGTGGCTGGCTAATGTGGGGAACCATAGCATGCTCACCATTTTACATTATCAGACAAGACAAGTTATATTGATCAAAGTAAGTGAATCCAAGAATAATCTACTTCTCTACCCGGTCATTTATTGTCTGCGAAGTAAAGCAGTTTCATAATTCATATTAGGTCTCAGCTTATGGAGAGTTTTCTTGGTCCTTCTTCAAAAGGACTGGTGAAGCCCATGAGGAGCCGAATTTTCAAAGTGGATTGGGAACCTGACACCCTGATGAATTCCAGGTCATAATCCTGTGCCTGAGCTGTGGTTATTTTTAACTGTAAATGGGCTGATTGGGCAGGAGGTGAGCTCAGCAACCAATTAGAGGCACCAAGCACCTCCAGGGGTGGGAGCTGCCTGCCTGGTGCCAGCAGCAAAGGCAGATTTCAGCCATTTTGAGGGAGTGCTGTCTTGCTGAGGGAAGCAGGCAGCTCAGGAAAGGGCCAGAAGCATGAAGATGGCACAAAATGAAGCTCGCTTTGGCAGCACATAAACTAAGATTGGAACGATACAGAGAAGATTAGCATTGCCCCTGCACAAAGACGACACACAAATTCGTGCCATATTTTTAGGTTATGGGGAGAATGGGGTTGAGAAACTTATCAGCCATGATTGAATGGTGGAGCAGACTTGATGGGCCGAATGGCCTAATTTCTGCTCCTATATCTTATGGTCTTATAATCATGGACGCCAAGTCGAGGTACAGTGCTTGACCCAGGACTAGTTAACCCCTCAAATTTCACAAAAAAACCAGATGGAAACAAACATTCGTTTGCTCTGACTGCTGCGCACAAATGTGCAACAGACAGTTTAGTCTTATCTGGAAAAAAGATTGAAAATCCCATCCAGACAGGTCCCACAACAAGCTCTTGAAGGAGCTTCAGGAGTTGTTAATTGGTGGTGAGTGGGTTTCCAATTCCCTGTCCTTGCAATCTTTGAAGCTTGCAAACTGTTTCAGAGACAACTGGATCCAATGACTCCCTAGGGGAATGCAATTTTCAAATGATGCCCATACTGGTTCCACCAACAATTGAAAATCCAGCCAAAGATGTGGAAAACCCAAGATATTCAGTTCATACGTTAAGAAGGCTGCATTTTATATCCCTTGTGTTACCCTATTATGTATATAGAGATGGACAATGTGAGTCAACTCCAGGACATAAAGGGCATGTGATCCATTTACTGGACCAACTGGCATCACTGACTTACAAAGGGTTCAATGGCAGACCTGAATTTGTCATAACACTGAAAGGTTTAGGTTGCGTAACAATTTTAAATTGAGGATATCAGTTTGCTTCCATGCCACTAAGCTCTGGAGTTTACAGAAGTTATTTGTGGTAGCTTTCTTGGATACTTTTGATACTTTATTTGCATACAAGTCACTCTATATGCATTCACGCCCAGATGAATTATATCATGTAGGGCCGAGAAGTACGTTTAGCTGGGAGATATGGGCAGATGGCTGATATGTACTGCTGATTTGTACAACAGCATTGTCTGCATTTCTACGTGACAATTTACCACCAGCAGTAACAAGCCCTTCAATGGGATGGTGGATGAAATTATGCTAATTTACCACCTTAATGACCACTAATGAGCCACTTAACCTTTGTTAATGATGTGGCTTCAAGCACTCAGGCATTAATGTGCAGAAAATAGCATCTAAACTTACCAGAATGCCACATTTCACAAAGAATAGCACATAAAAGCCCCCAAAATTGAGAGAAGAAATGACAGTTCGGATTCGCCCAGCAAAAATGTCAGCAACTTCTGGGCTTTGGAATTGCTGAACCAAGATAGCACAAAAATGAACAGAAGCCGTCATTTTGCCAGGGATATGGTGGAATATATGCCAGCTGAATGACCTTAAAAGGTTACCACATAATAAAGTATCAAAAAGCAAGATGGTAATGTACACAACAAAAGCAAGTTGACTGCCTTTGATCAGAGAATGATAATAATGTTTAACACCAGGAAGACAGGTACAACATTGATTACTCCTTCCTAAGAACAAAAGAACTTGTGAATTAGGAGCAGGAGTAGGCCATTCAGCCCCTCAAGCCTGCTCTGCCATTCAATAAGATCATGGCTGATCATTCCATTCATTGGTAGATCTTTCTGACTGGTTCTATTTGATTTGCCATGGTATTTCATTGCTGGTTGTTTCTCAACTCATTTTCCTCATGTGTAATTTGTGTATCAGTTATCAGTTGTGTTTTGTTGTAATTTTATGAATGCAAAGTTTGAGCCTATCAAATACCAGAAATAAATTCCCCAGCTGTGTAAGCACATGAACAACTTTTTTAAAAAAATTCTCAATATTAACAAAACAGGCAGCTCCCCTAATCAGTCATAAAAAAAATTACAAATGTGAAATTTGGCATTGTTTAGCAAGCCATTGAATACAGTAACTTAACAATTTTCTCAGCAAGATTAATTCTAAAAGAGTTGAAAATTGCATCCTTTATCTTGAGATGTACTGGGGGAAGGACAGTAAACAGACCGTGGCTACTTTGATAGACATAAATTGCATAGATATATAAACCCTCATATCTACTTTGCTTTCCTTGACAAAAGCTTGGTCACAAAGGTCAGAGTCTTCTACCCTTAGGCTATGAGCATGACCCAGGACATTTTCAGGTCCCAGCCTGCTCTGCCTGTCAAGGTGGCTGCCTGTGAGATCTTCCTGGAAACAGCCAATTAAGAAGTCCTCCCAGTTAAGTGCCATTGGCGGGCCCCTGAGACTGCAGCCCCAGTGGGAGGGCCCCACAGATGAAGCCACTGTTTATTTTATTTAAGTACAAACCTCTTCAGAGGGCACTTCAAGATGGAGGCACCCTCACGCCACCACCCCCCCACCCCCCATGACAATGGCAGTGCCTGTCTCTGCCTGTGGGAGTGCCGCCCTTCCAAGCCTTGGAAGGGCGGCACTCCCACAGGCAGAGACAGGCACTGCCATTGTCATGGGGGGTGGGGGGGTGGTGGCGTGAGGGTGCCTCCATCTTGAAGTGCCCTCTGAAGAGGTTTGTACTTAAATAAAATAAACAGTGGCTTCATCTGTGGGGCCATCCCTGTGGAGGAGGAGCCGCCTTTGGACACCGACTGGGCCTGGCCCTCAGTGGAGTGCCCACCCACCACCAAGAAGACCCCGGCAGCGCCCTCCAATCAGCCCACAAACAGACAACTGTTTATACAAATTGGCTAGTCCCATCACTGCCGAGCAGGTAACCTCTGCCAGTGCGGACACACCTCTAGGAAGATTGCCCAGAGGCAGGAACGTGTCGGGCTGCTGACTCAATGCATTTTCCTCAGAAGTTCCTCCCAGCCCTGCCTCAAAACTTTCTAGAAATGGTTTGAGCAACAAGCCCCCAGGATGGTTTCTGCCTTTAGCCTCTCAATGATTCTTAGCATCATGAAAGCAAGAAAGGAATTCTTAAAAACAGAAAGAAATGGCCTGTTCTGTGAATGGTGAGCCTTAGCCTTAATCATAACAATTTCTAAAATGTGCATCAGGTAGACGTAGTTTACTTCATATAAGTCCGGAAGTTCATGGTTTATGCTGTTTTGAGGTTCTCAATAGAAAAAACAAGTTTGCTGCAGAGTATTTCAGATTTTTATATCACTGCATAGCAAAGGGCAGGGTTTCAAAAAAGCAAATGCTGGCAGACTCTGTCAACGTTCACTTGACTTGAAAGTGCGCACTGGAGCCAAAAAGAAGAAGGCAAGTGTTTACCATGACTGACATGTACAAGAGCAAAAATAAAGTACCAAAGTGTCTACAGAACAAAAAGGTTCGGGAAGCCCAACTCAATAATTAATGAAATAAAAACTGACAATGCTGGAAATACTCGGCAATTGTGGCAGCACCTATGGAGAGAGAATCAGAGTTAACATTTCAGGTTGATGATCTCAGATTTCCACAGAATATTGTTTTTGTTCAATGGTTGAAGCCCCAGCCAAATACTGAACGTTGAGCCTCAGGCACACTATACAAGAATGGGCCTCCCTGAGAAAACATTTTCCAGGTATTTACGGTACAGGCAATTCCGAGTGCAAATGAGCTTTTTATGCTGATTTTTGAAATGACTTTCTCATGGTGTAAATGATGTGTTTAACTTTACATTATAAACTGGAGGAACCTAACAATGTGGCACTTAAACCAACTTCATTTTTTGTTGCTCTTATATGCCCAGGTTTAAGTAAGGAAAAACAGGATGGAGTTTAATGGACTGCATATGGTAGTGGCTTCAGTGTTTTTGCACTTTGGACAAGCAATCAAATCTAAGGGAAGAATCCAGCAGTTCACATGTACGAGGTAATGAAGGAGGGAAAGCAGCAACAAGAGAAAAGATGACCATAGATAATATGTGGATGGGGAAATAAAAAGCTAGACTTCTCAAACGCTACCTGTGCAGGTGGGGGGGAGGAGGAGGGAGAGCTGAGCCTGACGCGCAGTTTGCGTATGAGCGCAAAAGAGCGCTTCAATCTCCCAGCGGCACGGAGCAGCCTCAGGGAGATTGAAGCACTTTTTAAAAAAATTAATAAAGGCAATTAAAATTTAATGAAACACGCCCCCTCATGTGACCGGGTCATGTGAGATGGGACATGCTTGTAATGTCAAAAAGAAGTTTTTATTTAACTTGTATCAGCTTTAGGAAACCTCATCCCACTCGCGGATGAGGTTCTCTAAAAATGTAACGGCCGCTTGGCCTTTTTGCCTGCCTGCCAACCATTAGGTTGGATGGGCAGCATAAATTTGAAGTTAATTAGCTCGTTAATGACATTAATGGGCCTTTCAATTACCGGCGGGTACGCAGCCAACTCTGGCGCGCATCCGCCGAACGAAATATCGCACGAGTGCACGATGGCGTCAAGATGACATCATCACGCATCATATTACATTCGTGCCAGTTGGGTTATCTTCCCGTACGCCCAATGTAAAATTCTGGCCCAATTGTCCTCTGAGAAGAAACATTAATGTAAGGACCAAAAGACAAAAGAAATGCTAGAATTGGGCAGGTGAGTTCATTCATGTTGCGATTTTTAACATCTGTAAGATTCAACTTAGGATGTAGCAGCTACAGAGAAGTTAAACGTTACGATGAAAATATTCTCAAAACACACTTTGAGTGCTTTGATGTGTGTAGCTTCTGGATTTTTTTTTAATGCAACATGTTCTTAAAAATATATGGTTGTTATAGAATGATGGTTTTTAAGTCCAAACAGTTGAAAAGTGAGCATTATTTTTTTAATAAAGTTCATTGCTAGGTGTAGTGGAATGCCTGTATCACAGAATCACAGTGCAGAAGAGGCACTTTGGCCCATCGAGTCTGCACCGACACGTAGCTGCCATATTTTTGTCTGCCTGTCCATAGATTATCCTTACATCCAGAATGTGTGGCTGGAACATCTGTCTGGGCAAATGGTACATTTCCTGTGGTTGCACAGGGGGGTCCTCAAGAAGGCGTTGGTTTGAGGTGGTAAGTTGCTGAACAGCTCCTCAGGGAGGCAGGGAGGTAAAGACATGTTTGTTGGTGTGATCGTATTTTTGGCAGTGAAAATTGTCCTGCTAGATGCAAAGGCTGCTGGGTCTTTTTGTCCTGCTCATAAGGGCAAGAGGTTGAGGTGTGATAGCAGGAGATTTGACAAATAACAGATTATAATGTGCTTAAACCCTATGGGCTGGATTTTTGTGGAGTTGGAGAGACTCCGTGGACCTTTAAAAATGGCAGCCGGGACCCGATTCCAGGATTCCTGGCACCATTCCCAGCACCCCCAGTTTTTGTTAGCACAGCTTAAGGGTGCGGGTCACATGCCTGCATCCTGCATTCCCAATCTGGCTGACTCCATTGTGGGGTAGACACTTCCTAAGCCCCCACAATTTTCATGGAGTTGGGCCAGCTTTTTGAGGAGTTGTGATTCATGGCCCCTGAAAAGTGTTGTGAACCATAGTCTAGATGAGGTAACCTTTTTGACAGGTAAGTTCTAAAGGTCTTACCCATGCCGCCATGCCAACATATGCTTTTCTGCCACCCCCATAGCCCCTCCTACACTCTATGCCTTGCTATTCTTTTCCACCTATCCACCCTATAGTCTCTGATAGCCTCCATCTCATCCAGTGTCATTATGCAATCTTGGATGAGAGCCCAGACATTCATTAGTCTGTTGAAACATCTGCACCCAAGGGAAAACATTACTTTATTGACTGCTTTTTCTCTTAGATATATTTCTCAATTGCTCAATGTTTATTTACGCAAGATAAAGAGGTGTCAAGTGCTTGCAGTTTCATCAATTGATGCTTTAAAGGTCTGGCATATTGACACTTTATAGGGCTGTAGTAAAAGCAGTTTTTAAAAGAAAGTTATGAATGAATTACAGTTTTTATAAAGCTTTTTCACAAATGCCATCGTTACTATAAGGTTTGTTGCTTCTGTACTGGATGAATAGGCATGGAAGTGCCATAGGTTGGCATGGAGAGTATGAGAGGACATGGGGGTGGGTGGAGGGAAATAGCTGTTGTGAGTTGGCATTGATGGGGCAAGGGGAGTGTGAGTGTGAGGGCTAGATGGCTGTTTTCTGTTTTATTCTTTTGTTACAACAGGAACAACATTCAGGACCACTGAGGTAGGCCTTTTAAACAGCTTGCCTCTGCATGAGCAGTCCCTGTAGCTGCCTTTGCACTGTTTCGGAGGGCAGCAGGCCCAACACCTGTTCACACCTCCCCCCCTCTTCCCCAGCCAGAATGAAAACCCCACCTTCTCAGGCACTTTCTCCCAAGGCTGAGCCGATGAAAATCCAGATGAAAATCCAGACCTATATTCCTCAGACCTCGATTTCGAAAAGGCTGATACAGCTTAAACACATGAAAGGCATGTTTTATGTTTTTCTATTGAATTTTGAAATGTATTAGATCTTTATTACATTACAAATCTTATTTCCAGAACTAGGTTCCTTAGCTGAATAAGAATCCAACATGGTGGCCAAAACATTTACAGGAAATGCTTGTGCGATTTGATTAAATCCTCTTTCCTTCACTGATGCTTGAATGTTGCTAGGTTATTTCCATATAGCCTCAGATCCTTATTGTCAGCTTATGTCCCTTCTTTGCCTGTTTTTGACTGGTGCATCCCTTACCTTTTCAGTTGTGAATTATTACTGTGTCGTTTGGATGGAATTAAAGCGGTTAAAGTGGTTAAAGGTTTAAGTGCAATATAGGCTTTGCAAGACTTATGCTTTACTTATGACACCTGAAGTATGACAGATAATACACTCCACGAGTATTTTTTGTTTTAATTTCAAATCCAAACAGTGGGCTTTCTGTGTTTTGAATGTATCCCATTTTCTCGCCTTTCCTGGGGTGTGTCTGCCACAATGCATTACCTCATTCCGTCTTGTAAAGCGATGGTTTCCACTGTGGTGGTCAACTCAGTGTTTGAGGGAGGTCATGCATTCTTTGTTTCTCTAATGTCTTTAATTTATTTAATGCTTCTTTTCATTGCCTGGCTGCAATTTTTTTTACATCAACTGAGAATCATTCCACCAATCATTGCTTTCTGCTCCTTTTTACTTCCCTTTCTCTTTTTGTTTTTAAAATACACATTCATCTGTCATTTTTTCATCCCAAAATGTTGATCTGTACCTGCTGAATAATTTTTGGTATTGTGTTGTAAGGGTGAGGAACTGCAAATCTCTGATTTGATACCATTTGAACTATGGCTGTTGTTTCTATTTTGGAGTTGAGTTAATGACACAATAGCAATAAAAAGTAATTAATAGACTGACAGATGCTAGGGTAACATGAGCTATATCTTCCATATTGTGATTATTCATTTGTTATTTGCAATCTCTGCATGGATGAGAATGTTTGCCTAATTAGGGGTGCAATGGGCAAGGAAATGAGTCGGAAAAATAGGGGATAAACCTACCTGACCCCTCATCAGGAAGAGGGGGAGTATGAAACAGGGGTGTACACAACAGACAGAGTTACAGTAGGGGAGTTTGAGCTATTATCCAAAGGTACCCAATAGCTGTCCATCTGAACCTGAGGAAGACAAAGGTACTCTCTCTTCTTTTCTGCCCAAAAGAACATTCATGCTAGCTTAGAAGATGTGTTGTCTTATAAGGAGAGGAGCTTTGTATGACACAATGTTTATTCAGCTGCTGAACTCTAGATGCATGCACCTTTAAGGTGAAAAGGTGCATTTGCAGCATGTTGAGTGGTTGTGTAAAGTTGTCCATGATGAAGCTTTAATGCAAAACCAGTTTAATCGGGATGGACCAGATTAGTGGCTTCCAAGTCTAACCTAATGGCTAGCTTCCTGTTGATATGGTTCGATACATACACACTGGGCAGAATTTTTAGCATGTCGGGTGGACTGGGGGGAATGGGTGAGGCCCGCGATTGGCTCCGTGCCGCCATTTTACGCCCAGCATGAATCACGACTCCCGAAATCAGCGGGAGGAGGCAGGCAGCAGCGGGACTCCAATGACCACCAGGTCCAATGGCGACCTGGTGGCCTGTTTAAAAATGGCACAGGCAGCCTTCCAAAGGCCGGCAACAATGGCGCACAGCAGGATGTCAGAGAGTGCTCTCGGCGAGCAGGCCAGGCAGGAGGGCAGGTCGGCAGGGCATTGTGCCCCGAGATTCTCAGATCAGTGCCTCACTGCCTTCCTTGAGGGGGTGGCAGCATGGCGCGGGATCACAGTGCCAAGGGACAGGAGGAGGAGACCCCTCCCACATGACCAAACAGACCTGGGAGCAGATAGCAAAAGGGGTCAGCGCACACGATGAGGTGCGACGCACCTGGGGTTCAGTGCCGCAAGCGGTTCAACAACCTCTTGCGATTGGGAAGGGTGAGTTATGTGTCGGCATTGGTCACTTAGCACAGCAGTTAGTTTGGCCACCCCACCCCCAGCTCTGAATTTAGTTAGTGCATTCATTCATTCACGGCATGTGGCCTTTGCTGGGTGGGCCAGCGTTTGTTGCCCATGCCTAGTTGCCCCTGAGAGGGTGGTCCTGAGCTGCTTTCTGTATCCACTGCATGTGGTGCACTTACACTCACAGTACTGTTTTGGGGGCGACCTCAGGATCTGTACCTAGGTGCAGTGCTGGAACATCTGGATGCTCAGTGACTGGGAGGGGAAATTCCAGATGGTGGGGCAGCCATCCATCTGCTGCCCTTGTCCTTCTAGGTGGTAGTACTTCCTTGATTTGGAAAGTCATATAGTGTGAGTGGCAAATGTTTTGGAGGCAGCATCTGGGCAAGGGGGTCAGCCCTGGCTGCTTGGGTGAGTGTACGTTGGCTCCAGGGTCACAAATCAGATGAGCCCTGCAATGTTTCACTCAGGTGGGGGTGGCAGGGCTGCAATAGCAATCCAGGCACAGGGTGGACTAATCGATGCTCCTCTCTCCTTTCAGGAGAAGACCACACACAATAACGCTGAATGGATGTGGACTAGCGGAGGGCAGGCCCACCTACTCATACTCACCCGATACGAGCAGGAGACTCTCCAGCTGCAGAGGCGCCATGAGCCCAGGTCTACCGGCAGCGGTGAGGTTGGGGTGCCAGTGTGAGGTAAGAGTGCCGTGCATTGAGTTTACAATGTCTGTCATTGAAACATTCCACTGTTGACTGTTTATTAAATTCAGCATCCAACATGGGTTTCCCATTGATTATGGAAGGAGAAGCGCATCCTGATCTGGGAGCCAGGCATGCACATTAACAGTGTTAAGGCTTCAACTAATCAAATCCTCTTGCTCCTCCTTTCAGCCTCACCGGAGTACACCCGGACTGAGGAGGCAAGGGACCACACTGACACCTGAGGGCTCTGAAGATACACATGCACCAGCAGCACACCATCTCAGCCAGGCAGGCACCAGCGCAGATACCAGCATCTTGATGGGGATAAGATCATTGGCTAGTGTCCCAGGCACAGTGGTGAGGGCACTTCACAATCACTTGAGGTGTAGATGGAGACAGAGAGTGCCAATGGCGCTGGCAGTCGGAGAACTGCTGGGGACCAGGAGCATACTCAGTCGGTGGCTGATGATGAGCCTCTGGAGTCGCCCCTGAGGCAGCAGATGCTGGAAGTCCAGCAGGGTCTGTGGGAGGATCTGGCGGAGATACATGAGGCAATGTGTGCCATGGTCTCTGTGGTAGAGGAAGCCATGCATGCATTGTGGCCAAGCGCAATGCTTCTTCCATGGAGAGGGTGGTGACTTTCATGGAGAGGTTCCTCCAGGACAACAATCAGGGCTTCCTGGGGATGCGCTCAGACCTGCAAACCCTCACAGTGGCATTGACCTCAGC
Source organism: Carcharodon carcharias (assembly GCF_017639515.1). Classification (NCBI taxonomy): domain Eukaryota; kingdom Metazoa; phylum Chordata; class Chondrichthyes; order Lamniformes; family Lamnidae; genus Carcharodon; species Carcharodon carcharias. The sequence continues at coordinate 16,167,849 of NC_054492.1, read as the reverse complement.
TGGTCAGTGTCAATGTGGGAGATGGATTGGACACCCAATATCCCAGCTAGGTGCCCATTCATCAATGGTGAGCAGGGAGGTCCAAAACGACCTCATGTTGGCCCATGTCTATACTTAGGGGTGAATCTGGTCTTGTTCGAGGTTTATTTATTCTATTGTTGTTCTTTTATTCGATCAAGAATATTCTTTCTCATTTTGGGGTAACTTATGATTGTATTAATATGACAAATTTCCAGTGACTTTCCCTTTTAGTTTATTAACAGAAAGTGATTTGTTTAGCTGATATTAAAAGGAAGAAGGTATTTTGAAATCCTACAAACAATGCCACTTCTCAAAGTGTTAATGTGGGGTCACATGCAATGGAACACATTCCTGGCATTCTCAACAGAAATACGCAGATCTTATCAAGACTGTAGCATGGAGAATTCTGGAAACTCATGTGAATGAGTAATTCTGACCATGGGAAAATTTGGTTGATTATCATATGTATGACATACCTTTTCATCCGGGTATTTAACCTTTCTGCAGTCACAAACACCTATTTGTGTTCCAGTGCCTCCTAGTAGCTTGTCTTTGAATTGAACTGCTTCTTACCTTTGGGTAGCGGGATAAAGATTCCTGTGTGTTGTCTCCTGTGTATGAACTGGCACATAATCTGGGTAAAATATATACATCTTATGTTCTCGACATTCACCATCTGTGGTCTTTTTTCAGCAAGATGATAAAATTGGGATTCTTATTTTGTAAATCTGGTATTTTTGCTGGCTTTTTAACCAGCATATATTCTGTGAATATTTATTGCCGTAATATTAATAATATGAATAACCAGCTGTCAAGTCATTGTGCACAAGGATTGGAAATTTGTCAGTCAGTTGATTATTTCTCATATATTCAATAACTAGTTAAATAATGTGCCGATGCTGTATTAAACTCACTAATATAATGCAAAAAAATTGGCATGAAAATAGTTATTTAGCTCTTTTTCCCTTCAGAAAATTTTAGCCACACCGAACTAGGCAAATTTCCTAAGCACTTTGTCACTTGACAGTAAACTTCTACCAATTGTTTTTTTTCATTTTCAACCCCTAGGTTTGAATGTTATGGAATCAAAACTTGATTGGAAGACTTGAGGCTCTTAATTTTATACTGCCAGGATCCAGTGCACTGTTGGAGGCCTGGGCATTCAGATAAGATGCTGAACTTAAGTCCTGTCTACCTATTCTGACTGACAACAAAGATTTCAAGGTGCAATCCATACTATGTGTCTATGTATTAATGTTGTTGTCTGACTTAATATTTCCTATTATTCTTCAAAAATATCATCTGGGGACCGACTTCGCCTGTTTTCCTGAACAAAAATGAAAATAGTCCCTTACTCCATTGTGTTGTTACAGGATCTTCTAACGCTTTTATAACTGTAATTTATACAATCAAGAGGGATCAGTAGAAAATACAGAAATGCTTAATGCTTTATTATTTTCAGGATTAGCGGAAAAGTAGGTTTTCATAGTAAACCTATATAAGTTTATTTAAAGGATCTGAGTACAGGAATTTTTATACTTTTAACCCTTAATGGGCTCTGTGCCCTCATTGCTTCTGTTTATTACAGTTCATTAACAGAATGATGTCTTTACTGCATAATATAACAAGACCATTGAACTCAACAGTCATTTTATAAAGTGGATGTTTATGTGATTAGGAAGCAAAGATTTAATCCTAATTCTCCCCTATAAGACTTTCTTTGCACCCAGCGACCTAATAGTTGAACCAGTTGACCAACATGTCTGATTCTATCTTAGGCAATGGCCTAAGGTGCTAATTCCCACGGTACAACATGACAATGCCTTTTGGCTTCAGTTTTAAATAGTCTATATATAACAAAACAGCTGCTCACACAAAGAATATATTTCTTTTCAGCAAGTATAGATCTATTTTTCTGCAGTAACTTTTGATCAAACTCACTACAATAATTGCATTTAGACCACTGCTAGATTCTTTATTCAACACATATGGCCTTTTCTTTATCCAATATTTGGCTGCCACTGTCAAAGTATAACTCTTTCTTGATTAAGTCACAAATTATATTTACAGAACTATCAAATTGATGTCTTGTTCACACATGCACTAGACTTCAGATGCTACACTTCCTACTGGAATGTGGTGCCTTATGGGAATTAATTACCAGTAAAATGTAGGAACTTGTGGGAAATGTAGTTTTGTTAACACTTCCTGCTAAATGAATCAATGAGGCAGTGTTGCTTCTTGTGATTTCCCCTGTAACAGAGAAACTATAAATCTTCACTACCAAATATTCGTAAAGGGCAACAAACAATTGGCCCAAAACGCTTCATCGTCCAAATCCGATTTTAAAGTTATTTTGAATCAATTAGCTTTGAAATACAGCAATAACATGGATTATATTCAAACTCTCTGGGATAAAAACTTCCCGTTGTTCAAATTCTTACAATAAACTTGCATGCTATGTTGAAGTCTGAAAGGTTGGTCTTGTTTTCTTAAGCATGTCTCATCCTTTTGACATTTTCCCTCAGGTCACTGCAGAAGTACAATTTACCTCTTTGGTGCTTTAATTAAAAAGCTCTCACCTTTCAGTACAGGCCCCAATGTGTTTAAAATCCTATTTTATTTTGCTGAAGAGGTCAACATTTGTAAAATATTTTCAGAAAACAGGATTTTGGTTTCCTTACCTGCACTGATTGAATGCAAGATGAAAATTAATCCTATGGTATCAATTGGATATAATTTCATCTCTCTCTGCAATGATCCAAGCATTTTTTAGAAATTATAAACTTTCATAACAAAACCACTTGCAAAAGCTACCATTTTCCCTTTAGTTCTGCTCGCTATTGGAAACCACATGATTTTAGTGAAATATGAAGAGGTACATGTGTGTTAATGATCATTTTTGATTGTTTCAAAATGCAGTTAGTGTAGATTGGAAGGTATAATATTGAAGCCTTAACCCTTCAAACTACCAATTCATGCTTGCAGAAAATGACCTTGGAGTCCATAGAGACTTTTACTGTCATGCAGTGCACAGTCTCCACTAGTTTGCTGTCACTAATGATGCAGCTTTCATGTATTGACAGCTATCAATTGATGCTACAAGCTTCTGATTTGTCAGGTGCAAAATTTACAGATACTTTGCTTTTATTGTTAGCATCTAGGTATTAATGGCAATTATGCTGGCTGTAATTTTAATGCTGGTCTTTACCTGTAAACAAAAGGAAATCATAAAGGTAGCTTGAGACATCAATGGAGGTGCTCGCAATATGTTTGGAGTCACTCCTATGGAAACGCTGGCAGTGTTTCAGTAAGTTCTCTTGGGAGTTCAGGAGTGGCAGTAAGATATTCTCTGGCGTATTTATCAGCCCTTGTTTATAGTTTTTCCTTTATTAATTATACTGTAAAGAGGACCATAAATTTCTAATTACCAAATGAGACTTCTATGGCCACATTGACTGACGCTTTGTAAACACTAAATCAGTATACTGGCCAATCCAGAGGCAATCATATGGACTATCTCTCTGTGCTCATTCTCAAATGAGAAAGATTTGGAATTATAGCAGGGACAGTGTTCGCTCATTGATGATTGACAGGAAGAAGATAAGCTGAGGAAATGCTAGGTCTTCAGATGAACTAGTTCATAACATCTTTTCAAAATTCCCAGCCAGATCTGTTTTTCATATTCTAGCATACAAAAGGCATTTATGACTTGCATATCTAGGACTGACAATTTCCCACTTTTTAGTATTTAGCTTTTATTATTACTGCGCATGCCCATTTGAACATTTACTTAAGAAAATGTTAAATATCCAATTTCTGTGCTTATTCAGATGGAAGATTGTGGCTTAACCCTTTATTCAACTGCAGCATGAAGCAATGTGATTTATTTTTAAAGTAGATAACCGTATTCTAAAAACATTGTCAATCAGACGATTGGTGACCTGCCAAGATTTATTGGGAGCACTTGTCTGTCCTGTGTTTTTTGAGGAACTAGAAGCCAATCTGTCATTTTCAAGACCACCACATACATAAGCAACACAACTTATTATCATAAACATGTAGAACACTCCAGCTGCACTTAGCAAAGGTATGCACTTAAAATGAGCACGTGTAAAATATGTATTGGAACAAAAGCTAATCTATTTGAAGAAAATGCTGTGCTCTATTTAAATAAGAATAGAACTGTTCAGCACTCCTTAAAGGGTGGAACATATGACATTTATACTGCCTACAGCCTAGCAGTTACTAAAAAATTGATGTAAAAGTCATCCTATTAGCTGAACAATTAACAGATTAACATTTGTAAAGGTGAAAACGGAGTATGCAAGGAATATTGTCAAATGCAAATTACCATTATTGTCATATGCCAAGCATAAAGAATTTGACAGAAATCAATAGAAAAGTAGAAGCTTTTTTAGAAAAGATGTGCATAAAATTCGCAGGTTATAGGTTTCAGCCTTATGACATAGTTTATAATGCAATTACATTTAATAATATAGGTGAAGCTACATCTGTGTAAATAGAAAAAGGTTGTGAATCCAGGTAGTAAACTCATCTTATACAACAAGAACTCTGATATACCCTGTTAAGTCAAAGATGTTATCATATTCCAATGGGATATAAAATTTGTTACATCAGCTGATAACATTCCAAAGCGAATCACTCCACCCTCATTCAGATCTGTCATAAATGTATTGTATGCAGGTGCGTTGTCACAGCAATAGCATACTTTTGGACTACTGGTTTGAATTGAAGTGGCAAGAAACAGAAGCTGATGGCAATGCATTTTTTTATAGAGTCATTCACACACGCCAGCCATGCCTAGAAAGAGGTAACAGACAGCTGGTCTATTAAAATACATACGTTGTAGTAAAGACAAATTAAATGAAATGGATGTTCCATTTTCCTTTATATAGCATTCTCTATATGGTGGTAAATGTCCTAATAATAATGGTCTGTGTAGTAAACAATATAATAAGTGATGCTTATTTTATCCCTTGCCTAAATACCAAAAGCTTTCGTACTTGCAACCCCACCTATAATTCTGTGGCAATTTTGCAAATAAGAAGCAAACAAACATGTAAACAGTTTGGGGAACCTAGTGGAAGGAGTTTTCCTGTAATTGGTACACTGGCTAATGTCACCATATTTTAGGCAATAAATGCATAACTCCATCATATAGTCATCAGTGCTCCAAAAGGTCATTGTTCATTCACTGTAGCTCAAAATTAGTTCATGTCTGATTCGTGCTTGAGGCTGACCATGATAACAATCAGTAGATGATTGGATGCACACATTCTTAACACGGATGACCCATGACATCGGGGATGCAGAAGAGTCTGTCATTAGGTATACAATGCTCCTCTGTCTCATCTTATCTTGCCAGATGACTTTGAGATTTTTATTTTTGTTCACAATTAGAGCCGCAGTCCAGCATCGTAACAATAGTCCCTGCTCGAGGTTCGGATGTGCTAACAGAGACTTTAATTTCTGTAGCAACTTTATTCCTAGAGAATGTCATTACTTAAACATTGTGTGACTTACATAAACACCAATTAGCCTTCATAGCCATGAGTTTCAGTGGCACCGTATTGAATTTGTTGCCATCAAACTGTTTCACAGTGATGAGAGGGTTAAATGTGTTTAACTTGACCCTCTGGATTAAAATATGTGGCTCCCAAAACATATTCTACACACTCATTTGCTGTTTGAAGCAGGCCGTAAGTTGTACACTGTATAGTTACATTTCTGTGAATCAGCACTGAGGTGCACATTAAATCCAGAAATTATCTTTTTCTTTGTTGTTGATTCCGTTACATCTAATTAAGACCAATCACCATAATAAAGGTCCTGTCAATTAAACAGTTTCTTTGGTGTCACAATTAATGTTTGTTAGAAAATGTTAGATTAAAAATATGGTTAACAAATAGAAAGAAAAAGAAAACTTGCATTTAAACAATGTCTTTCATGACCTTAGAACCAAAGTACATTACAGCCAATGAAACACTTTTGAATTGTGGTGACCTTTTATTGTAAGATAGGAAGTACAACCGTCTACAATTAAAAAGATCCTGGAAAAAGGATGGAACAAATTGTGACCTAGTGAAAACTCACATTAGGAGTCCCCCATATATGCAATGGAATGTCTAACATCAAGTAGTATGTGCCACATCAATGCCATGTCTGAACTGATTGCCATTTGCACGGAAGATATCTATTAGTTATACAATAAAACTTGCACTTGTATCACATTTTCTAATGTAGTCAAATGTACCAAGATGCTTCACAGGAAGGGAGTCAGATAAAAATTAACACCAAGCCAAAGGAGACATTAGGACAAGTGAACAAAAGCTTAGTCAAAGAGGTGGGTTTTAAGGAGCACCTTAAATAAGGAGAGGGAGGAGCGGTCTCAGGAGGGAACTCCAGATCTTGGAGTCTAGATGGCTGAAGGGTCATCGACCTGAAACGTTAGGCTGAATTTTCATTCCGGGACTGGGAACCTGAAATGGGCCCCAACACTGTATGGCATATTCCAGACATGCCCACTGGTAATGTCAATGGCTCAGCCCAATTAAATGCTAAAGAACAGGCTTGCCATCTGATTAGGAATGGTGGGTGGGTGCCTGAGGCTGGAGGGTTAACGGGAGGCACACCAACACTCACAACTCAGGAGCCCCACTGGCTGAGGTGAGAGCTGCTGATCTGAACTTGGAGAGAGGAAGGGAGAAGGTCAGGTAAGTTTTTTTTAATATTCTTAAAACAGCCACAGCTACCTGGCCATGATCCTAAACATCAACCCCTGTAGGGGATAGCCAGCAGCCACAGCTGTGGCCCAGAGGCCATTTTGGGTGCAGTATGTTCACCTGTGGGATCAAATACTTCCCCACCCCCTTCCCAATCTGAGCCCACCACATTGGACTAACAGTGTTTCAGGCCAATGTGGGCCATCCACATTGCTGACTGGAAATCCAAGTTGGTGTGGGAACAGGGCCTTAATTGGTCCTGGAATCATATTTAATTAATGTAATTGGTTGGCTGCCACTTGAGGGTGGGTACCTGCCCTGACCTTGACCACGCCTCTCTGAATATGGAAGAATAAGTTTGATGGAACAAATGGCCAGTTCACTTGCCGTGTGGCTGTGTGTTGATATTTTCTGAATTATGAGAGTTTAAACCATTGAAATGAGAAATTGTTGACAGATATAGAAGCAGTCACAAACAATGAGATGTTAATATATAAATGGAGTTGAAGTACAGATTACCCAGGATGAAAAAGGCCCAAAGGGCCATGGGGCTGAATGGCCTCCTCCTGTTCCCAGCATTGTAGAATGTTAGGTAATCATTAAAGAACAATTTTGAATATGTGAATAAGAGACAGAGTTGGACATTGGCAGAGTTGGCATTTTAGTTCCTTGGGAACATTTGATGTCCAAGCTGATTCCAGCTGGTTGAATGTAAAACCACATTTGAATTCTTGAAATTAAAGAACTGTGATCCAGCAGTGGCTTATATTTCTGGTTAGGCATAACCTATAACCATTTTGCCAAAGTGTAAACCCAACTTGATTAATATGGTGACTATTTTACATTTGGGTGTGTGATTTTTGTGCACCATTTCCCATTATCCAATTAATTTGTTCGGTTGGATCATCCAACTATTAAAGTAGAAGGATACCAATTCATGCCCATGTTTCCCAGCCTGTTCGTATTTAAAATTTCCCAGTTCAGCAGGTGAGAGTCACTTCCTAATAGAATGGGAGGAAAAGTCTATGGCGGAGTCATGTACGTCAGTCGCTCTCCCATGCTTTAAGAGACAGGGTAAAGAATACCTCAGACAAAGGCCTAGAGACAGCTGTACAGCTGATGAATGGTGCCTAATGCAGGTGGGGCTGGAGAGGAGGGATTTACAAAATGGAGAGAGGAAAAATGCAAAACAATCATCACTAGTCTATTTAAGTGAGCCCTGGCTGGTGTACTCTGGGTGGGATTTAGCGCACCAGTTAACAGGTGAGATGTGTTATAAAATGACGAAACTGCACTATCCACTTAGAATGAGATCTATTGTATTTCACCTGTCAAGTGTGACTTTCTCAGACAGAAGCCTGCCTCTGCATTACATTCTGCCAATCTAAAATTGCAACACTTAAAATTACAGTCACAGGCCATGTGTGGTTTTGACTTTCTTTACCTGCAGAATGCCTTTTGCTCTATTTTCCTCTATGAGCGCCATACCTCCCCCCTCCACACCACCCCCTTCCACCACTGCTCAGCTTTCTATCACAGAACAAGAGCCAGAAGACCATCAGACCCCTTCAGTTTTGAATTACAATGTTCCCAGTTCTTCCAGGTTACCCAGGCTTTTCCATTGGTACAGATATCAGTGACGCTGTGAATACCTCCAGAATGGCCTTATCATTTTTTTCTTGTTGCAAGATCCCTGCAATTAAGTGTCTGAGGAACTAGCAGCCTGTATATTGGCCTTTTACGCTTAACCACTAGAGCCTTTGCGCTTTGTTTAATTATCACCTTTAGTCAGTGTGAAGTAGTGGAAAAGCAGAACCAGCTATAGCAGCAAAACATTTGTACTGTTTCAAGGGGACAGATTTGTAAATAAATGTATGAAGTGTGCAAATTGCTCTCTGTTTATACAGCAAACAAGAAAAATGAATGGGTACTACACAGAGGAAAAGTGAAAAAGTGTAAAAAAAAATCTAAAGGTGTTTTCAATCCATGGGACAGCCAGGCAAAGAAATTGTTTGACTTACAAAACAAATTAATGAAGACATAAGGGAAATTGGGGGAAAAAAACACACACAATGGGTTAGGAAAAGTTGGCAAATTGATGAATGAAACAAAACAAAAATTAACACGGGGAAGGGTTAAGGTCTTGTCCCTTTATTATTTGCTTGTCTCCTACATTTGTCACACGCTTTTAATCAAGCTTTCTATCTGCTAGCTTTAATTTGTTGATATTGTCAGGAGCTGTAGGGTTCATTTTATGGAAACTTTCACCAGTCTTCATACGTGCAGCAAATATGTTTTTCCAGCAATTTTGCATTTTATTGTAACTTTTTAAGTCACACAAATCACCTTTGAACATCTTACTACACTGAGGTGTTATAAAATGGCTGTTGTTTTTGTAGTAGCCTAATATCAGGTTCACTGACAGGATTGGAAGCAAGTTGATCTCCATAGTATGTGTTGCTATAGAAATAGGATCAGGCTGCATAGGGGTTGGGACAAGCAAGCCATGAACATATTACCCTAAGCAAAATATTAGTGATGAATCCTCATACAGTTGACTTCAAAATTCTACCTATATAGCTAAGAGGCTGTTGGTTGCTAGCCTGCCCAAGCATGGGGACACTGAGGGATCATCACACAAGGTCATTGTGTAAGCCTACATGGGTCTCAATAAAGTAGCTAAATGTATAATGTTGGTAAACTTTACAAACATAATCAGAACGCTGTTGAATATACCTGATTGCAGATAGAACACACTGAGGAATTCTTCAAATGATTTGCTCTTAAATTACATTGGACACATTTGACAGCTATTTCAGAAGAAATGTGCTATACAGATGTCCTATATGGGCATAAGAGAAAAATGTCCATAGAAAAATTGTATACACTTTAGTTAAATGTACTTCCTAATATGCACTTCAAATGCTTTTAAGACCAATAATTCAAGAATATTTTAGAATTAACCTAGTGCTTTACTGATGTGATGGTGGTAGTTTAATGTACTATTTTTTGGGAGAAAAAGTGCATTAAAATCACATCTCTCTCTCCATTTCCATTAGGAGAAAATGAAATAGCCTTAAACGGAACATACATAAGGCCGGCTCTAATGTAGCTTAAAGTAGATATTTAAGAGCTCTCACTCAGAAGGCAATTGTAACATTTGAAAAGCTACTCCAGTTTTTGGCAGCTGTCTTTTGTGGGAGTCTGTGGAAGTCATTGTGAAGCAATAAAATTGATCTTCGAATGCAAGGCTACACAGAACACGTTTAATTGTCTCTTAGTCTGTTAACAAGGGTCCTCTGAAAGTTTTTAATTTCCAAATGCAGTCTTGAGGAGGTCAGTAATGTGATCCATTGTATCAACTGGAGAGATAACACCATAAATCAAAGTAGTCTACATCTGACTAAATGTGCTAGACACTGAATTTTTTTTGAAAAAATAATTTTGAGAAGTGTCTGCATTCAAATTAATTGGTATTCTGCTCAGGTTTGTTTCTTAGTGCAATTCGCCAAAGTTGTGTTTCTGTAAAGGCAATAGAGAAGCTAAGAGAATAAATTACAGTAAGAGAAAGAGCTAAAGAAGGGTTCTGAGGTGTTGATAAAGCAGAGATGGTAGAGACGAGAGGGAAGAAAGTAAAGAACATGTTGACATGTAGTGAAATATGACTCATTATAAAATTCATGTTTAGGCCGTATCGGTCTAGGGACACCATCCGTCACAGCATCACTCTGCTACTAATGAGCCCTCATTGAATATTCATACCATTGGAGCATGGCTACTCACACCCTAGGCTAATTCCTGGTAAATATCTCCACCTCAATCCCCGACTCTGCCCGAGTGACTTTTTGTTATGTCACAGCAATTACAGTGTAAAAGTGCTGCGAAAGATTGATTACTTTGGTCTGTGGTTCAATTGTAAATTAGAATATGCCGCCCCTGGGGAAACAGAGGCCTATTTGTGATTAAGAAAAGCTCCATAATAGACTAATAGATAAAGTTCTTTCTCTACTTTCAGGCAATTAGCTTGATGAAATAGCCTTTTTGTGCTTCCTGGATATGTAAACTGATACTGTAATGAAGTGCAAGATGTTTATTTCCCTTTTTCACCTTTCAGTACAGGAAAACACTTCTTTAATGTTCGCCTGATCTTCAAATCAGATAAGAAAGGATGCAGTTTTCCGAGCCACGTTAGTTCTTTCAGGAGAATGGTACCTCTGTGGAGCCTCTGAGATCTGATATGAAATGGATTGTTCACAGATTAAAACCTTATAGAAACTGATTATAATGTGGAATGGTAATATATGGCAATACATTTTCATGCCCCATCTCGCCAGTCCCACACCAAATGTGGTGGTTGCTTTGACACTAATTTTTCACAAAGACTTCAGAGGGCTGAGAATTTCTTAAAGACATCTACTTTTAATCGTGGGCAAGGAATTTTAATAATGCTAGCTTGATAATCTAACTGTAATTGCAGAAACCAAAATTGATTTCCTGAGGGGAAAATAGGGAAAAGGGAAACTTTCATTTATATAGCGTCTATCATGAGTTGCTCTCTTACATGCCACTTTGATTTGATAGTTCACAGTGTTAATATTTTTGCGATAATGATAATTAGCAAAAGAACTTGCATTTATGTAGCACCTCCCATAACCTCAGGAACACCCAAAGCACTGTACTCACAAAGTGATTTTGAAATTTCATCTTTGGTGTAATGTAAGGAAACATGGTGATCGCGGCACATGGATGTAAATTATCCTGTAAAACAATGGCCGGGATTTTCCGGTCCTGTCATGGGTGGGACCCGCAGTGGGTGAGGCGGTGCCCCAGCCAGAAGCCCTTTGACTTGCGGCGGGACCGGAAGATCCCGGCGGCAGGCGGGTATGGAAAATCCCGCCCAACGTGTGGATCTGGAGCCTCCTGGGACTTGCCTGAGAAAGGGCTGAAGTGCTGCTAATAATTGTCGGCCCAATTCACAACCCAGCGCAAAGCAGGGAATCACCAGAACAATGTCCCAAGATTCCTATTAAGGATCATGCCATTACATGTGGTGGCATGTAGAAGGAACGCCAGGAAAGGAAACAGGTGACATAGGCCCTAAACACTCACTAAGGTAGAGAAACATAAAACTAAAAGATAAAGCAGGCATGCAGAACTTGAACAAAAAAAATGGCTGTACCTTATTTGGAATGTATGGGCGCAGGTTTAATATCAGAAAGGACATGTTAATGTAATAGATGGTGGGACACATGCTGCGATCGTAGGAAAGGCAGTTGTGATTAAGTAGAGTTCATGAGCTAATATATTATGGAGATGATAATTGGATTGTTCATGCAGGGCCAACAGGGCAATCCTACTAATGAATAATAGGCACCTCAACCTTATCCATTTTTGCTATGGTATGTCCTAGGATGTGGAAGGTACTACATAAATTCAACATTCCTCTGTTTTTCTTCCTTCTCCTTCTCAGTGAAGGCTTGCTTGCTCCTCTCACTGAAAGGTTTCCTCTCTCTGTACTGCCAACTTGTGCAGGGAATAGCAGAGGCTGATAATGTTTGACATATTCTCAGGTCTGCAAAGCAGTTCTGATCTGTCCAAATAGCAAAGTCTGTATCAATATACGAGTTGCGTGCTCCACCAGCATATGGTCTCAAAACCATTTCTTCCACCATCTAAAAGAAGAAGGGAAACAAGTGCATGGGAACACAATCACATTCAAGTCATACCCCATACCAACTTGGACAAACATTGCCAATCCTTCATTGTCACTGAAAATCTGGGCCCTTGCTGCAAAAACAGTGCAGTAAGAGCATATTCAGCACGTGGACTGCAGCAGTTCAAGAACGAGGTTCGTCACCAACTTCTCAAGGGCAAATGGGCATGGGCAATAAATGCTGACCTTGTAGCAATGCACTCAAAATGAGGCATGAGAGCTTCATTACATTGCCTAGTTGTCTTTGTTTAATTTTGTTCACTTAGTGGGGGGATGGGCATCAATTCTAAGACCAGCAGCGAGAATCCATCCCCACTTGTCCCTTGAGAAGCTGTCATGTTGAACTGCTATGTCCTATGTGGTTAAGGTACTCCCAAAATGCTGTTAGGTAGATATTGACCCAACCTCAATGACAGAAGGGTGATATATTTCCAAGTCAGGGTGCTGTTTGACGTTTGATGGGAACTTGCAGGTTTTGGTGCTCCCATTGCTTGTTGCATTTGTCCTTCTAGGTGGCAGAGGTGGTGGATTTGGACTTGGAAGTGCAGCATTCCGGGCGCTGGGCTCTACCTTCCTGATTCCCGATCACACACAGAATGATTTAATATATTCCATGATTTAATTTTTAAAATACATTATAATCACTTCAGATATGACTGACTTTGGAAAGAAGATAATTTACAGATTTCCCATCGGTCACCGAGTAACAGAAAATGGCTCCTCCATAGGCCTACCTGCAACTTCCATCATTCTGAGGATCCAGGACACACTAGCTCACTGCAACATCAGTCAGTTGTAGCTGGGGACGTTTGGGTTGTATTTGGATCAGATGGAGCATCATGTTCTCCATTGTATTTCTGTCTCTTCGAAGGCCTGTAAAGTAGAAATTCAAGTCAATTTTCTCTAGCAAGTACTGATGTCATTTTAACAAATAGAAGTAGCACAGTAAATAGGTGCTATTTATTCATTCATTCTGTGTTCCTCTAAGTGTGATGTTACTCTGTAAGGCAGATCTGCTACTAAACTTATGATAAGTTGGAGACCACAGGGCCAGGAGAAAATGGTCCATTGTCCCCACAGTGTCCCAGGAATATTCTTGTTTCATAGATTAAGGGAATTAGGTAAAACATTAAGTGGCAAGATTAACATCTTGCCTTGCTTTCTGATTTAAAAACATACAAAACTGATGAGCAGAAAAAGAATAAACTAACAAGATATATATTTTAAAAAGCCAGCTCTTCTACAAGTATATAAAAAGGAAGAGAATAGCTTAAAATCCTTAAAGGATGAGGTTGAGCAATTAATAGTAGGAAACAAGACAATGTCAGAGACTTTGAACAAGTATTTTGTATCTGTCTTCTCAGTAGGAGACACTAAAAGCATCCCAATAACAGTCGAAAATCAAGGAGCAAAAGGGAGGGAGGGATTTAAAACAATCACCATCACTAGGGAAAAAGTACTAGCGAAACTAATGGGACTGAAGGCTGGCAGGTCCTCTGGACCTGATGGCCTGAATCCTAGGGTCTTAAAAGAAATGGCTACAGAGACAACGGATGCATGGGTGAAATTTTCCAAAATCCTCTAGATTCTGAAAAGGTTCCAATACACTGAAAACCACAAACATAACACCCCTATTCAGGAAAGGAGGGTGACAGGAAGCAAGAAACTATAGGCCAGTGAGCCTAACATCTGTCATTGGGAAAATGTTGAAATGCATTATTAAGGAAGTAGTAACAGGACATTTAGAAAATCATAATACAATCAAGCAGAGTCAACATGGTTTTGCAAAAGCGAAATCATGTTTGACGAATTTATCAGAGTTCTTTGAGGATGTAATAAGTAGGGTGGATAAAGCAGAATCAGTGGCTGGGAGTATTTAAATTTCCAAAAGGTATTTGAAAAGGTGCTACATATAAGGTTACTACACATGGGGCAGAATTTTGCTGTCGACGAGCAAGGGGCAGAACTCCTGACATCGTCCCGCCCCATCTACATTTTCAGGAAGGTGGGGGCGCAGCAAAATCAGCTGTGGGCCCGCCAACCTGTCAATGGCCAATTGAGGTCATTGACAGGATCAATTATACGATTAAAGGACCTGCCCGTCCAACCAAATAGATAAAGCATGAAACCTCATCCACAAGCGGGATGAGGTTTCATGTCGGGTTTTAAAAAGTTTAATAAACTTATTATGTAAATTATGAACATGTCCCAACTCATGTGTCACATGAGGGGGACATGTTAAGGAATTTTTTTTCTCTATTTTTAATATTTTAAAAAGTGTCAGCGATCTCCCTGAGGTAACACTTAGCCTCAGGGAGATGTGCGCTCTTTTGTGCATATTGGTGAAAGAGCGCACTCCTGCTTTTAGGGAATCCCCCCCACCCGCACAGGGCTTCCTGCCGGATGTCACGCCGAGCAGGCCTTAATTGGCCCATCCACGTCAAATGGCAGCGGGGCCTACTTCTCTAGCAAGGATCGACTCCCCACCTGGTGGGGATTGGCTCCCCGCCCGCCAGAGATCGGGTTGGGCCCACCCACCTGGCAGACAGAAAATTCTGCCCCTGGTCTCACCAATGCCCTGTATAACTGAAGCATGTTTAATTCTTCTCGTAACAAAGGATAGCATTCTATTAGCCTTCTTAATTACTTGCTGTACCTGCATACTAACATTTAGTGACTCATGCACTAGATTCCTCTGCACCTGAGAATTCTGCAGCCATTCTCCATTTAAATAATATTCTGCTTTTTTATTCCTCTTGCCAAAGTGAACAACTTCGCTTTTCCTACATTATTCCTACATTAATATGTGTAGGTGAGGTAAGCGAGTAAGGCAGTAGGGTAGCAGCAGGGTAAAATGATGAGGTTGGGTCAGGTAGGGCTGTGGGGAGTTGAGGATCATTCGGGGAGGCAAGGAGTCAGGGGGAGCTAGGTGGTGGGGGCTAGTCAGGTCAGGTCAGGTCAGGGGGTAGTCTGGGCTGTCAGTGAGGAGCTGTGGGTTCAAGGTGGGAGTCGGCAGGGGTGGGTGGGGCAGGAGGCGGTTGGGTTGTTGGGGTCTAGTCAGGTCAGTTTGAGGGAGTAGTCAAAGCGTTCAGGGGGATGTTGTGGATCGGGGGGCAGTTGGGGTGTCAGTTGGGGAGTCGGGGGGGGCTGGTCAGGGGGGGTTGGGTAGTGAGGGCTAGCCATGTCAGGTGGTGAGGGATAGTCAGGTAAGATCAGTGGGGGTCAGGCGTGGAGTTGAGGTGGGTGTCGTGGGAGAATTGGGGTTGTCAAGGGGCAGTCATGATGGGGTCAGTTGTACAGTTACCCAAGGGTTAGACTAGGATATTTTTATCTAACATTTCCTGGGTAACTATCTAGGCAAGTAAGTTGGAACTGCCCGAAATCTCAGACTCTAATTGAGAGTGAGGGACTTTTATGGAGGGTCCCAGGGATCAGGGGACTTGTCTATTGGAAGTTCAAACTCCCAAGCAATTCCCTTGGAGTCAGTGTATTGGGACTTCCAAGGTCCCAACACAGATATCTGGTTATACATTTGGTCTCCGACAATCTGGATAACCAGAAGACCTGGGCCAGGGGTCAGAATAAATGGGTCTTTTTCAGGTTGGTGAACTGTAACGAGTAGAGTGCCACAGGGATCAGTGTTGGGGGCCCCAACTATTTCTAATCTATCTTAATGATTTGTATGAAGAATCACAATGTATTGCAGCCACATTTGCTGATGATACTCAGATAGTTAGGAAAGCAAATTGTGAGGGGGTCACATAGGGTCTGCAAAGGGATATAGATGAAAATTGGCAGATGGAGTATAAGGTGGAAAAATGTAATGTTGTCCTCTTTAGTAGGAAGAATAAAAAAACAGAACTTTATTTAAGTGGGGGAGACTGCAGAATTCAGTGGTACAGAGGGATCTGGGTGTCCTCATACATGAATTACAAAATGTCAGCATTCAGGTACAGCAAATAATTAGGAAGGCAAATTAAATATTGGCCTTCATTGCAAGGGAAATGGAGAAGAGAAGTAGGAAAACCTTGTTACAACTGTAAAGGGCATTGGTGAGACCACACCTAGAATACTGCATACAGTTTTGGGGCTCTATTTTCATTTTGGTGGTGTGAAATATGACTTGACCTTCCCCAATTCCCCAAAAAGCACACCTGAGTCACTGACCTTTCCCAGTATTTTCACTTTTTCATGCAGTGTTTGGGTTCATGGTGCAGTTTGCAAGTCATGATGGTGTAGGGAAAGAATGTGGGTGCAGAAGCAGGCTGGTTAGAAGGCCTGCCTCAGTTCTTGGAGGCTTTAACCCAGCTCCTGATATCATTTATATTCCCTCTAAACCTCAATTCTCACCCCCTTTATCCCCCATCCATCCCATGCCCCCTCCATGTCTCCCTATTCCCCATGTCTCCTCCATGCCCGCTCAAATCCTCATGACCTCTCCATACCGCATCAGAATCCCCATGTCACCCTATGCTCACTCCACACCCCCTCCAATACCCCATGCCATCCATGTATCCTCTTGCTAGTTATGCCCAATGTACAGTTCTGAATATACGTGCAATAGCAATGGGAATTCTTCAAATGCAGGTATAAAAATTTAAACCTGCAACAATCTAATAAAACTCTCATTCAAATCTCTGCCATTGATTTTTTTTGTTATTTGTCATTGGGATGTAGGCACAGCTGGCTAGGCCAATATTTATTACCCACCCCTAATTGCCCTTGAGAAGGTGATAGTGAGCTGCTTTCTTGAACAACTGCAGTCCCCATGGTGTAGGAAGGGAGTTTATGGATTTTCACCCAAAATACTACAAAGAAAAATAACTGTACTCTTTTAAAAAGTTTAATCCCTAAATGGCCATTAAGTTGTGCAAACAAACAAGCATGTAGTCAGAAATTACATCAAAGGCAGATTATGTTATTACAAGTTCTTTAAACTGTCAATCAAACCCCTGAGCAGCTGTGTCAATAGGCCACCTGTTGAGCTAAGTACTTGAACAGCTTTTTTGAACTGAGCCAAGCATTCATAATGGCCACAGATGTCAAAACATTAGAATACAGGCTATTAGACACTGAAATTGAAAGAACAGATGGTGATACATTTCAATTTCAAAGCCAATTGCCTGAGGAGAGCAGGTGATTAGATTTGTTTTATTTTCAACAGCAGAGGGGTTTTTTTCAAAGTCAGAGCTGACTGTACTTTTAACTCACAGTGCTAACCATAACAGGAGAGTTTATCATCACATTTTTCTATATTTTGAATGCATTATGGCACTTTCCCCGATGGAAAAAGTGCTGTATTGCATGTCAACTCTTATACAATGCTGGTCAATGTGATGTTTAAATTACATTTGCAGGCTAGAGTCCTATGATGAATCAGTGCATTAAAAATACATTACATTACAATACAACATCTGATAGTGAAATTTGAAAGTGTCAAAGGAATTTACACTTTGCTGTCAGAATGTTCTTGACTCAATAGCCTTCCCCCAGTGGTCACAAATTCTCCAAGGAGGCATTTTTTAGGGAGTGGGGCTTCCAAAACTTGCACCAGCATGCAAAAACAGTATGGGGAGGAAATGCAATTCTCCTAGCATGCTCAAAATGGGGACTTCACCCTTGGAACAGGTGCATGCATATTTTTCAACCAAGGCTTTCTTGACCTGCTATATGAAACTGGCACAGTCAGAAAGGCACAGGAAAATTGATTCTCTTAAAAATAAACCATGATCTATGTTTTGCAAGCTGATTCCCGGCTCCATGAGGAGGCATAGATCCAGCCCTAGGTCTCCTTACTCATAAAGGGATATACATGCATTGGAGGTAATTCTGAGAAAGTTCACTAGGTTGATTACTGGGATAAAAGGGTTTTCTTACAGGAAGGTTGAGCAGAGTGGGATTATACTCATTGGTGTTTAGAAGAATGAAAAGGTGCTACTAATGAAACAATAAGATTCAGAGGGAATTGGAAGGATAGAAGTTGAGAGGAAGTTTCCCCTCTTCAGGGAATCTAGAACCAGGTTCAGAATAAAGGGTCTCCCATTCAAGGTGGAGATGAGGAGCAATTTCTTCTCTCAGACTGTCATTAACCTTTGGAATTCTTTACCCCAGAGAGCAGTTGAGGCTGGGTCATTGAATATATTCAAGGCTGAGTTGAACGGATTTTTGATCTACAAGGGAGTCAAGAGTTATGGAAGGCAGGCAGGAAAGTGGATTTGAGGCCATGATCAAATCAGCCATGATTTTATTGAATGGAGCAGGCTTAAGGAGCCACGTGGCGTACTCCTGTAACTATTTTTTATGCTGTTATATTCTTTATGAAAAGCTGGTCCATCAAGCCTGACCCACATTCATGATGCCGGTGTTGTGACTCCTATCTCCACCCTGCCCCAAATCCCTCCCACCCTTCCACCTTGGAAACAATCTAATCCTTGGAAGAGGCAAAAAAGAAAACACTTTAAAAAACACAGAGCCAATGAAGGAAATAAAACCTTCTGCAAGATTCCTTTCCAATTCCTTCAGGGGATTAAATAGCAGTCCAGCAGATCACATGGGCCATGTGACTTAGCGAGATGTGGAGTTTCAACTTACAAATTCAATGTTGGGATTCAGAGAAATGTGGCTGTCCTTTCTGTCAAGAATAGAAACCAATTATGAGGGCAAATGGTATGTTCACCTTTATTGCAAAGGGGTTGCACTATTAGAGGAAATCTTACTGCTATTATATAAGCCATCAATGAGACCACCTGCAGTACTATGTACAGTTTTGGTCTCCTTACTTAAACAAGAATACAGTTGTATTAGAGGGGGTGCAACAAAGGCTCACTAAGTTGATTCCTGGGATGAGGGGCCTGAAGAGATTGCATAGAATTGGCCTATATTTCGAAAAATAAAAAGGGATCACATTGAAATATATAAAATTCATAGAGGGTTTGATAGGGTAGATGCTGAGAGGATGTTTCCCTTGCTAGAGAGTCTACAACTATGAGTCATAGTCTCAGATTAACATGTCAGCAATTTAGGAATGAGATGAAGACAAGCTTTTTCACTCAGTTGGTAGTGAGTCTTACGAATTCTCTGCCCCAAATAGCTGTGAATGCTCAGTTGTTGAATGTGTTGAAGACCAAGAGTGATTGATTTTTGAGTACTCAGGCATTTGAAGTATACTGGGAAAAGACAGGAAATTGGTGTGAATGTAAAAGTTCATGATTGTATTGAATGGTGGAGCAGGCTCAAGGGGCCTTTTTGGAATACTCCTGCTCTTATTCCTCATCTTCTTAATTTAAGGTGCTAGTTTCAGAACTAATCAGAAATTGAGTACATTAAATAAGTCATGCAGCTGGAAAATTCTCATGGAGAATTTACAAACATCCCTGCTCCAAAGGAAGTAAATCTTTACATTGAGGTTACACCCCATAGTCGAACGTACACTAAACGTGCACATACAAGAGAGACACATACATACACATGAAAGCAAAGAAGTCAGCCCATCAAACACAGGTTTTCCACAGAAGCTGCTCAAAATACCCTATTTTGGACATGACCCTACTCATTTAATATGTTGTCAGAAAGTAAACCTGGTCAAATAAACTACCCAATACATATCCATCATTATACCACCACTAAGCCACCCTGACCTCCAGGAAATATTTTTTTCCTACCACTTAACAAGGGACTATTCTGTTCTGTGGAATATTTGATGATGTCAGTCTACACTTATCCCTATAATCGTCAACCCTTATCCTCACCAAAAACATAGCCATCTTCCTTTCATATAAGTTAATCATCTCTAAGGTGGCCACTTTCTCTGGGCATCTATTCCATGTAATATTATTTACATGCATAAATGTTACTTTATGCAAGAAAATGCTTCCTTCTCACAAGGAAAAACAAAAAGTGTAGGAAATTCTCAGCAAGTTTGGCTGTTCTGAAGAAGGGTCATATTGGACGCAAACCATTAACTCTGTTTCTCTCTCCACAGATGCTGCCAGACCTGCTGGGTACTTCCAACACTTCTTTTTTATTTCAGATTTCCAGCATCTGCAGTATTTTTGCTTTTGTAATGTTTCTGCTCACCTTTACTCTTGAGGTTAGTTAATTTTAAAATTATTTTGATTTTTTTTTGCTAAACTCCAGTGGCTTTCTAAGCCTCAGCAAAATCTTCAAGATCTCCTTCCTCATTTTTTAAACCCTCCACAGTACCCACACCCTGTTTGCTCCTCTCTACACCCCCACCAGTTATGGTAGCCCAGTGATTATGATACTGGATTAAGAATCCAGAAGCCTGGCCTAATGACCCGGAGGAATGAGTTCCAATCACACCTCAGCAGCAAGAGAGTTCTTCTAGGAGATGGTGTCTGACAACAGCTTAAATGGAGATGAGTTCACAATATTCTGTATTGGGCATCATCGTTGGGAAGTGTAGGTTTGATGAGCTGATTGTTCTATGCTTTCATATGTGTACCTCTGTGTATATGGAAATGTACATTATATGTACATGTATGAGGAGGGAACAGCTGGGAATTTAAATTCTGTTAGTTCAATAAACCTGGAATTAAATGTAACAGTAATTGTGACCTTGTGACCACTGGATAGTTGTTAAAAACCATCTGATTCGTTAATATCCCTTATGGAAGGAAATCTTCTGTTCTGACCCAATATGGCTTGTTTTTAACTCCAAGACCATAGCAATACGTTTGATTTTTAACCGCCTCTTTAATGGTCTACTAAGCAGCTCAGTTGTCAAGAAGGTGATTATCAAGGGCAATTAGGGATGGACAATAATTATGGCCTTGCAAGTAATTCCCACATCCTGTGACTGAATATTAAAATAAACCATGTTCCCTGAGCTCTTTGAGTTGTTGTTATTTCTCCATGACCAGGAACAATCTTTCAATTGGTTGATTATCTCAGCTCTAGAACATCACTACAGGAGTTCCTCAGGGTCGTGTTCTCAGCCCACCCATCTTCAGCTGCTTCATCAGTGATCTTCCTTCCTTCATAAGCTGGGTATGCTCCCTGATGATTGCACAATGTGCTGCAGCACTCGTGGCTCCTCAGATACTGAAGTAGTCCAGGTCCAAATGCAGCAAGACCTGGACAATATCCAGACGTGGGCTGACAAGTGGCAAGTAAAGTTCATGCACAGAAGTAACAGGCAATGACCATCTTTAACAAGAGAGAATCTAACCATTGCCCCTTGACATTCAATGGCATTACCAATGCTGAATCTCCCACTATCAACATCCTGGAGGTTACCATTGACTAGAAACTTAACTGGGCTAGCCATGTAAATACTGTGGCTACAAGAACAGATCAGAGGCTAGGAATCCTGTGGCGAGTAAACCATTTTCTGACTCCCCAAAGCCTGTCCACCATCTATAAGGCACAAGTCAGGAGTGTGATGGAATTCTCTCCACTTGCCTGGATGGGTGCAGCTCCAACAAATCTCAAGAAGTTCAACACCATCCAGGACAAAGCAGCCCACTTGATTGTCACCCCATCCACAAATATTCATATCCTTCACCACCGA